>NC_080067.1:146431547-146731547 GCF_949987535.1 Balaenoptera acutorostrata | reverse complement strand
TCTAGCTGCTTCTTGTCTTGATTTTGTTCCCCCCTCCTTGGCTGTTTGATGGGCAAAGTGACGTTCACTATGGCTCATGCCATTTCAGCGTGCTTCTAAGATCCTAACTAATGTAGACTCTAAACTTCTCCCCAGTCCATTTCGTGTAGTGGCTGGAATTCCTGTATATCTCTAACACATAGGACCACATTTTTGCCTCAAAATAAAGAATTCTGGAAATTGCAATGCAGAGAAGATTAGCTTTATCAGGAGTTGTGGAAAGGAGGGGAAGAACTCCCACATTTGCTAAGTATCTAATATATGGTGGACATAATCTATGTCCTCTCACCTAGTCTCGTGACAATCTCATTGAAAATCCATCCTGTAATCAGTCACTGATCTGCTGGAAAAGATTTCTGGATCCTAACACCTTTAGATGCTACCTTTCCTAGAAGAATCTGTATCTTCTCTTTAAGAGAAGACTTGAATACTCTTAAAATCACAATAACTTAACTCAAAACATTTATGTTCTCTTGGCAGGTATTTTTTAAGCAGAGTGCATGTGTATGTTTTGGGTAGGGATGGTGTTTTTTTCAGCATCTCATAAAACTCACCAAATAAGCAGTTACTTAATCTGTTTTGTTTTTTTATTTTAAATAGGTACTCTATATAGCCTTCAAGGCACCTCACTTCAGCTGGCTTCCATAGTCCCTTTTTGGCTCAGAAGGGTACTGATGTCAGAAATAATGGTCTATGTGTCTTTATCAGATTTTTAGGAAAAGTTCAATACCATGTTGTGTTCTTTACTGCCTTTAGGAAGAGACTATTAATTCTCCCTTCATCTCCTGTTAGAGAAAGAATAGATATTGGATGCTTTATAAACATTTCATACCCAAGAATGGATCCCTGATGATCTTCCATAACACAAATCAAAAACAATGTCACATTCCCTTGGTTTAGTCAAACTGCCACACTCCAGAGTCCAGTGCAAAGCAACTTCCATCTGCATCAGATCATTGATATAATAAGAAAAATCACCTGCATTGAAATTGTTTCCTTAATTGGTCCCTAATTACAAATCCTCTGCTTTATTTTCACACATATGTAAAGCATTCTTTGTACTTTCATGCTTGTTAAAATTCTTGGATTTCTTAAAATCACAGCTTTAATAATCTGCAGTCTTGTCTGAATTACTGGTGGCATTTCTCTCTTTTCAGTTCCTCCCAAGTTTGTGGTTCAGCCACGGGACCAGGACGGGATTTATGGCAAGCCTGTCATCCTCAATTGCTCAGCTGAGGGTTATCCTGTACCGACCATCGTGTGGAAATTCTCTAAAGGTATGAAGCTACTTGATTTGCTTGTTATCTACCAAATGTATGTTATATTCTAAAGGATGAGATGAGCATTTCTTGCAGAGATGTTCCTTACAAATATATACGTCCCCACCTCCACCAAGTGTATCCATCCTTCACATCACACCCCTAGTAACCCACCTAAGTGTTTTCATTTGGGCCATGAAATGTTCTTGTATAACATGCCCTTGGAAAGACCGGGTAGGGGAGGCAGTTTATTCATGTAAGTTATTTCAGCACCTGGGAAAGCTCTACCTTGACTACCTGGGAAAGCTGTACCTTGACTACTTATGTTGGATGACCATGATCTGCTTGGGGACCCCTGCAAGCCCATACACATGGAAAAACAAGTATAAATTGTCAGAATTACTCATTGTTGGAAAATTATTTCCCCAGTATTTAGATAAGTAAGGGTAAGTGGCTTTAGAAGGTTAAAATAAAACTACTGGTTGTTTTATTTACCTAGATACCATAGATATAAAAAACTACCTATCATCTCCTTGGTAGTCTCTTTTTAAAAGCAAAATTTCACCCTTAATTTTGCTTTCTCTTCAAAGGCAAAGCAACTTTTCCCACTATTAAGGTAACACTGTAAACGTTACATAAATTAAAATGAGCAGTGTTGGAAACTAATGAGGGAACCATTCTAGACATGGTAAAAATAATTTATTTCTATCTTATCACCTTCTCCAGGAAAGTTTCCTGAACTAGGCTTACGAATGTGTTGGAAATTCTCTTTCCTTTCTCATTCACATAACTTCATTCAGTAATTTATTAAACAGGTTAGGGCCAAATATATACTGATAGGATAAACAAACAACAAATAAATAAATAAATCATGTTTTTTTTTTTCCCTAACAATCTTAAGACTTAAGGTATATAGTGTGCTGCATTTTCTTATTGAGAAAGTAACAGCAATCAGAGAAAAACAAATGGCATACTTGCCACAGTTCCTTTTGGTGTATTTCCTTTAGGGAGAAGGAGCAGAGGGAGGAAAGAGAGGGATAGACACCGTTTGGTTGGGGGGAGAATCAATTAAATTTGTTTTAAATCCCTGAGATTACTCCCCTGTAGCATGCCACATACATTGCCCACGTGAAAAACACTTTATCCCAAAATAAAAGCCTGTTATTCAGAGTATCTGCCCGCGTGACTTCTTATTTGGGGCCATACTTGTAGCCCTATGTTGCATTACATGGAAACAAATAGCATACATTTGATTTAATGTAGTTTATGTCGATGTGCATGTAGTTTATATAGATGTGCATGTGCAATGTAGTTTATATAGATGTTACAAGCATTTTCCATGATGCTCGTCTTCTTCAAAATTATTTCTAATGCTTGACATTGTGTGGATGTTCTTTCTTTCTCTTGGGTTGTTTTCCATTTCTCACTATTACAAACACTGCAGAAGTGGACATCCTCGTGTGTTAGTTCAATGTGCATATGTGTGGTTGCTTTCTTTTTCTTTTTTTTTTTTTTTGAGGAACCTCCATACTGTTCTCCATAGTGGCTCTACCAATTTACATTCCCACCAACAGTGCAGGAGGGTTCCCTTTTCTCCACACCCTCTCCAGCATTTATTGTTTGTTGATTTTTTGAGAATGGCCATTCTGACCCATGTGAGGTGATACCTCGTTGTGGTTTTGATTTGCATTTCTCTAACAGTTAGTGATGCTGAGTGTCTTTTCATGTGTCTGTTGGCCATCTGTATGTCTTCTTTGGAGAAATGTCCATATAATCCCTAGAAGTGAAATACTGTGATCACACTGAAGGCTCTTGGTCTGCACTGGACCAGGACACATTGGAAAATATTAGGGCCATTTACACACTGACTAGTAGTATGAAGCTGTGTGTGTCTTGCACCCTCGCCAACTAGATAGTATCCTTTTTTCCTTAATCTTTACTATGTGATGGGTGAATTGTTTTAATTTACAAATTCCTGTTTTAATTTACAAATTTAGATTACTAATGATGTTGAAAATATTTTAGCCTTTGTTTACAGACCATTTCATTTTCCCATTTGGGGAATTTCTCATTCATATTACTCTTACACTCATCTCCATGTCTCATTTATTTGAAAGAGTGTTTTTCATAGATTAAATAACGCTTTGTCTGTTATGGGTGTTACAGACATCTTATTCCTTCCCATCACTGATGTGCAAATTAAATTATAGAAGCCTTTTTACCTTTGAACTTGATATGCAATTTAAAATCATTAATGAAAAAATTAAAAATTGCAGCAAATTTTTAAAAGTTAAAATCCCCGTTTAAAAACATCACTCAAAGATAACCAAAGATAAATACTGCAAACTTTTTTTTTAAGTTTTTTTTTTTGATGTGGACCATTTTTAAAGTCTTTATTAAATTTGTTAGAATACTGCTTCTGTTTTATGTTTTTGGTTTTGTTTTTTTTTTTTTGGCCATGAGGCATGTGGGATCTTAGTTCCCCCATCAGGGACTGAACCCACACGCCCTGCATTGAAAGGTGAAGTCTTAACCACTGGACTGCCAGGGAAGTCCCGATATTGTAAACTTTCATCTAGCTTTTCAGACCTGTCCCCCTGGCAAATATATATAACTGTAGACATACATATAATTTTGTGTTTTTTAAAAAATTGCGAGCATGTGAGTCTTCCTGATCTACAACCTTCTTTCTTCAGTTAATAATAAGCTATGAATGTCTTTCCACGGCAACAGATATGAGTGTTCACTGTGACTTTTTAACGTCTCTGTTGAGTTTCTATTCATACATCAATAGATACATCTAACTTCTCTTGCCTTTGTTAGGACTGAATTCAGTGACTTAATGCCACAAGGGTTTACTCCTTCTCATAAGAGGAGTCTGGGAGTAGATAGGGCAGGATTAGTTTTTCTCCCCTGAGTCATCAGGGACCCACACTGTTTGCATCTATCTCTTCCGTCACTCTTCAAAAGCATCTCCCACCATCAATCAATGGCTTCTAAGGTCCAGTGGCCACTTGCACATGTCCATGGACGAGGAAAAGCACAGAGAGAAGGCTCTCACACCCACCTGAGTCAGTTCCCTCTAAGGACCTCTCCAGACTGTGTGATAAATCAATTCTGCTCATGTCTCACCGGCCAGGTCAGCCCTCGCCACAGGGGTTCTACAAGTTGTGTTTTAGCTAAGCATACGGCCGTCGTGACTACAACTCAGGCTATTTCACTAAGGGGGAGGATGGATGCTTGGCAACCAGGTGTGTCCAACACTACTGTTGGATATTGTGTTTTTTACCAGTTTTTCACTATCGTAAAAATGTCACAGTGACTTCTATCTCATTGATCTCTGTACACGTGTCCATTTTCTCTCTGGTGATAAACTTCTATAAGTAGAATTATGGTTCAAAGAGTAAGCAATTTCTATAGATTTCAATACGTATCGGCCGCTTGTCATCACTTTTTTCATCTACACTCCTTCCCGCAGTTTATAGTAGTGCCTGTTTCTTACGATAAGAATAATGCCAGGTATTATGCTTGGTTTTTTAATATTTTTCAATAGAATAGGGGAAATGGTATATTATTATTTTAGCTATGCAAGTAGCAAAGATGTTTCTTAAGAAAAATTTAGCCTTGCTTATGGAACATGTTTCCCATAATCAAATAGTCACTAAGAGCATAAGTGCAGTTCTTCTGTGTCACACACACACACACACACACACACAGACACACACACACACACACACCCCAGACTCAGGCTGTTTCTCCAAGAGATGCAATTTAATCCTGAAGCTGCAGAATTCCAGAGTAAATTGCAGTGGTTTAAGGGCAGCTATTGCAGAAATGAAACAATCTTTCCTGAAAAATAATGTTATTACAGTTTTGACCTTGGGTCTGGATACACAAAGTCTAAGACATTCAATTCTGTCTCCTGATTTTTTTTTTTTTTTACATGAACAAACAAGGCTTCTTGTCAAAAAGAGATTTGAAAAAAAAATCAGGGTTTAATACCATGGTGGGCCTTACCTGTGCTCACAGAAATCGATAGCTAAGCAAATGTATGTCATTTATAGTGGAGGAAGTGGGTTTCAATTGCTGTCCTGGGGACCTGGACCATCCCCTTGTTAGCTGCTAAAGGGGAAAGAGGGGCCGCTGATGCAAGAGATAACTGATGCCCATGGGCTGCCTGGACATCTTTTGCTCTCTGGCCATCCAGAAATAGGGCCACTTCTGACCTCCAGGGATGCTTTGGTCGGAGGAATGTCCAAGGACAAGAGTCAGGGCATGCCTGGTGTAGGGAAAAGGAGAGCAGTGAGGAGTAGTTTATATTTAAAATAGGGTTATCAGAGAAGACCCCAGGAGAAGGTAACGTTTGAGCAGAAACTTAAAAGAAATGGGAGATGAGCCATGTGCATATCCGGGGGGAGCACTGAAGGTCAAGGGGTCAAAGCCGGGGCAGAAGTGGGTTTATACCTGGAATGTTCCAGAAGCACCAAGGAGGACACTGGAGCTGGGTCCTGCTCACTTACTGCAGTGGAGTGAAAGGAGGTTCTGGAGGTCCCAGCAGGTCAGATTCCTCATCGATGACCTTAAAGATGTGGCTTTGCCTGGCGGGGGGGCAGCGGGGGGAATGCAGGCAGTGGATCAGAGTTGTGACAGCGGCGCTCTCCTTTCTTCTGCTGCCCTGCGGACACCAGAACTTAGCAGGCTATTGGGGTAATTAAGAGATGCCATGTGCTCTGCCTAGTGTTTTCAAAGGACCCTGTCGGCCCTAGGTGGAAGGCAGGAATTGCAGCTGGAGACCGGTTAGCAGGTCTATGCTGTGATGTGGTCTGGACGAGCTGTCAAGAAGGCACGAGTAGTTGATTTCTGAATTGATCTGGCTGACGGATTGGATGTCGAAGAGAAAGGGAGAAGTCGAACAGGATGCCCGGGTCTTTGAGAACAGTGGAAGTGCCACTTTCTGAGACAGAGCAATGTCAGGAGAGCAAATCGGCCCGGGATCAATAGCAAGAGTGAGTTTGGGCCTCATTCTCTGTAGACATGACCCAATTCTCAGTATAAGCAACGATACATTTTCTAAGTATCCTAATTTTTTATCAGTAAATGCTTTCTCCGTGGTCAGGGCTTATCCCTTACACGTTCTGCTCAGCCAGTGTATGTTCCACTTTGATGTCACCTCAGTTCTATGTTAGATTGATCCCCTGCTCAATGCTACTCCTTTACCTATAGTTTTCCAGCGAGGACTATTCCAGATTCGTTCTTCACAATGGCTTGCCTCTTGCCTTTTTGCACATAAAGTGAGTTTAGCTTGTAGGAGTTGGTAGCTTGCATTATTTCCTGGGAGGGGACAGAAGCTGCCTGATTTCTCCTTAGAAACGACTCTTTTTTTTTTTGCCTGCATGCACCAAAGAGCTGACTTTGAAGTCCAGTAAATGCATAGCCTATGCCTTGATGTTATGCATGTGGGGTCACTTTTCCCCCAGATGTGTCATATGCCTATTTAATATGTAGATTCAAATCATCTTTTATGTAAGAAAATTCTTCTTGAATCATGTCTGTAAATATTTGTTCTCTTCCGTGCTTTGCATTTGTGGGTGTGTATATTCAAAGTTTATCTCAAGTCACAGAAAATAGACAAACTAAGACAACAGAATGAACTGATTTTGTTCCGAGAGAAGGTGATGGGTGACACCTGGCACCAATTTGGGTCTTTTCAAGGGTTAGGGTGCAGAAGTCATCTGTTTGCAACATGTCAACGAAGTTATGGAATTAATTTCCAGATTTGTTCCGAGGTATTTTTGAAAACGTTTTTAGGTGCTCAATAGATTTCTGTCTTTGTTCCTTTAAGATCCGGATATTCTGCCTCTGCCCAGGAGGTAGCATGGTGACCTGGGTCTCCGATTACAGTGCCATCAGAGTCCCTTCACCTGTCTTCCAGAGGGTGTCATTTTCTCTCTGATTTTTTAACTGATTTACTCCCATTTTACTTTGTTTGATATTTTCTCATGTTTATTCTCTACGTCTTTTTCCCCACAAAGTCCGTTCTCCTTCGTGCTCTCTCCAATTTTGCCTTCATTTTTGTGATTTTATTTTTTCCCTTCTTTCTCCAGTTCCGCCAGCTCACATTTCATTCTCTCTTGAGCTCTCGCTTCATAGACAAGTAGCTATTTTATTCACAGCTTTCATCTCAATCATGGCGTTCTTCTGAGGAGATTTCGTTATAGATTTCTGTCTCTATTTTATTCTTCCATTTTCCTAGTAGTATCTTTGCTAGATCCTGGCTTCCTTTTGAGTGCTCACATTTGAAGAAAATGCATATCCCCAGGAAGAGATTGCTTTGTGCAAGTATCTGGCTCCTCCCTGAACCCTCCTTCACTGATCTAAGACACACAGCAGGTCCAGAGAAGCTGCTGCCTCACCCAGCCTGGGCACACCATGGTCGCTGATGTCCGTTGCCCCTCACATGTGCTCCCCGCTTTCACGATGTGTACCCTGCTGATGCTTGCTCCGAGTCCCAGCTGTGGTCTGTCTCTCCTTGTCTTTCTGCATCTTCCTTTGCCCAGCATACACTGTCGGCTGCCCCACCACCTATTTTGTGGTTGAGGTTTTAGCTATTTCCTAATTTCATGCATAAAAGAGTTTGCATTTTCTATTCCTCTTTCTCGCATTTGCTTTTTTATGATTTCCAGGAAGAAAAGAAACGCCGTTTTTTTTTTAAATTTTATTTTCCTTTTTTATACAGCAGGTTCTCATTAGTTATCTATTTTATACATATGAGTGTATTTATGTCAATCCCAATCTCCCAATTCATCCCACCACCACCACCCGCCAACCCCTGCTTTCCCCGCTTGGTGTCCATACATTTGTCCTCTACATCTGTGTCTCTATTTCTGCCTTGCAGACTGGTTCATCTGTACCATTTTTCTAGATTCCACATATATGTGTTAATATACGATATTTGTTTTTCTCTTTCTGACTTACTTCACTCTGTATGACAGTCTCTAGGTCCATCCATGTCTCTACAAATGACCCAATTTCGTTCCTTTTTATGGCTGAGTAATATTCCATTGTATATATGTACCACATCGTTTTTATCCATTTGTATGTCGATGGGCATTTAGGTTGCTTCCATGACCTGGCTATTGTAAATAGTGCTGCAAGGAACATTGGGGTGCATGTGTCTTTTTTTTTTTAAACATTTTTATTGGAGTATAATTGCTTTACAATGGTTCATGTGTCTTATTGAATTATGGTTTTCTCTGGGTATATGCCCAGGAGTGGTATTGCTGGGTCATATGGTAATTCTATTTTTAGTTTCTTAAGGAACCTCCATACTGTTCTAATGCTGGTTTTATGCTGCCATCTTTAAACCCTTTGAACTTAAATCCTATTGTTTATGTATTAAGATTTATGAAATTTGAACTTTACTTCAGAAAAATAAAGGAGAAGTAGTAGAAATCATCAGTTAAGAGAGTGGGCTGAGTTCAAACCCCAGACACACACCATCTGTCTATGTTACTCCAGGAAAATTACATAGCCTGCATGAACCACAGATTCCTCGTATGGGAAGCAAATGAAATAAGGGGAGTAATGTGATGATTTAATAAGATGGTTCATAGAAAGCATTTATCACGGTGCCTGGCACAGCCATGAGTCAATACACGTTCGCTGTTACCATCATCATCACTGTCGTCATCACCTCAGCTCACACAGTTAGCCAGTTGTACTAAAGCCATTTATTGCCTGGCCCAACCTATTCCCGCTAACTTTAATTCCTTTATAGTCTATGAAAAAAATGTGTCTGCTGAAATCCGTTTTCTATCCCTCTCTCTCACACTGTCTGTCTGGCATCAGGACCATGCCTACTAGAAGTTTATCTCCTCCTAATATGTTTTAATATCTCATACAACACTCCTCCCCTCATTGTTTTTCTTTTTCAAAAATGTCCTAGATTTCTCACATGGGTTTTTATTTGCATATTTCTTCTAGATGAAAGTCAGGCTAATTTGATCAAGTTCCCAAAACAATATTCTGAAAAATTTGGAACACTGTAATAAATGTAAAGGTTAGCATGGAGAACATCAATATCATTAAACTATTGAGGCTTCCCTGCCAATATCATGACCAGTCTTTCCATTTATTCAAATCTTTTTATATGCCCATTATAAATTCTATTGCTTTCTTACTATGGTCTGGGGTAGTGAGTATGTATAAGCTTCTGCCGATAGTTCTTTTTTTATTTTTATTTTTTAAAATATATTTATTTATTTATTTTTGGCTGTGTTGGGTCTTCGTCTCTGTGCGAGGGCTTTCTCTAGTTGTGGCGAGCGGGGGCCACTCTTCATTACGGTGCGCAGGCTTCTCACTGTCGCGGCCTCTCTTGTTGCGGAGCACAGGCTCCAGACACGCAGGCTCAGCAATTGTGGCTCACGGGCCTAGTTGCTCCGCGGCATGTGGGATCCTCCCAGACCAGGACTCGAACCCGTGTCCCCTGCATTGGCAGGCAGATTCTCAACCACTGCGCCACCAGGGAAGCCCGATAGTTCTTTTTGATCCTCTGGTTTTCTGGGTGGAAAGGTGTTACATCTATAGCCAGTTTTTGTTGATTCTCTGCAGCTGTCCGTGTCTCTTTCTTTTCCAAGCAAGGGAGAAGTACTCCTTAATTTGGGGGGAGTTCCTATCTTCTTCCACTCTCTAGTACATAGAGAGGCTGCAGTGGGATGGGACCCCCTATTCCCTGCCTATTTCTCTCACCCCCGCCCTGTGCCCTTCCTTCTCTTACCTGTAGCACATTCACATGAGACCAAAGTTTCCTCAACTCCAGTTTTTCCTGGACACATCAAAGAATCCATCACTGTTTGGTGCACAATAGTTTTGCTTTTGCTCAGGCATCTCCCTCTGTCCCCAGAAAGCTGTTGGAAGTTGTCCTTCTGTACCCACGAGGTATACTCTACCAGGGGTCCTGGCTGTCCCTTACCTCCTGGGTCCCAGAAGTGTCCTCTTCTGCTTGGTATCAACCCACCTGCCAAAATCCTCCCATCTTGCCATAGACTCTTTTTATTTTCTTTTTTTTAAAGCAACTTAAAAAAATCTCATGATTTCTGTGGATTAGGAGTCTGGGCACATCTTAGCTGGGTGCTCTGTTTCGGAATCTCTCATAGGGCTGCAGTTGTTGGCCAGGGCCAAGTCTCATCTGACCTGGACGAGGATCCACTTGTAGGTTCAGATGGTTGTCAGCAGAAGCTGTAGACTTTTTATAGGGGCCAACAGGGACTTCAATCCTTTGTTCAGAAATCCATAGGAAAAATCTGACGCTCACAACAGTTCTCTGGATATTTCCATGCAATGTACTCAATTCTAGACCAAGAAACAAATGTGTGCTCAGTACGCCTGGTCGGACTGCTCAGGTGACCCTTCCGGAGCCTCCTCCTACCTCAGGGGCTTGCCCTGGCATGCTTCAGCTTGGTCCTGCTCACACCCTCTCTCCCACGGTCAAGGTGACATCCCAGCACCCTCCACAATCCCCAAGGCCTATGTCTCCAAATGCCATGAAGAATGTGCAGCATGGGACAAGCCCAAGTTCTCAAGTATGTTAATTGTAGGACATTTTTTCTACCAAAACGAATTCCAGACCTCCCTGCTGAGTTGACCACGGCCACCTCTTCCTCAGCAGTCAAGAGATGGCCCCCACTGCAGATCCCCTGCTTTCCATTCAGAAGATAAGTCCGGATGGGGACAAACAATCAAGAGACCAAAAAAATACTAATAATAAATCCCTTAAATGAGATTGTTCCTCTTTTCCCCTGTAGGAAAACAGGAGGCTTCCTATTGAAGTAACTCCGTGGGGAGGCCCAGTCAGGATTGTCCTTGGGTCTCTGGACCCCCAAAGTTCCTTCCCAAGCTCTGGTCCCTTAATCCTATTTCCTGTATCCTTGCAGGTTTCACTCGTGTCCTGACCTCGGGCCTGAGCCTCCTTGTTTTAGCATTCAAGGCATTTAGCTTCATTTCTTTACCCTCGTGGCCACTTACACTCTGACCTTGAGTGCCAGATCACAGCCTTTGCTCAGACCAACTGTTGCTTTCACACCCCTGTCCTGGAAGCTGGATCTCTGTCTTGGTCATCTGCTTGGCCCTTGGTCATCTAATCCTGTCTCACCTCCCTGCCTGACTGTCTGTCTGGCTACCACCCAGAGCTCTAACCACGCCTGTCCCGCTTTCTGCGTGGGTTAGGATGCCCCCAAGCCCCCATCCCCATGCATCCGACCTCTTCTGTCCACTGGTTTACTGGACCTGCAGTCGTCCTCTCGGGTCCTTCCAGCAACACCTGCTCCAAACTCCTGCACCAGGCTTGTCGAGGCTATCCAGTCTCACTTATCATCCGGTGTTCCTTGTCCCCATGCAAATACGTGACAAGCTATGAATCTAGAATGAATGCAGAGAAAGAGCTCAAAGAATCTAAAAAGGAGAAAGTGACACCTCCCTGTGACATGAGTGGTGAAGACAAACCCAACTTCACAGTCAAATGTGGTTCCCTCAAGTACAACGAAAGCAGCTCTGCTTGTCTGTTTGCCGGTAGGAGCAATGGGTCTCACTGGGCAATAGTGAGTTCTTGGAAAAGGATGGTGAGCGGAACGGAGAGGATGAACGTTCATGATGTTGGTGTATTTTCTGTTGATGGTGGAATAAAGCTCACAAGGAATGGAAAACTTCGGCCTTTCCCTGTACTAAAATAAGTGGGGTCTCCGTGGCTCTGGGAGCTGCATCAGGACCATCGTAGATGCCCCCACCCCCGCCCAAGGAAACTGCAGTTACCCCGAGCCTTGGTAGTGTCACCAGGACAATGGCCCCGGGGGTCCATCTGGCCCTCGCTTCTTTTTCTCCACTCCTCTTTCTTTCTCTTCCCTCTTTCTCACTGTCTTTCCCCAGGAACTTTCTAACCATCCTCTTGTGGATAGGAACAGCCACACTGAGGACAAATGTTTGGGCATCTCTTGCTCCAAGGAGGTGGTGACTGAAAACCTTGTATGGTCGACACAGCTGCAGGGGCGGCTCGCAGCCCATGGTCCCAATGCAAAGCCGTGGTGGCCTCAGCAAAGTCCAGCCCCTCAAACTGCCTCCGGTATCGCATGTCCCATTAACAAGTGCCGAGTCGTGTCAGTTCATAGTTCCATTTTCTGATAAGTGAGTAAGGGACCATTGTTCCATCTTGATGATAAAAAAGGATGCTTGCAGATTAGGTACAGAGTAAAAGTCATGAAATTAGCACGATAAACTAGTGGACCGCCAAATTCTAACAACCCCTCGGCAGACACCAGTCTAGGCCACCTAAGTTCAGTTGTTTTCATTGGATAAAATTCTTCAGGATAGACATAAAGAGATTAAAAGAAGAAAGTGAATTGCACAGTGAACATAATTATATGCAAATTTACAAAAGAAGTAAGCTTGATGCTGTCCCAGTTATGGTGCAGTGTTTTATCAAGAAGGAATTTAATACAGGGAATTAGATGCATGCATATTTTTAGAAGGATGGGAGGAATTCAACTGCCTTTTAAGAACTTGACAAATGTGGGAGGCAGGAGAGGCTACTTCCATCTGTGATTCCAGCTGCTCCAGAACGAAATTTGTTCTCCTGGACTTGGATATTTGGCATCTGCCCATGCGTCAACTTACTGCTTCTAAAGGAGAACGATTATTTCTCCTTCCTTGCACTTTCCAAATCGCATTCAAGTGCCTCTCACCGGTGAAATATAAACCAGAACTGTGACAAATCAGCCGGGGAGATGTTCTTCTCAGGCTTCCCATCCCTGAAATTTAGGGAAGAGTTTAGACGTGCAGCAGTAGTGCTAAGATCAACAGACAATATCTGATGCAAACATATAGACAAAACATGATGTGCACATTGTGTACCATGTAGAAGCTTCTTTCTTTGGGCTTGGGAAGAGCCCTCCAGCCTGGAACTGGACCCGTGTCTCAGGACTGTGCCTCTGTCCTCTTTGGGATTCTTCTCTGGAACAGGACCCAGAACCCAGCCCTCTGTCACTGATTAAGGGTTCCCTTCCCAGCGGCCACACCTGAAATGGGTGCACCTGCTGTTTCTCTGGGTACTTGCTCTCTCCTCATCCTATCCCCACCCATCTTTGTAGCTACTCACTCCCTTCACCCCACCAGCTGTTCTCAGAGGAGGCGGGCCCTCTCCCTGAGCAAGGAAAACAAACTCATTTCTCAGGAAAACGCCGCCCTCTCCATAAGGACGAATGGGACTGTGTTTTGACTCCTTGGTGAGGAGAAGGAACAGCTTATCATTTGGGTGCAGCCCAGGGAGCAGAAAGTGATCTCCTTCTTCCTGTTCTCTTCCCCTCCAAAACAATCTTCTTCCATCTGCCAGGTGACTCTCTGCATGTGCTCACTGACCAATTTCTTCTGGTCCCAGCATGTGGGCATTGACACCCACTTGCATTCATGCAGTGTTGTTCCTTTACATGTGAACAATCTATATAGTGTGTAAATGAATTCTTCTTCCCATTTCATATATGATGACGTTAAGGATGCAGACAGAATAAGCTACTTGCTCAAGGGCAGAGCTCCTAAGTTTAAGAGATAACATAGGAGCCCAGTTCTTCTGGCTCTTAGTCAAGTGCTCGCACTTCAGATCAGCAAAGACTTCAGAGGGAAGAAAAGATGAAACAATGGCCATATTTGTTGCTGCCTTCAAAGTGGGCTCACTTGGTGATACTCAGCTATTCTTTTTCCACTATTCCTACTCCCCCAGTTCTTCAGAGTCCTGCTAGGTGTATCTTTTCAATAAATAATAAAGGTCACACAATATGAACATACCCAGTCATTCTGTGGGTGCCTTACATAATGTGTGAACATTTGCTTTCCATGTAACAGAACATTAAAATTGTCGCCACTTGACCCCAGCTATCCACAGAAAACTGACATCTTTTTAACTAATGGCTTCTGGTTGCTCTAAGTGTATCTTCTAGTTAATTACCCAAAGTACTTACCTTATGCTAACAAGATTGCAGAATTTTGAAATATTGTATGCACTGTGTTAAATTTTGTTCTTTACAATAACGATGAAACTGAAGTAGATGACCTATCAAACCATGGCCAAGTCCACTTCCCTCATATTAAACAGTACTCATCGTTGGGACTGTTGTCCTTATGGTGGATGAATTACTCTGTTTAGCAAGCATGATCACATTTATAAATGGTATATCCCTTCAAGCTAGGTTCATTTTCTGATGGAAAAAAAAAAAGATTTAATGGTTTTCAACTGCACTTTTACTTTATCTTTGACTCCATTAGGACATTTTAGTAATGAAGAGGCTTCTCTCGGTCGAGATAGGAGTTAATAGATAATCCTTTTCAGCTATTTAATTGAGAAAGCTTAGCAATGTAGCTAAATTGTATATTGTAATTCTTTACTATAAATGTGTCAAATATTGTAACTATTTTTCTGGTGAAAATTCTTTGAGGAAAAGAAAACATTTGTGTTTTTGACTTGAACGATCCTATAACTTTTTCACATTCTATCAGCATTTTATTAGATTTTCAGGGATTTGTAACACATTTTTACAGAATTTGTAAATCCCATAGCATTTTCAGATTTCCTGGTTTGCTGCCTTATGGAGACATTTCTTAAATCCTACGTTTGGCTGAATTTCCAGGTTGTGTGTAGTAGTCTAGACCTGGCTCCCAGCTTGCAGTTCACTTTGAGAAATGTATCAATAGCCTTTACAGGTTTTTCAAACTGTCAAACAAATTTAAGCACTTAAATAAAAATCAAAGGCTTTTTCTTTGATTTTTAAGTTCCAATAGTATTTTTTGTCCTTACCCCAAAGAAACTATTATCCTTAAGAAGGAATTTTATAATTTATGAAACCAGATCCTTAAAAGATACAATAAACTTTTATAGGAGAAAATAAAGTATGATCATCTCAATAGATGATGTAAAGGTAGCTGATAATATTCAATGTACAATCCTGATTAAAACAACACAAACAAAAATAAAGTTTTGTAAAATAGGAATATAGAATCACTTTTAGGAACCAAAGTGCTTTGGCAAATAAAGAGGAAAAAGACAAAGTTCAGTAGATGCATGGGCAAAATATATAGATAGAGTGTTCACCGAAGAACAAGTACAAATTACTGATACATTTATAAAAAGATGCTCAGACTTATCTATAAGCAAAAGCAACCAAAAAATATACAAGTTAGTAAAACCATGTAAATTAAAATAATGAGATATATACTATATTGATGAAGATCAAAAAGATTAATAGTGCACATGTGTGAGGAAAAAATTAACCCCAGCCCCAGGAAATAAGATTACTCCGTCTTTTACTAAGCAACTTAGCAATATATTTTAACACTTAGATGTGCAGAATTCCACTCCAAGTATTTATCCAATGGAGTTCCTACCACTGTATCTTTCTTTCTATTGATGGATTGATTGACAAGCAGAGAGGTTCATTGCAACATTGTCCTTAGTCTTGTGGAGTAGGAAAGAAATAGTCAACTAATCATAAACTGATTAAATAATTAGAAGCAGAAAGTAGAAAAAAACAGCAATAGTGTGTGCTTACTGTATGTCATACCATAGTTTAAGAATTTAAACGCCTACACCGCCCTATGAAGGAGGATCTATTATTATCTCCATTTTGCAGGTGAGGAAACTGAGGAACTAAAAGGATTCCTGATTACCTAGTTTTTCACAGTGTATTGGGGATCTGTTGCTGTGTAACAAATTACCCCAAAGCTTAGTGGCTTAACAATAATAAAGCACATTTATGATCTCTGTGGGGCAGGAATCTGGGTATGGCTTAACTGAGTCCTCTGTATCAAGGTCTCTCCCAGCACTGCACTCAGGCTGTTGGCCAGGGATTCAGTCATATCAAGGTTCATCCCACTCAGGTGGTTGCTGGCAGGATTCAGCTTCTCACACACTGTTGGTTTGGGGAGACCCTCATGGAAGGCTCTCCAGAGGAAGGCTCACAATATGGCCGCTCACGTTTACCCAGAGTGAGGGCTCTGACCTCAAAGAGACATTGACAAAGAGGCCACCATTTTTGTAACCATAGCTACTTGCCCTGGATCCACCACAGAGTAGGTGCTTAGTAATTGGACAATAAACACCATTTTGTATAGACAAAGCACAATTTTGTATGTGCTTATAAAAAATTAGGAAGGCTATAATCCCTTCTTTTTCTCCTCAAGATAATGGGATCTTGAGGAGAAAAAGAGGGCAGTTACTTTTTTACTGTTTAAATTTTTGACCAAAAATTCACAGATTCCTAATCTGAAATTCTCATGTTTTAAACCCCAGTAGGTAATCTTGGAGATAGCTTTCATCAGTTATTTTCCAAAATCAACCATTCATTTAGTGATATGTTCATTATCCATCAAACATTTCTTTAATTCTTCTGTGAACTTTCATGTGGATTAAGTTTTAAATGATCTATATTATACATGCTTCTGTTGTAATTTTGCATTTTATACATTTTGATAATTTTTGACTATTCCCAAGGAGTGAACAGGTGTAAGGATAAGAATGATTTTGTTCATTTCATCTCATTTTGTAAAATAGTCAGTAGCTGATACTGAGGAAATCAACATATTGAAGTTATTAAAAACTACTATTATATTTTTAAAACTTTTTCATCCCTGATTTTGAATTCTTTGTGAATAAGATGAATTAAAACCGTTTTTCTACTTAGAAAGATGTTACGATATTTCACACATCAAGTGTGTGAGTATTATTAGTATATGCACCCCCCTTCCAACTTTACAATTATCTAACATCTATATACTTTTTACATACCTTTAAATCAGATGTCAGCCAACTATAGACCACAAGTCAAATTCTTCTCAAAATCTGCCTTTGTAAATAAATGTTATTGGAACATAACATCTGATTTATGTACTTTCTATAGCTGCTTTCATGCTTCAATGACAGAAATAAGTAATTGTGACAGACTGTATGGCTTGCAAACCATAAAATGTTTATTATTTGGCCTTTTATAGAACAAGATTTCCAATAACTGCCTAAAAATATTAAGAATTTTTACCCATGAACATGGTGTAATGCCCCATCTCTACTCATCCAGGTCTTCTTTAATTGTGAGCAACAACTTTTGCAGTTTTCAGTAGACCAGTCTTGCAAATATCTTGTTAAATTTATCTGTAAATATTTCATGTTTTCATGCAAATTTATTGTTTTTTTAAATTTCAGTATTGCTTGTTACTAATATATAAAAATAAAATTAACTTTGAATTTTGTATTTTGATGTATCCTGTGACTTTGCTAAAGTCATTTATAATTCTAGCAACGATTTTGTAGGCTCTTTGATTACCTATGTAAATAATTATGTCATCTGTGATGGAAGACAGTTATATTCTTCTTTTCTAATACATATGATTTTTATGTCATTTTCTCTTTGAATTGCTCTTGATAAAATCTTCAGAACAATGTTGAATAAAAGGACCAGACCAACCATCCTTGACTCTTTCTTGATCTTTGGTGGAAAATAATTTGGTTTTTAGAATTGAGTATGATGTCAGCTGTAAGCCTTTTGAAACCTTTTATCAAGTAATTCCGTTCTATGACTAGTTCACTATGAGGTTTTTATCAGGATGTTTAACTCTAAAATACATTTCTTTTTTCTTTGTATATATTCAAGTAATCATATTCTGCTTCTTTTTTGGTCTGTTAATATGATGAATTACATTCACGGATTTTTGAATTGAAACCAACCTTGCATTCCTAGAATAAATCTCATTTGGTCATGATATATTATTGTTTTTATATATTGATAAGCCTCATTTGGTAGGGTTTGGTTAAGGATTCTTTTTTTCAACATCTTTATTGGAGTATAATTGCTTTACAATGGTGTGTTAGTTTCTGCTGTATAACAAAGTGAGTCAGCTATATGTATACATATATCCCCATATCCCCTCCCTCTTGCGTCTCCCTCCCACCCTCCCTATCCCACCCCTCTAGGTGGTCACAAAGCACCGAGCTGATCTCCCTGTGCTATGCGGCTGCTTCCCACTAGCTATCTGTTTCACATTTGGTAGTGTATATATGTCCATGCCACTCTCTCACTTCGTCCCAGCTTACCCTTCCCCCTCCCCATGTCCTCAAGTCCATTCTCTATGTCTGCATCTTTATTCCTGTCCTGCCCCTAGATTCTTCAGAACCATTTTTTTTTTAGATTCCATATATATGTGTTAGCATACGGTATTTGTTTTTCTCTTTCTGACTTACTTCACTCTGTATGACAGACTCTAGGTCCATCCACCTCATTACAAATAACTCAGTTTCGTTTCTTTTTATGGCTGAGTAATAGTCCATTGTATATATGTGCCACATCTTCTTTATCCATTCATCTGTTGATGGACACTTAGGTTGCTTCCATGTCCTGGCTATTGTAAACAGTGCTGCAATGAACATTGTGGTATATGACTCTTTTTGCATTATGGTTTTCTCAGGGTATATGCCCAGTAGTGGGATTGCTGGGTCATATGGTAGTTTTATTTTTAGTTTTTTAAGGAACCTCCATACAGTTCTCCATAGTGGCTGTATCAATTTACATTCCCACCAACAGTGCAAAAGGGTTGCCTTTTCTCCACACCCTCTCCAGCATTTACTGTTTGTAGATTTTTTGATGATGGCCATTCTGACCGGTGTGAGCTGATACCTCATTGTAGTTTTGATTTGCATTTCTCTAATGATTAGTGATGTTGAACATCCTTTCATGTGTTTGTTGGCAATCTGTAGATCTTCTTTGGAGAAATGTCTATGTAGATCTTCTGCCCATTTCTGGATTGGGTTGTTTGTTTTTTTGATATTGAGCTGCATGAGCTGCTTGTATATTTTGGAGATTAATCCTTTGTCAGTTGCTTCGTTTGCAAATATTTTCTCCCATTCTGAGGGTTGTCTTTTCACCTTGTTTATGTTTTCCTTTGCTGTGCAAAAGCTTTTAAGTTTCATTAGGTCCCATTTGTTTATTTTTGTTTTTATTTCCATTTCTCTAGGAGGTGGGTCAAAAAGGATCTTGCTGTGATTTATGTCATACAGTGTTCTGCTTATGTTTTCCTCTAAGAGTTTTATAGTGTCTGGCCTTACATTTAGGTCATTAACCCATTTTGAGTTTATTTTTGTGTATGGCGTTAGGGAGTGTTCTAATTTCATTCTTTTACATGTAGCTGTCCAGTTTTCCCAGCACAACTTATTGAAGAGGCTGTCTTTTCTCCATTGTATATTCTTGCCTCCTTTATCAAAGATAAGGTGACCATATGTGTGTGGGTTTATCTCTGGGCTTTCTATCCTGTTCCATTGATCTGTATTTCTGTTTTTGTGCCAGTACTATACTGTCTTGATTACTGTAGCATTGTAGTGTAGTCTGAAGTCAGGGAGCCTGATTCTTCCAGCTCCATTTTTCTTTCTCAAGATTGCTTTGGCTATTCGGGGTCTTTTGTGTTTCCATACAAATTGTGCAATTTTTTGTTCTAGTTTTGTGAAAAATGCCATTGGTAGTTTGATAGGGATTGCATTGAATCTGTAGATTGCTTTGGGTAGTATAGTCATTTTCACAATGTTGATTCTTCCAATCAAAGAACATGGTATATCTCTCCATTTGTATCATCTTTAATTTCTTTCATCAGTGTCTTATAGTTTTCTGCATACAGGTCTTTTGTCTCCTTAGGTAGGTTTATTCCTAGGTATTTTACTCTTTTTATTACAATGGTAAATCGAGTGTTTCCTTAATTTCTCTTTCAGATTTTTCATCATTGGTATATAGGTATGCAAAAGATTTCTGTGCATTAATTTTGTATCCTGCTACTTTACCAAATTCATTGATTAACTCTAGTAGTTTTCTGGTAGCATCTTTAGGATTCTCTATGTATAGTATCATGTCATCTGCAAACAGTGGCAGTTTTGCTTCTTCTATTCCGATTTGGATTACTTTTATTTCTTTTTCTTCTTTGATTGCTAAAACTTCCAAAACTATGTTGACTAATAGTGGTGAGAGTGGGCAAACTTGTCTTGTTCCTGATCTTAGAGGAATGGTTTCAGTTTTTCACCATTGAGAACCATGTTGGCTATGGGTTTGTCATATACGGCGTTTATTGTGTTGAGGTAAGTTCTCTCTATGCCTACTTTCTGGAGGGTTTTTATGATAACTCAGTGTTGAATTCTGTCAAAAGCTTTTTCTGCATCTATTGAGATTATCATATGGTTTTTCTCCTTCAATTTGTGAATATGGTTTATCACATTGATTGATTTGCATATATTGAAGAATCCTTTAATTCCTGGGATAAACCCTACTTGATCATGGTGTATGATCCTTTTAATGTGCTGTTGGATTCTGTTTGCTAGTATTTTGTTGAGGATTTTTGCATCTATGTTCATCAGTAATATTGGTCTGTAGTTTTCCTTTTTTGTGACATCTTTGCCTGGTTCGTGTATCAGGGTGATGGTGGCCTCATAGAATGTGTTTGGGAGTGTTCCTCCCTTTGCTATGTTTTGGATGAGATGGAGAAGGATAGGTGTTAGCTTTCATCTAAATGTTTGATAGAATTCGCCTGTGAAACCATGTGGTCCTGGGCTTTTCTTTGTTGGAAGATTTTTTTTTTAATTAATTAATTTATTTATTTATTTTTGGCTGTGTTGGGTCTTTGTTTCTGTGCGAGGGCTTTCTCTAGTTGTGGCGAGCGGAGGCCACTCTTCATCATGGTTCACGGGCCTCTCACTATCGCAGCCTCTCTTGTTGCGGAGCATAGGCTCCAGATGCACAGGCTCAGTAGTTGTGGCTCACGGGCCCAGTTGCTCCACGGCATGTGGGATCTTCCCAGGCCAGGGCTCGAACCCATGTCCCCTGCACTGGCAGGTGGATTCTCAACCACTGAACCACCAGGGAAGCCCTGTTGGAAGATTTTTAATCACAGTCTCTATTTCAGTGCTTGTGATTGGTCTGTTTATATTTTCTATTTCTTCCTGGTTCAGTCTCAGAAGGTTGTGCTTTTCTAAGAATTTGTCCATTTCTTCCAGGTTGTCCATTTTATTGACATAGAGTTGCTTGTAGTAATCTCTCATGATCCTTTGTATTTCTGCAGTGCCAGTATTGTATTACTTCTCCTTTTTCATTTCTAATTCTATTGATTTGAGTCCTCTCCCTTTTTTTCTTGATGAGTCTGGCTAATGGTTTATCAATTTTGTTTATCTTCTCAAAGAACCAGCTTTTAGTTTTATTGATCTTTGCTATCGTTTCCTTCATTTCTTTTTATTTATTTCTGATCTGATCTTTATGATTTCTTTCCTTCTGCTAACTTTGGGGTTCTTTTGTTCTTCTCTCTCTAATTGCTTTAGATGTAAGTTTAGGTTGTTTATTTGAGATGTTTCTTGTTTCTTGAGGTAAGATTATATTGCTATAAACTTCCCTGTTAGAACTGTTTTTGCTGCATCCCATAGGTTTTAGGTCGTCATGTTTTTATTGTCATTTTTTTCTAGGTATTTTTTGATTTCCTCTTTGATTTCTTCAGTGATCTCTTGGTTATTTAGTAGCGTATTGTTTAGCCTCCATGTGTTTGTATTTTTACAATTTTTTTCCTGTAATTGATATCTAGTCTCATAGGATTGTGGTCGGAAAAGATACTTGATACAATTTCAATTTTCTTAAATTTACCAAGGCTTGATATGTGACCCAAGATATGATTTATCCTGGAGAATGTTCCATGAGCTCTTGAGAAGAAAGTGTATTCTGTTGTTTTTGGATGGAATGTCCTATAAATATCAATTATGTCCATCTTGTCTAATGTGTCATTTAAAGCTAGTGTTTCCTTATTTATTTTCATTTTGGATAATCTGTCCATTGGTGAAAGTGGGGTGTTAAAGTCCCTTACTGTGATTGTGTTACTGTTGATTTCCCCTTTTATGGCCGTTAGCATTTGCCTTATGTATTGAGGTGCTCCTGTGTTGGGTGCATAAATATTTACAATTGTTATATCTTCTTCTTGGATTGATCTCTTGATCATTATGTAGTATCCCTCTTTGTCTCTTGTAAGAGTTTATTTTAAAGTCTATTTTGCCTGATATGAGAATTGCTACTCCAGCTTTCTTTTGATTTCCATTCGCATGTAATATCTTTTTCCATTCCCTCACTTTCAGTCTGTATGTGTCCCTAGGTCTGAAGTGGGTCTCTTGTAGACAGCATATATATGAGTCTTGTTTTCATATCCATTCAGCCAGTCTGTGTCTTTTGGTTGGAGCATTTAATCCATTTATGTTTAAGATAATTATTGGTATGTATGTTCCTATTACCATTTTCTTAATTGTTCTGGGTTTGTTATTGTAGGTCTTTTCATTCTCTTGTGTTTCCTGCTTAGGGAAGTTCCTTTAGCATTTGTTGTAAAGCTGGTTGGTGGTGCTGAATTCTCTTAGCTTTTGCTTGTCTTTTAAGGTTTTAATTTCTCCATCAAATCTGAATGAGATCCTTGCTGGGTAGAGTAATCTTGGTTGTAGCTTTTTTCCTTTCATCACTTTAAATATGTCCTGCTGCTCCCTTCTGGCTTGCAGAGTTTCTGCTGAAAGGTCAGCTGTTTACCTTATGGGGATTCCCTCGTATTTTATTTGTTGCTTTTCCCTTGGTGCTTTTAATATTTTTTCTTTGTATTTAATTTTTGATAGTTTGATTAATATGTGTCTTGGCATGTTTCTCCTTGGATTTATCCTGTATAGGGCTCTCTGTGCTTCCTGGACTTGATTAACTATTTCCTTTCCCAAATTAGGGAAGTTTTCAACTATAATCTCTTCAAATATTTTCTCAGTCCCTTTCTTTTTCTCTTCTTCTTCTGGGACCCCTATAATTTGAATGTTGGTGAGTATAATATTGTCCCAGATGTCTCTGAGACTGTTCTCAATTCTTTTCATTCTTTTTTCTTTATTCTGCTCTGTGGTAGTTATTTCCACTATTTTATCTTCCAGATCACTTATCCGTTCTTCTGCCTCAGTTATTCTGCTATTGATTCCTTCTAGGGAATTTTTAATTTCATTTAATGTGTTGTCCATCATTGTTTGTTTGCTCTTTCGTTCTTCTAGGTCCTTGTTAAACGTTTCTTATATTTTCTCCTTTCTATTTCAAGATATTGGATCACCTTTACTATCATTACTCTGAATTCTTTTTCAGGTAGACTGCCTATTCCCTATTCATTTGTTTGGTCTGGTTGGTTTTTTCCTTGCTCCTTCATCTGCTGTGTATTTTAGTTAACTTACTGTGTTTGGAGTCTCCTTTTCCCAGGCAGCAGGTTCGTAGTTCCCATTGCTTTTTGGTGTCTGCCCCCAGTGGGTAAGGTTGGTTCAGTGGCTTGTGTAGGCTCTCTGGTGGAGGGGACTGGTGCCTGTGTTCTCATGAGTGGGGCTGGATCTTGTCTGTCTGGTGGGCAGGGCTGCAGCCAGTGGTGTGTTTTGGGGTGTCTGTGACCTTATTATGATTTTAGGCAGCCTCTCTGCTAATGGGTGGGGTTGTGTTCCTGTCTTGCTAGTTGTTTGGCGTAGGGTGTCCAGCACTATAGCTTGCTGGTTGTTGAGTGGAGCTGGGTCTTAGCTTTGAGACAGAGATGTCTGGGAGAGCTCTCGCCGATGGATACTACTTGGGGCTGGGAGGTCTCTGGTGGACCAGTGTCCTGAACTCGGCTCTCCCACCTCAGAGGCTCAGACCTGACACCTGGCCGAGCACCAAGACCCTGCACTGAGCACTCGCCAGGCCTGTCCGAGCGCCTGGCCAGCTCCCTGCTCCCGGCTCCCAGTCCTGGCTTGGCTGGTTAAGGATTTTTATGTCTATGTTGGGATATTGGTTTGTAGTTCTAAGGTCTTTGATTTTGGTATCAAGATGTTGCTGGCCTCGTAAAATCAGTGGTAAAGTGTTTTATTCTCTTGTATTTTCTGAAAGACTTTGTGTAAAAATTTTATTTTTCTTTAGGTGTTAGGTAGTATTCACTAATGAAGCTGTCTGGGCTTTGATTGTTCTTTGTGGAAAGCTTGTAACTACAAATTAACTTATAGGTACAGGACTATTAAGGTTATCTAATGTTTCTTGAGTGATCTTTGAGAGTTTGTGGCTTTCCAGAAATTTATCTATTTAATATAACTTTTTAAATTTGTTGACACAAAGTTATTCCTAATATTTTCCTATTATCCTTTTAATTCAAGTATGGACTGCAGTGATGGCCTTTTTCATTATAGTTACTTGTAACTAATGTCTCTTCTCTTTTCTTGATCAGTCCAGCTAGAGGTTTTTGTATTGTATTTTTTTTCAGAGGACTGGCTTTTGGTTTTATTGATTTTCTCTTCAACTTTCTGTTTTTTATTTCATTGATTTCAGTTTTCTTCTTTATTATTTCCTTACTTCTCCTTATTTTGAGTTTTATTTGCTCTTCCTGTAATAGCTTCTTAAGAAGGATGCTTAAATCATTGATTTGTGATCTTTTTCCTTTTCCAATACAAACACTTAAAGCTACAAACTTCCATCTAAGTGTTGCTTTTACCTGCATCTCACACATTTTGATATGTTGTTTTACATTCTTATTCAACTCAGAATATATTTTTTATAATTACTCTGGTGATTTCTTCTTTGACTCATGAGTTTTTTTAGAAGCATATTGTTTAAGTTTCAAATATTTGAGGTTTTCCCAGATATATCTCTGTTATTGATTTCGATTTTAGTTTTTCTGTGGAGCTAGAAAATGATTTGTATTATTTTATTTTCTAACATCTATTGAAATTTGTATTATGGCCCAAAATATTGTCTTTCTGGATAACTGGTCCATGTGCACTCAAAACCAGTATGTATTCTGCTACTGCAGGGTGTAGAGTTCTATAAATGTCAGTTAAGTCAAACTGACTGATAGTGGTATTAAAGTCTTCTATATTTCAAATATTATTTCTTCTGCCCCTGTCTTTCTTCTCCTTTTGAGACTATAATTACTCAATGTTAGAATATTTGATATTGTTCTAGAGCTCTAGGACAATCTATTCTGTATTTTTCACTCTTTTGAACTTTTTGTTTTAATTTGGATAATTTCTGTTGACCTAGCTCCAAGTTCACTATTTATTTTCTCTGCTGTGTTCAATCTGCTGATTAGCTTAAGGAATTCTTTTGATCTAATACTGTGTTTGTTGTTTCTAACATTTTATTTATCTATCTGTCTCTTTTGTATAGTTTTAATATTCTTTCTGAATCCCCCACCTGTTTATGGGCATTAACCATAGTTGTTGTAAAGTCCCTGTCTGATAGTTCCATACCAAGATTTCAAAACTGTTGATCATTTCTTCTCTGGTTCTTTTTTCTTGCTTTTGTGTGTGTGCATCTCATAATATTTTATTGAATTTTGGCCATGGTGCATGAAAGAGTAGCAATTGAAGTAGGTTATACTTATTTCCAGTTCTTTACTTCCTACCTGCTTGTATGCCCAGGACCTTGTCCTCTCACCCCGTCCCAAAGATGAAATTGTTTACTTGTACCATATCTCCTTGTAGGGCTTTTAATTCTTTGCAACTAAGTTTACCCAGTTGCCTGTGACTTCCACTTTCTGATTCATTCAAAGAAAAGCATGATTTTTTAGATTAACAGTCTCTTTTTTGTTGTTAGAATGGAAGTGATATTCTTTTGTGTCTTTCTCCATCCTTAGCGGAAATAGAACTCTGTTTTTTAAATTCAAGTTTCCATATATACTCTCTAACAGTTCTGTTTTGATAGAAACCATCTGTTGTAGGGATTCTGCTTGTCCTTGTAATTCATTATGAAAGGTCCCCTCAGATACATGATTAATTTCCTTTGTCTCTTTGATGGAATAGAAATAGGTAAGGGAAGGCATAGCCACAGTCTCTGCCACTGTGACCTGAGGAATACCAATAGGTAAGTGGTCAGTTTGGGAGGAGACAACAGAAGGAAGTGTATCCCCCTCTCATGTCACTTCCCCAGATGCAAAGTCTGAAGTTTCCTGCATGAACGGGTGACCGCCCACCTGTTCAGGTCCCATGTAGGTTCTGGGGACACACAGACCAGCAGCTCTTCTCTAGAACACACACTTGGCCCATGCTTTGAGCTTTCTCCAGGAAGATGGAGAAGCTCTATCAGCCTTTCAAGGCTTGGACCACACCCTCCTAGTCCCAGAAGAGGGGCAAACAACATAGCGGATTCATCGGATTCATCCAACTACCATCTTCCCAGAAATCTCCCGAGGCCTTAATCCTGTTTTATTATTTCTAAATTTATTTTCTAAATTAGTTTTATATGGATCTTTTGTGTGGATCACATCACATCTATGACCATAGCATACCACATCTGGGCCACTATTTCCTTGAATGCAAGCACTCGGAGGAGAGCAGGGTTTTAATTCGTGCTGTCTTAGTGCAATGATCTGACTTATTTGTTTAATAACATTAAATGATGCTGATAGTACATGGTGTTTCTAGACCGGAATAAACCACACTTAGAAGGGAAGTCTGCAGTATCAGTTTTCTCCTTGTAGTCTCAGAGGTGCTCATCCTGTGAGGTCTTCAAATGCCTTGTGCCTGAAGCACTCCTTGTTCACATACAGATTAAGTCCCTAGGGACACAAAAAATGTGTTTACACAAGAGATGTCTACTTCTGTAGTCATTCTACTGTGATTTCTGTGAATAATTTATCAACTATTCAACGCTCATCAAATTTGATGAATTGTAGAAACTATCTGTAAGTTCTCTTACTCTTTATCTCAGAGTTTGAAATACTGTCATTTTAAATAAACATGTTTCTCCCTAAACAAGAATTTCATCGTCGGAGGAAAGAAAAAATTCTTGGTGTTTCTGGTGCCTGTCCTCTAGGTTGTGTGTTCGGCGTCCATCGCTTCCCTTCATTGGTCTGGTGTCCTTGAGCTCATTATCTCCCTGTATTTATTCATCTTAGCATCACCGTTCCTCTTTTTTATTCTGTTGCAGGTGCTGGGGTTCCCCAGTTCCAACCGATTGCCCTGAATGGCCGAATTCAGGTCCTCAGCAACGGGTCTCTGTTGATCAAGCACGTGGTAGAAGAAGACAGCGGCTACTACCTGTGCAAGGTCAGCAACGATGTGGGCGCGGACGTCAGCAAGTCCATGTACCTCACGGTGAAAAGTAAGGAAGAAGAGCGCTTCGTTTTACCTAAATAGGGCTTCGGGGGCTTCCATTTTCAGTGGTCTCCATGCATACTGTTTAAAAACAAAACACAACAAAAACAAAATGTGATTTGCTGCACCTGGGGGTTTCCTGTCCTAAAAATATAGTTAAAGAGGACGGTAGAAGTTCAGCGATTGTCAGAGCCTGTGGGTCCCCTCTTTTCTGCTCCGCTGGCCGTGGGTACAGGCTCTGGGTAAACAGCAGATGAGTGGGTCCCTGCCTTTGGCACCCACATTTCTCTCCTGTTGATTTTATTGTGGAAAAGCCCAGTGCACGCTCTCAGATGTGTTCCTTTCAGAGGTCGATTCATGCTTTTTATTATCTGCAAGCTGGCTTGTCCATAGATTTCCTTTTTAAGATCCTTCTGAAATCCAGAAAGCAGAAACCTCATTATCAACACACACATCTACAAGAACAAAGAACGCGTAGCACTATGTTTAGGGTCCGTGTTGCTGACCCATGTTTTAGGAAAGGGCACTTTATAGTGAAATTATTTTTGTACTTTGGTAACTAGACCACCAAAGAAAGGACCAAAGTAGACCAACTTGTACTGAGTACTGCTCATTAGCAAATGGTTGTACATCTAGTTTAAGTGAATGACTTATGCCTTTCTCCATTTATATTCTTTACTACTGGATAGATTGTGATTTCTTCCTGACTACAAGGTTTAATCAGACTTCCTCTTTTTTATTTTAATTATGCTGTCTGTAGGTTGTCAAGGATCTCTATCATATCATTTATTAGAGAGATTGGATTTAAAAGTGAATTCCAGTGATGTGTGTGTGTGAGAGAGAGAGAGAGAGAGAGATTTAAAGGCTAGCTACACACAGACTAGTATCCATCCTATTTTACTAAGAATTCATTCTAGTTAACCCATTTTTTCTAATAGGACAGTGAAAATATCAAGCTGTCTATTCGGTATACTTTTATATCATAGACAAATTAAAGTTCTGAAATAAGGTTGCTTTGAAATATACTGTGGACATATCCAATGCATACTTTTGACTTCTAAATATTATACTCTAGAGGAACTGATTTTCAAGGATCTGAAGACAAATTGTCATATCACTTAAATACAAAGTTGAAATCATAATTTTTAAAACTAAGTTGGTGAAACATTAAGGAAACCCAAGATCTGAAGACCAATACTGACCAACGTTGATCCATCTTTCCCCAACAAAAGAAATGTAGTTTGCAATTGCTTTAACGTATTTTAAATTTATAAAGCATTTTTTTTTCTATCGCACTCATATACGTATCTAAGCTCTAATAGATTCAGTGCTCCATGAAGGATGTAAATACAATCAGCCATAGACCTTACCTTCATGAATGAGAGAGCTTGTGTCTTGAGAAAAGAGACAGCCTGCTCATCATAGTGCAAGGGAAGGAGTAAGGTGCACAGAGATGTGCCTTTCAAAGGAGGACAGAACCATCGTTTTGAGCGGATTAAGGAAAGCGTCAGGGGAAGAAAATCGTTAAAAATGGGTAGAATTTGAAAATGTAGAACTTGAAGATTTCCCCACATCTCCTCTCTCCATACCTTTGATGCTGGTAGTGGACGTGGGACCACAAAGGTGTGCCCCTGCCCTTAGTGAGCTTTTTCTCCTGTGGGTCCATCAGGCCCGGGTGTGGACAGTTCCATCCAGCAGAACACGCCGGTGTCAGGATAGAGCGTGGGACACCGGGAATGCACAGATGCGGGCGTGGTTTACACCCCCTGGAGAATCAGTGCCTACGGAATGGTACCCATGGCCTCTGAGTTCAGTCCTAAAGGGTGCAGTGGATTTCGAAAGATAGAATTGTTGGGGGTAAACAGAGGCGCTCGAGGGAGAGAGAACAGAGAGAGCAGATACAAGAAGTCAAAAGACTCAAGGCAAGAGGTAACTGTGTTTGAATGCTCTACCCGGTATGTGGAGGGGATTAGAGAAAGAAACATTTCAAGCGAGTGTTCGTCAAAGAAAACTGTTCTTAGGGTTTGTCAATCTTAGTTTCTGTCTCTCAAACCACACAAACTGCTAGCAGAGAGGCGCATTTATGGTACAGCTAATTTTACCAGTTCTTGATAACCCTCCGGAGGCTTTATACATAATTTCAGCAGGAACTAAAACAACATTGTAAAGCAATTATACTCCAGTAAAGATGTTAAAAAAATCATAATATTTAAATTCGGAAAAGCAAAAACATAATTTAATAAAGAGATATAGAAACACGAAGGCAAAAGATATACAGTATCTCTAACCGTTGCTCAAATGATACCATTTAAACAAAATCAACCGCTAACACAGGGATGGCTTTCGCTTGTTCTTTGTATATTTGCTTGGCAAGACTATTAAGTGTATGAAAACTGACACGTTCAGGCTCTGCACACGGCAATGGGAGACCTGCCACTTGGCGTACAGCTCTTTTACTGAGAAAACGGGAGGAAGTGGGAGCGGAGAGCCTTGGCTCTGACCTGACGGGGGCAGAGCAGGTGCCGGGCTGCTGAGCAAGCAGATTGTATGTTGCTGCGCTGGTAACGCGATTACGCCTGGCACGGCAGCAGGGCTCTTCTTATCTGACGCTTCCCAGGCTTACGACAGGCACAACTTCTTTAATGTTTCAAAAGAAATTGCACTGCTTTCAGTAACAATAGTAAGGACTCTACCTTTTCTATAAGTCATTAAAAAAAAACCCAAAAAACTGGTCTGCAAATATTTCTAAATGCAATAGGAGAGAACTTTCTGCCTGATCAGGCATGTCAGGAAATTCAGACAGCTTCTCAGATGAGAACTCCAGACGCCCAGGATGGCTGGTGCTGGGTTTCACACGTATTTTAAAGACCTGAACTCTACTGATAGAGCCTGGTGTTGGGGTCTCACTGGGGACACTGGGGACCATGCCCTGGCACTGGCTGGGTCTCCTCTCTGGGACGTTTTCCTACCACGACTCCAATGCTTTCAAAACTCGCTAATCTAATAATAAAGCAATTTAACAATGAAAGCCTCCCCCCAGCGCTTTCTGGGAATGAGGCATGATGAGACTGTGGGCAGGGAAGACAGAAGGCAACCAAGTTTGGAAGGAGTGGTCATGTAAAGCCATCAATGAGACGGAAAAATAATCAGTGCAGACCCTCCCGGTTTTGTTGGTATTCTTGCTTCTGGTTCTACATTATCTCAATTCTAATTTATCCTTTATGAAAAATCATCCCAGGAATAGGGACCCAAAACATCGGAAAATGTTAAGGACCTTTGGCAGGGAAGACAGGGGAACTGCGCTCTACTTTCAATCAAATGCAGCCTCTGGTGACAGCACTGCGCCCCTCACCCCAGGCCCACCAGGGGCTGCAGAAGCCTCCCCGCTTGGGGAAAATAAAAGAAGCCTCCCCACTTGGGGGACGTGGTCTTTTGTGCTAAGAAACTGCAGAATCTTTCGGGTGGATGAGCCGTCTTCTCCCAGGTGCCAAAATCGCCTCCTCACCGTCCCAGCTTTCTGCCCCTGGCCGGTCTGAGCCTGTGTGTCTCCAGCAACCCTGCTTTCTTTCTGTTTGGATCTCTGGCCCACGATGCCCAGGCAGCTCTTCTTTTGTCTGCTGCTCTGCACAGGTCCCTTCTGATCCCCACGTGCCGTGTAGGAGACCATCCCTCATCAACCAGGAGCAGGTGCTTCCCTGGAGAGTCGGTTATTTGTGGAACCCACCTCCCCATCTCTGGCTTCCGGAGCCAACCCGGAAGGGCTCCAGTCCAGCCTTGGTCCTCAGGCCTCCCTCTAGGCAGGTCCCTGGGTCCCACGTGGGGACACGTGCGTGTGCACTGCATGTGCACGCACCAACTCGAGTCAGCTTTGGTCAAACAGTCCCCAGGCCTTGGCCAATTCTGGACAGACCTCAGTAATGTGATTTGACCTCAGGCTACCTCATGTCCTGCTATTGCCAGAGTGGGTGTTGGGCATGGAATACAATAACCCATTGCTCCATTCCCCCCCCACCCCCCGCCAAAAAAATAAAAGAATCCATAAATAGCCTTGGGTAGTCCATCCACCCTCTGTTACTTCCCGCGCTCACGTGCTGCCTCTAGGACGTACAGGTATCTGCGGGAACACCTGCAGTGCTGCCCTGTGATCTCTGAAGGGGAGGAAGGAACTCCACCCTGGGCTGCCCCGCAGTGAGGCTGCGACGGCCTTAGTCCCTTCCACGGGGTGCTCCCAGGTCCCTCCTGCTCACTCTGTAAAGGCCACTCTTTAAGAACAAGAGATACACGCTTGTTTTTTTCCTTTGTTTTGTGCTCACAGAAATAGCGGGAGTAAAGTTTGCCTACATAAAAACACTAAATTACAGTTTTTTGTTCCTTAAACTGTCGAGATTGCTTGTGTGTATCTCAGTCTAATGCTGCTTTCCCTCTATTATTTTAATTTGAGAGCTTCTAAATGAAGCCTTCAGAACCTTGGCTTCTGGGCCCCGGAAGGCTGTAGCTGATCCTGTGGGATTGTGCGATCCCTTGAAATCATATGCAAAAATGTATGTGTTTTTCTGGGAAGAAACACTGTAGCCTTTATATCTTTAGAGGGATTCGTGATGCAAAAAAAGGTCAGCACGACTGTTCTAGAAAATCACAGCCGGGGTGGCCTGAAATGAAGACTGTGTTTCGTGCTTTTCATGCAGGGTATCTCAGAGCATCCGGATGGAAGTGACCAGTACACGACAATAGGGTCACAAGGGCTGAGGAGGAATAAACAACCATGAACCAATGGAAAACTAGGTTTTACTGAAAACTGGGTTTTAATACTTCATCACCTTTGCTTCATTTCCACACTCTTACTGCAACCTTGGAGAGAAGAAACATAAATGAATCAAAGGCATATACCCCTGTGGTCAGCAGTCAGGCTCCAGACTCACACTGCCTAAGTTCCACCCCTTCCAGCCCTGTGCCCTGGGGCAGGTGACTCACCCTCTGTGCAAGCCTACGTGAAACAGAGACAACGCACAGACCTCCCTCTCCTCTCAGGGTTGCTGTGAGGCTGACGTGAGCCATCACACAGGAGAGCTTAGGTATTAGGTAGGTGCAGGCGAATAGCAGGTATTCTTTAGGTGGAGGCTGTGAATGCTGGTGTTATTATCATCATCGTCATTCCCGAATTACACCCCCGCCCGAGACACATCCGTGCCGGTCAGAGACTACGAGGTGCCCCTGAGTCCAAATCACCCAGTTTACACACTTTCGTAACTGTGGAGCCCACCAGCAACCCCCCGACCATATCTTACACATATGCACGCACTCATAGTCTGAAGTCCAGTTGTCAAAAGTATCTGCAGCTTTCATGGCAATGTCCGTGTTCAGAAGTAGAGGATGGGGACAAGCATGGGAAAGGAAGTGTGGAAAAACACAGGGGGACCAGTGAGCTGGTGGGAGACCCCAAGTGGCTGTAATGCCGATGCTGGATGGTGACTCCTTCCAGGTAGGGCAGCTAAACATTTGCATTTCGCTTCTTCAGTGAGCCTGAGAGTCTACCAGCTAGAGTCTTTGGGGTTAAGAAGGGATCTGTAAGATGGGAAGGCTACTAGAGCAGCTACAATTTGTTGCCAACCCCATTTCAGTTTCCCTCCTCTCTCAGTGTTAAGTGTTTAATCGTGTCCCCCTAAAATTCATATATTGAAGTCCTAACCCCTAGTATCTCCAAATATGACCTCATTTGGAAACAGGGTTTTTGCAGAGGGAATGAGTTAAAAGGAGGTATTACTGGAGTCATGCAGCCCTCAATCCAATAGTAGTGAAGTCATACAAAAAGGGGAAATTTGGACACAGACATGGAACGAATCAGCCTTGTGAAGACAGAGATTGGAGTTATGCTTCCACAGCCAAGGGAAGCTGGAAGAGTCCAGGAAGGATTCTCCCCTAGAGTCTTCAGAGGGACCATGGCCCTACCAGCACCTTGATTTCGGGTTTCTGGCCTCCAAAACTGTGGTAGAATAAATTTTTGTTGTTTAAATCACCAGTCTGTGGTACTTTGTTACACAGATGCACTCAGTGATAACAGAGATCTTTTGCAGAATCTTGTGTTTGAGGGAAGCGCACCACAGCTAGGTCACCTGCTCCAGCAGGTAAATCCTAATCTGTCTGCACTAGTGGATGTGAACTCTAGTCTGAACCAACCTTCTCCCTTTGAGCATAATTGGTTTAAGGATGGGCATGTGACCAGTTTTGGTCAATGAAATGTAAGAAATCGTCTGTGGTATTTTTGAAAAGATTTCCTTATTCTTCATAGTAGACTCAGCAGGAGATGTTCATCTCTTAATTCTTGGCCCTATCTGGAGGTGATACTTCCAGATAGATACCCTATCGTGGCAACGATTTTAGCATCATCTTGAGGAGAAACCAAAACATAAAGCAAGGTAGAGTCAAGAAAACCAGAAAAGTTGAGATTTATCCCTAAGCTACTGCATTTGCAGTATCCCCGCCTCTGAATTCATCACTGTGAGAGGACCAATTACTTGATTGCTTTTCTGTCTAAGCCAGTGTGGGTCAGGGTTTTCTTATTTGCGGCTGGAGGCATCCAAACTAAATAGGAAATGGACAGATCATCAGCAGGTAATGGGGCTCAGTTCAATCATACTGCTCCCCCCAGCAAGTCAGGCTGAGATCAGTACCCCTGAGAGGTTGAGGAGTCTTATTTTGGTTGAGGAACCCCATCCAAATTGGCATTCACAGCATGATGCTCTGGGTTGGGGTAAGAGAGGTCTGTGGAGGAATGACAGCTGAGGGTCAGTGGCAACCCGAAGGCCTTGGGCACATCCCAGAGCAGGGAGGTCGGTACCTGGTGGAGGGAGAGTGGTGAATACCAACAGCATTTTTTCAATGTTACTGGGGCCGGTATCCCTCCGAGGGAAAGAACATGTATTTTCTCCCCTTACTTACTTACCTCTTTTTCCTTCTTCTGTTTGGAGGCCCCCTTCTACCCAGCAACTGAAAAGTTATTTCTGCCAGTGTCAGGTAATCTCTGTTATTTCAAGGTTTCTCAGTTGATTTAAGATCTTCCTCTCCCATGGCCTCCTGGGGACGGTGGCATCAGTGCTCTGGGTCCTCAGTTATCTGTCACCCTCCGTGCTGGCATCCGCTGAGATGCCTACAGTCCCATCTGGTCTCTGGCCATGGAGTCACTGCCTAGTGACCCACAGGAGCCCCTCTTGGTCCCCCAGCTGCCCCTTGTCAGATCTGTTCGCTTATCCAATCAGCAGTATTCACTGAGTATCACCTAATGTCAGGGACTGTACTAGACACTGCTTATTCCTTGAACAAGTTCATCGGCATGAAGCATACATCCCCATGGGGAGAAGGACATGCAGATGGGGATGTAACATAATGCCCTGCAGAGAACAGAATGAAGTAAGGAAACGAGGTGTGCACATGCTCGGAGAGAGCAGCCCAGGGAGATGGAATGGCAAGTGCAAAGTTTGGAGGTAGAAGTGGGTTACACCTGAGCACTAGCGGGGAAACCATTGCACTCGGAGTGCAATGAACAAAATGAGGCCATAGAGCTAGGCAGGGGCTAGATCCATGGGCAAACTTTGGACTTGATTTTAAATATGATAAAATGCCATTGGAGGATTTTGAGCAGAGGGAAAGCATTATAACAACTATAGCTACAAATTATTCTAAACCCGTATCTAATTCTGACAGTAACACTCAGAATTGTAGGTTATGTTTGACTTATAGGAGGCACAGAGAGAGGCAGGGGAGCCTCCGGCAGAGCAGATGGGAGCAGTTGCCGCTGTCTTGTGGGGAGACTGGGAGGGTTGCATCTCCCACAGTGTCCCATGCGTTCACTCCGACTCTGCTTCTCATGCCCTGTGGTTAGAGGGGCGCTGCTCAGGAACCCAAACAGGTTCCTACAGGCCCCACTCTGAGCTGTTAGGGCTCAGGGTTCCTTTAGGAGACCCTCACCCGTGACCAGATCTCCTTCTCTCCTGAATCTCTGTCCCCACCCCTAACCCCACCCACTTCCCCAGTTCACCTGGTACACATTTCTGCAGTCTGTCCAGATTTGCTCTCTTGCTTTTAGTTTACTAAGCTGATAGCAAGAGGCAGTGCTAGTGGTTTCCACCACCCTTTCCTGTCATGATAGACCTCACTCAACAGTTTGAGAACCATGTGGGTATTTATTTTAATGGTTACTGAGTTTATCTATTCCAAGTACGCGTCCTGGAACTGAGGAAATAACCACAAGATGAATCTGAAGATTTGTTATGTCCACTGTAAGCTGGACCTAAACCAAAACACATTGATTCCCTGACCTAAAAATACCCCTACCCTGATCGTTGGGCCAGGGTAGTCTTTTGGTTCTTTAAAAATTAGTGTCAGTTCAGGGTCACCACCCCTACACTTAATGAGTCATTTTTGTTTGGCCGCTTTTAAGATTTTCTTTCTCTTGGGATTTCAGAGTTTGACTATGATGTACCGGAATGTCGTTTCCTTTGTATTTGTGTCGATTTGGATTGAGGAGTTCCTTGGACCTTCAAGCTGATATCTTTCTTCAAACCTGAGGTGTTTACAACCATTATTTTTTCCAGTAATTCTTTTTTTTTTTTTTGGTCCTATTCTTTCTTGCCTCTTATTCTAGGACACATATGTTAACCCACTTGATACTGTCCCAATATCAAGATTTCTGGTACTTGGATCATTTTTCTTCCATCATTTTTCTCTCTCAGCAGATTGCATATTGTTTAATCTAGTTTAGTCATTACTGGCTCTCCCTTCAGGGAGAATTTATTGTGATGTAAATTGTAAGTCAGAGCTTATATGTTTTCCACACATGGTTAGTCAGTTGTCCTAACATCATTCATTGAGCATCTCATCCTGTCCTTACTTTCTGAAATAACAATTTCATTTGAGGGAAAGATATTTAAGAAAATGAGGTCTCGAGTCAAACTTCCTGGTTAGCTCTGCTAATTGCTAGCTGTGTACCTTGGACAAGTTACATAAGCTTTATGTGTTTTAGTTATTTAGTTCTCAAGTCATCTCAGACTGTTGTTATGGGCATGAAATGAATTAGTATAAACATATAAATCACCCAAAACGTAGGAATAAAGTTGGATCCCCACCTCACACCATATACAAAAACTAACTCAAAACAGATAATAGACTTAATGCAACAGCTAAAACTATAAAACTTTTAGAGCAAAATATTGGAGTAAATTTTTATGTCAGTGACATGAGAAAAATTACATAATTTGGACTTTATAAAAATCAAAATACTTGTGCATCAAGAAAATGAAAAGACAGCTTGGAGAATATGTAAAAATATTTGTGAATCATATATCTAATAGGATACTTGCATGTAGAACTCTTACAACTCAACAATAAAAACACAAATAACCCAATTAAAAAATGGACAAAGGATTCGATAAGACTTTTATCTAAAGAAGACATACAAATGACCACTAAGCACATGAAAAGATGCTCAACATCATTAGTCATAGAAAAATGCAAATCAAAACCGCAATAAGATACCACTTCATACCCACAAGGATGGCGAAAAACAAAACAAAACAACAAAAAATACCAGACAAATGTTAGCAAGGATGTGGAGAAATTGGAACACTGTACGTTACTGGTGGGAATGTAAAATGGTCAGGCTGCTTTAGATAGCAGTTTAGCAGTTCCTCAAAAAGTTAAACATACAGTCACCGTATGACCCAACAATTCCACTCCTATGTATATACCTAAGATAAATAAAAACATATGTCAACACAGTAACTCGTACATGAATGTTTAAAGCAGCACTATCCATAATAGCTAAAAAGTGAAAACAACTCGAATGTCCATCAATTGGTATATGGATAAACAAAACGTAGTGTATCATATAATAGAATATTATTCAGTCCTACAGACACATGAAGTAGCAATATATTCTACAACATGGATAAACCTTGAAAGCATTCTAAGTGAAAGAAACCTGGCACAAATGACCATATATCATAGGATGCCATTTATATGAAGTGTCCAAAATAGGAGAATCCATAGAAACAGAAAAAAGATTCGTGGTTGCCAAGGGCTGGGAGGATAGGCCAATGGAGAGTGACTGCAAATGAGAACAAGGTGTTGTTTGGGGGGATAAAAATGTTCTGGAATTAGAGTGGTGAAGGTTGCAGAACACTCAACTGTACACTTGAAACACGAGTTTTATGGTATGTGAATTATACTCAATAAAGCTACTATTTTTAAAAATTCAAGACTATCTAGCAACTTCAGGTGAACCTGTGCAATGGTTGTTAAGAGTTTAGGTTTTGAAGTTAGATAATCTGGTTTCAAACCCCAGGTTCATGGCTTCTTAGTTATGTAAACTTGGGCAAGTTCTCTTAACCTTTCCAAGCCCCGTGTTCCTCTTCTGTAAAATGGAGATAATTGTGCCTACTGTCTAAAGCAGCGGTCCCCAACCTTTTTGGCACCAGGGACTGGTTTCATGGAGGACAATTTTTCCACGGACGGGGGAGGGGTGGGGGATGGTTCAGGCGGTAATGCAAGCGATGGGGAGCGGCAGATGAAGCTTCGCTCACTCACTCTCCCTCCGCTCACCTCCTGCTGTGCAGCCTGTACCACTACCCGTCTGTGGCCCAGGGGTGGGGACCCCTGGTCTAAAGCTAGGAGGATTAAGTGATAGAATATTCTGACAGCAGAGTGTCCGAAAAAGAGGAAAGAGAAGCTCTTCATTAGTGGAAGCTGCTGCACTCAGGCCCTAAATGCTCATGGATACTTTTGCATTGAGTTGTCTTTTTGTTTTGTTTTCTTTTCTTTTTAATTTCTACACCCTTGTCTTGTGGTTAAATAACGGTATCAGTACAACACGGTAAAGACTTGATAAGGCAACACTTGCCTCTCTTCTGACGGCTCCAAGGCCAACCCTCCCTCATCTCTGTTACTTGACGTTGTCTTTGCTCTGCTCACGTGTTTCTTCTTCCAGATAAGCTTTTGTCTATTGCAAAAACGATCATGGTGGGGGGTGATTAAAATTTCATTTGATTTATAGAATAGCTTGGAGTGGGGGACCCACATCTTTATAACACTGGGTCCTCACACTCAGAAACAGGAAACTTCTCCCCAGTTTCCCTCTTCAACTTGCATGTCCTTTACTGAGGATGTAAAATTCTCTCCATTTTCCCTCTTCTACTTGCATGTCCTTTACTGAGGATGTAAAATTGTCCCCATTTTCCCTCTTCTACTTGCATGTCCTTTACTCAGGATGTAAAATTGTCCCCGTTTTCCCTCTTCTACTTGCGTGTCCTTTACTGAGGATGTAAAATTGTCCCCATTTTCCCTCTTCTACGCATGTCCTTTACTGAGGATGTAAAATTCTCTACATTTGGAACACATACATGTCTTACTGTTTTTTTCCCCACAGAATTTTGAATTTTGTATATGCTATTTTAAATAGATATTTTGCCTTTCCCTTTTATTTGTATAGTTGAATCCCCAGATCTTCATAATTTTATATTATTATTGGACTCCAGTTTATGTTTGAATGCTTTTGCAGCATTAGCAGCTTCATGGTGAGATGGTCTGTGATAGGAAGACTCACAGATACACACATTTCAGTTTCAACCCTAGCTAACTAGTTCTTTCATTCATTCAAAAACATTTACTGAGTTCCTGCACGTACCAGGCAGTCAGTCAAGCATCTGAGCTGGGGTCTCAGACCTCTGCGCTCCCACCTCGTTTCTGTCCATGCCTTCCAGCCATGGCCCACCAGCCATACACAGGTAGTGGAACAAGTTGGGTTTATTCTTGTCCTGAGGGAGAACACACACCATGGGGACCAGTGAGGTATCTTAATAAGAAGGTGTCAGAAAGGATGTATTATATACATGTTAGGCCTATGTTAGGCCTAACATGTATATAGGCCTATGTTAGGCCTAACATGTATATAGGCCTATGTTAGGCCTATGTTAGGTGATCTGGGGAAGGGTCAAGGAAGCAGCACTTGGCTCTGGATTGGATGCTGTTGGCAGTGGGGGTGATTCTATGATTGGGCGTCTTAACGAATCTCATCCATAAGTGGGGAGGAATGGAGTCAGCCCATAGCTGTGGTTAGTAAAGATGCAGTGGTCACTCATATTATCCAGGAGAGTGGATGTTTGGCCATTTTGTTGTATATTTGGATAACGTTCATGCTATTGTCTGTATTCAGATATGATGAAGGGGTGGGCTTGCTTCATCTTGATCCATCTCAGTCACAGAGTGGCCTCGTCTGCTTTGGTGTTCTGTGAAATTGTTCACATTCAACGAGAGAACACCAAGACCCAGCTGGGAACCCCCAGCCAGCTCAGCTCCTGGACATCAGGGGCTGCCTTTCTCTCTCTCATGTCTCTTAATCATTGCTGTCACATCATTGGTTTTAACATAATTCCTTTGGAAAAGGATGCAGAAGACAATGGATGGTTTTGTTTAGGAATAACTTAAGAAAAGCAGCTACAGATAAATGTCATCCTCAAGGGCTACTGGACTTTTATTGTGAGCTCAGCTGAAACAAGCTTATGATTCATCTGATCTGTCATGGCCCTTGTGAACAGGTGCATGGAAATAAGCTTACGGAAAGGTGAGGCTTAGAGATTTCCCTCTGACAATTTATACCATGTAGAGTGTGAGTATCTGGGCTGTAATGCTCACTTCTGTCTTGGGGACTCCCGGGTTTGGCCTTCTGCAGGGACAATCTGAACTACTCATGTTAGGATGCATCCAAAGACAACAGCCCCAGAGAAGAGTCTCTGATGAACATTTGTAATGCAATGGCGAGTCATGGAGGGATACCCGTGGCCCTCCCTGCCCACTGCCAGGGCAGTGACCAGCCATCCACTTTTTGCAGTTCCAGACATGGCTGCATCAGAAGGACAGAGAGGGGGTGGGCAGTGAGCCTTTGAATATATATTTTCCCACTTGAATATATATTTTCCCACTTTCTATTTAAATCCCCACACCCTTAGCCAGTTGATTCCAGCGCCTCAAGTTAGGTGTTCACATGTGTGCATCTGTCCGTTTAGCTGCTGATTTTAAGGGCTGTTATGGAGGACCACAGCCCATATACACGCAGGCAGGTAAGATCCTCCTCCCTCTGAGGCTGTGTGAGCAGAACAGATACCTGATTTTTAGCTCATTCTGGGTACCAGAACCATGGTTTTAATTGTCAGTGTTTTATGTTTTACACTGAAGGACTACACAAGATTTTATAAGCATGGCAGAGGAAACATCATTGAGAATGACTGACTCGATACTCTTATTTTCTCTAAGGAGAACTGTGAGATAAACAGTATTCAGCTGATTCTAATTTTAGTCTTCTCTCTAAGGAAATGGAGAGCACCCATCACTTCTGGTCCCAGAAGCATCGCTTCCTGCTGGGGTGGCCTGATTCTCATCTCTGGGTGGTGCTGTGGGATCTGGCCTGTACTGAGAAGTCCCTGCCTTGCTTCCTATACCTTATTCTTCAGCCTCTATACTTGCTCAGAGCGGAGTCTTTACTGTCAATGAGAGGGGAGCCAGTGCAAAGGCCTGGAGTAAGGAAAGCTTGGTGGGTCTCTTCAGAGATGCTGCTGGGGTAGAGAACAGAGCTCCAGGAAGAGGGGATGAAGTCCTTGCAGCTGATACGGACTCTGCCTTGCACTCTGGAGGAGCTGCGTGGCCCCTTCTTCTGTCCTTTCTCCTCATGGGTGTATTTGTACGTGTCAGCTTTTTCTTTAAAAAAAAATGAAATCACACGAGATCTGTCTGTTTGCATCTGCTTTTTTGGTTGACAATAAATCCTAGTTGCCTTTCTAGATAAATATACATAGTTGCAGCTCACTCTTTTTAACAGGTGCATCATATTTCCCTCTATGGTTTGGCATCACATTTATACCCATTCTTTTCCTGGACGTTCAGCTTGGAAACAATTTCATGTGTTCATGTCCTTTGAGGATAACCTACTCTGGGCCTTATAAGTTGTTTCTCCCCATTATTTGCAGCAGGAAGGAACACAGGAGGGTCTGAGCAAGAAAGCTGAGGCCAGACCATAGAAGACCCTGAGTAGAAGCTTCGGAACATATATTTTTAGGTTTTCATCATTTCTTCACTTTTCATATACTGCTGAGGGCTACTGGAGAATAGTATTTTCTCCCCAGAGACTTAGGTCACACACCCATTCTTCTGTGGCTCATCTATAGATTTGACACAGAATGACCAGACCGTTGCTAGAAAAGGGAAACAGAATAGGGTCAGACTTGCTTTGCAATTCTGAGTCTATAGCCATTCATTTTAAATGTGAAAAAGAGAGAAAAAAGCACTTTTGCTTAAAGCCTATTGATAATGCAACAAGGGGAAGGCACCTTGCTTTGTGAAAAGAAAGAGGAGAAAAGGGCATTCGGAGACCATCAATCGCATTAACATGTGCAGAATCCCCAGATTGTTGCCACTGTCATCACACCTTGTTACCTTGGCCGTGTGTTGAAGGCAGGAGAAAGGACAATATAAGCCTATGACTAATAAAATAATTGTCTCCAGGATCACTTCCTGAGACCTCCAATAAGCCTCCCCTTCTCAAGTGCCACTGTAAATGATTCCTGCAGCTGTAAAAAGTAAGAGTGTAATAATTGCTTCACAGGTTGTTATTGTTATTGTACAGATTCTAAGTGAATCTCTTCTGCTCATGCAATCCTGTCCCCCATGAGGGGCAGGTGTCAGGCAGTGGGTTTGGGGTTTGCGTAAGTGTGTGTGTATAACGATTACTTCTGTTTTCTGCTCTCTCTTATCTCCTTCTCGTATAATATAAGATGCATTTACTTTAAATTATCGTATTTAAGTTACAAGATATCACAGAGGAGAGTGAACAGCCCCCAGGTACTTTGCATCCTCTTCTAAGGAACGGATTAGAGTGGCTGTGGTCTTACACAGGATAGTTGTGTCAGGCCAAGTGGAAGTATGAGCTTGCTATTGTCTTTATTCAGAGAATAAATGTGGTGTAAAGAAATGCGTGGGCTGCTGGGTTGACAAGGGGTGACCTTGTGACAGTCAACGTCATGTGTAAACTCAGCTAGGCCATGGTGCCCAGTTGTGTGGTCAAACACCAGTCTAAATAGTGCTGTGAAGGTATTTGTTGGATGAGATCAGCATTTAAATCAAGAGACTTTGAGAAAAGCAAATTACCCTCTATAATGTGGGTGGGCCTCATCTAATCAGTTGAAAGTCCTTAGAGAAAATAGACTGAGTTGCCCAGAGGAAGAAGGAATTCTACCTCCAGGCTACCTTCTCACTGGAGCTGCAAAGGTGACTCTTCCCTGGGTCTCCAGCCCACCCACCTGCCAGCCTACCCCCGGCCCTCATAACCTGGTGAACCTGTTCCTTAACACACATCCATCTATACCTCCATCCTGTGGGTTCTCTTTCCCTGGAGGACCCTGACAAATGTGGACTTGGTGCTAGTGGCCGGCAGCTCAGGAAGGACCATGTTTTCACATCCACCCTGCAGTGCCCACAACCTAAATGTCTGCTTCCATGAAGTCGTAGATTCTAACATGCCGTGGAAGTCCCACGTCGTTTTTACAGAGTTAGAACTGAGAACGTTCTCGGCAGACGCTCAGGGTCTGCTGCCTTTTAATTTGGGACTACCCCATTTTAAAGTTGGAAAATGCATTGGTTACCTACTGTATTCGTGTGCAGGAAGCTGATTGCAGATAGCTTGGGGTTAGCACCTCTGAGGGAGGGCAGGAGGTAAGAAGGGCAGAGGGAGAAGTTGGGGCGCAGGTGCAAGCGGGGCCTCTGCTGATCCTACGGAGAGCTCTGAAGCTGATCTGGCCCTTCAGAGCTGTCTTGTGCTGAGGCTGGAAGCCTGGGCTTTGCACCACCCGTTCCTGTCAGCCAGTCACCTTGTTTCTGTGTGTTAAGTTGCAATGGGCCTCACATCCCTTGGAGGTTGGTGTGATGTATGCTTTTAGTGATTAGAAAAACTTGTGATTATAATAATCAAATACATTGAATAATGTCAACTGTACATTTTAAATGATGAGAATTACTGAAAGGTCTGGTCTTGATGGGGTGGAGAGAAGCATGATGAATCAATTTTTGTTTTCCCCCATGACTACCTTCAACTGGGTTCCATTGAATCTACTGTGACAACTTCTCAGGCAGGTCCCAGAATTTTCTATTTCCTCATATCATAATGGCCAGTCTGATATAAACTGTGACATTGCACCCTCCCCATGGCTGAAAAGTTTGGTCTTTAATTCTGGGTCACTTTCTTGTCTTGAGTTGGATTATAGGAGGAGTTGGTAAGGGACAAAGGAGCCCTTATTTATCTTCACTCTTGCAGTGTTTCTCTAATACTTACCCATCAAAGTTCTCTGTGTGGCAAATAGCCCACACTCCAAACCCATTCTCTGACACCACTTGGGTGTCCTTCAATTCAATTCAATTCTGACACTAACTACCCACACCTAGTTTCTGATTCCACGAAGTTAAAGGACTCAGTCCCACAGAACTGTGCTCATTTCAGATGCCAGCATTAAGTGGTGTCCCCAGGGTACCCATACTTCTGCGTGGTCAGCTACAAATTAGGGGCTTCCCACAACTCCTCAGGTTTGATCATTTGATAGAATGACTCACAGAACTCAGGAAAGTGCTATGCTTAAGAGTGTTCTAGTAAAAAGCATATGAATGAACAGACAGATGAACAGGTGCATTGCACAAGATCTGGAATGGTCCCGAGCACAGGAATTTCTGTCCCCGGGGAGTCGGGCATGTCACCCTCCCAGTACAGCGATATGTTCAAAATCAGGAAGTTCTCCAAGGCTCATTGTTCAAAGTTTTTATTCAAACTTCATCACTGAGACATGACTGACTACATCATAGTGGAACTCAACCTCCAGCCCCTCTCCCTTCCCCAGACTGAAAGTTCCAGTCCTCTAATCACGCACCAGTCAGATGCTTTGTCTTTCAGGCAGGACCAGCCCCTCCCTTGAAACTGCCAGAGGGCCCACCTAGAGTTACCTCATTAGGATAAACTCAGCTCAGGCAGAAAGGAGTTCATTATGGATAACAAAAGACATTCTCTGCATTGCGAAATTTCCAAGGATTTTGAAGCTCCATGACAAGACCCAGGGCCAAAGACAAGATATATTCTTTATTATATTACATAGACAACACTGGCTCCATTCTGAGAATATGTGTCACTTATTTGGCAGGGGATTTTCAGGGGAATGACAAAGAGATAAATCACTGCTCCCTCCTCTCTGGTGTTCCCCAAGCCCATACAGCAGCTTTTGCTGTTGGACTCTTACTGGTAACCAGCCATCCTAGACAAGGTATCAACCAAGCCCAGACAGTTTCTGCAGTGCCGTGGAACCTCACGCGTCCTTGTCCTGGCTTTCTCTCCATCTGACTTCTGTCTCCCTGTGATTTACTTCTCCCTGCTCAGGTAGGTGTAAGATAGATAAACATGTCACCTCCCACTGAAAGTAGCCGTTGGGGAGTATGAATTCCATTCTCCTACCCTCTTGGCATTCTGACCTCTGTGAGTGGATTCTGTTGTAGCCCCCCTCACTTGGGTTTGGGGGGGGGGACAGGTGACACAAACCATAGCACTTTCTCATAACTCAAGACTATTTCCTCTTTCTTCCCTATTTATCCCAATTTTGTTTTATGCACTAGGAAGGAATGGGGACTGGGGTGATGGATGGAAGTAGCAGAGCTTAGCCCTGGGGAAGAACGTGGTCCCAGTATTCTTCAGGTGGTTTAAGGACAGCTTGTGTCATAGAAACCAAATCAAGGGCAATAATAAAAGTCCTTCTTAGCACCCACTTGTATTTTCTTGGCCAGTTAGCTGGCCCTTTTTAGTAAAATACTTTTTTTCTGATTATAATAATTGGACATGTTCCCAGGTCTTTTTAAATGGAATAAGTGAAAAAGTAGAAGAATCTCGCCTGATCCTAACATTCAAAGATGGTGTTTTAAAGTAGATCTCATAGAAGTATCTCTCTTTTGCCTGCCCAAGGTCTGAAAAATGCGAATGAGACAAAGGAGTCAAACAATAGCATCTCTCCTCAAAAGTTAAGAACAGAACTAGCATATAAGTCAGCTATCCCACTTCTGGGTATCTAAAGAATATGAAAACAGTAACCCCAAAAGATATCTCTACCCCCATGTTCATCGTAGCATTATTTACAATGACCAATACATGGAAACAACTGAAGCACCCATCAGTGGATAAATGGATAAAGAAGATGTGGTATACATACACAATGGAATACTACTCAGCCACAAAAAAGATAAAATCTTGCCATTTGCAACAACACGGATGGACCTTGAGGGTGTTATGCTAAGTGAAATAAATCAGGTGGAGAAAGACAAATACCATACGATTTCCCTCATGCTTAATATAAAAAACAAACAAACAAAAGCAAAATAAATGAACAAACCAAGTGGAATGAAAACAAACACGTAGGAACAGAGAACAGAGTAGTGGTTACCAGAGGGAAAGGGGTGGGGGGAAGGTAAAATGAGTAAAGGGGCTCAACTGCTAATGGATAGAAAATAAATTTTTGGTGGTGAGCATGTTTTAAGTTATACAGAATAGAAATATAATGTACACATGAAACTCATATAGTGTTATAAATCAGTGTTACCTCGAAAACCACAATAAAACGAAAGAAAACAAACAAACAAAAATAGTGTCTCATTTGTCGCTGACAAAAGTGTCGTGGGACAGTGCTGTTTGCGTCTCTGGGCAAATGAGCTTCCTAACTTGAGCCAGGAATCCAACACTGCACACAGGCGGTCCTGGGCATCCCTGGAATCCTGTTGGCCCTTGTGCCCTACCAAAGCACAGACCCGCCATGCATCCTTTACAGCATGAAGGGGTGTATTAGTCATCTAATAGAAATTAGATGTAACTAATGGCTTTGTAACAAATTACCGCAGACTTAGCAGCTTAGAGCAGCACACGTTTATCATCTCCTAGTGTCCTTGGGTCAGGAGTCCAGGTACAGTTAACCTGAGCCTTCTTCAGTGTCTCTCTCAAGGCTGCCATCAAGGTGTCAGCCATGGCCAAGGTCTCATCTGAAGGCTCCACTGGGGAAGGCTCTGATGCCAGGGTCATGTGGTGGATGACAGGACTGAGTTCCCTGCAGTTGCAAGTTCCCACCTGGTTGTTTGGCCAGAAGCCACCCTTAATTCCTTGAGCATATGATGTCTCCACCACGGCTGCTTGCTTCCCCAAAACATGCAAGCTGAGGAGGCAGCAGAGAGCCTCACGTCGGGAGTTAGAATCTCATGTAACCCGAGCACGGAAATGACACCCCACACACAAGAGGAAGGGACTCCCTGAGGATGTGGGTGTCAGAGGCAGGATCACTGGGGGCCATTGGAGAACCTGCCCACCATACGGTGCGTGTTTCTGCCAGCCCCCAGCAAAACACGGAGAAAAGGATGGAGCAAAATATGCCTAGTCCCTCCCTCCAAACTCACTACTAAGCGTAAGTCACTGCTCCCTTGGGTTGAAATGACGGAGAGATGAGGAGCATTACACCAACAGATCTGACCCCCCGAGGAGGAGCCCAGCAGGAGGAGTGGGAAACTTCCTTCCTCTCCAAAAACTTACAAGGACATTGTCTGCTTTTTCTCTGTGCTTACATGCGCTTACACGTTTTTCTATAACTAGAATCATCTGAACTTCCTCTTGAATAACCTACCCTTTGTTCTCATCTACGTGTGGTCGACATTCTTCTATCATTCAGTACTTTTCTGCCATGTGCTTTTTAGTGGTCTGCACTCTCCATCACCTGGCTGGTCCTGTGTCGTTTTAGCCCTGTCCTTGGCGGCCAGTTTTGCCTTCTTATCGTCTCCAGAGCTGCATCAGCAGCAGAGCTTCCTACCTTACCTTTCATTGGAGCCAAAAGAGAGAGCAGGCAACGTGCTCCAGAACAAGGATGTGGGAGCCCAGAGATCTGCAGACAGGCCTCCCTTGCACGTCCCGTGGTAAATCACAGGATGGAGACTGAGCTCGTGCTGGGTGGTCTCAGCAGTCCTGGAAACTGACCTGACTGCCAGGGAAAGGATGCCAGGAAGGGCGGAGAGGGTCTTGGAGACCCCGGGGCAGGTAACACACGCTCACAACCCAGCCTCCCACTCGTGTATCATTCAAGTCTTGAACGTGCCGATGCAGCCCTTCACTGAAGCGGTGCTTAATTACTTCCAGCAACCTCCATGGCCATGGCCTGTCAGTCATCTTTCAAATGTTCTCATTAGCAGTGAGGCTGGGAACGGCGGCCCGACCCCGCGTAGCGCTGCAGCCGTCACCGAGCCGTCGCCGGCACTTCAGCGGCGTCTTAATGTGAGAGTTGCCCTTTCACTGATTAGCAGCAGAGATGAAAGGTGGCCACAGTGAGGCTGTCTGGGGATTCAGAAATTCTGGGTTGATTCTTCTTGAGGAAACGTAATGTGTCCACGTTTTGCACTACATACATTAGCAGGCCATTCATCACACATGTCCACCATGAGTGTGGAATGTAAAAACAATTATCAAACAAACCACAGAAGATGCACCAAGATAACTTAAATCTTTTCATTTCCAGCTCACCATGCAGCACCATATACCTCCTCCCCTCTCTTTACAACCCCCGTTCCTGCCCCCATCCATCCTCAAACGCAGTAGTCTTCCTCTCCCTTTCCCCACATTCCTAACCCACGCCCCTGACTTTTCCTTAAGAAACCAAAACTTTTCACCCCTGTAGGAGTGTTTCAGAGACACAGACACAGGAAGAATGTTGAGGCTCCCAGACGCTGCATGGATTAAGCTCAGAACAGAGGCTGTGAATTCCCAGCCTTCCCTAGGTCATTCTGTCTGCCTGAGCCCTGGAAGAGCAGAATCCTGCAAGTATCAATACACGTGCAATCTCGGATTTAAATGCAAAGGTCATGAGGTCAAGGTCACTGTGAGTAGAACCTGCAGAAACAGGAGGTGACAGCACACTAGGGCTTAAAAATCAACAAGGAGACCACGGTGATCAGTCAGAACAGCTCTGCCAGGCCTGAGACCCGTGTCAGCAGAGAGGCCTCCCTCCTCCAGGGGACAGTGCCAGCGGCCTGGCTCCGAGGGCCGACCTTGGTGCAGGCTCTGGTGGCATTGGGGTCTCCTGCTCAGGAGCCAGCACCACCTCTGGGTTCTGTCGCCACAGACAGGCACTGTGCCCCTTCCTGGCCTGGGGCTCCTGTTTCCCTCTCCATCACTCAGTGGCTGCACGGTACCTCTGTGTTTCCCCAAACGGTCATGACCACTTCAAGTCTGGGCTCCCCGAAGCTGCAATGCCAGCATCCCAGGCTGCGAAGAGAGTTCCTGACTCACTCCTGCCCGGAGACCCGGCACACCCCATGCTTCAGAGACACAGCGGCCTTCACACACAACCTCCAGGAACCTCTGGGAACGTTGGCTCCTTACATGTCCTTGTTTGCAATGCTGCAGACTCTCCATCTGGGAAGTCTGGACTCCCCAGCGGGGAGGGACCTCACCCAGTCCCCTGGTCCTGCTCCAGGCTTCAAGTCCCTCCAACAACCTGGCTAAAATCTCCTGTAGCCTTGACTTGAATGCATCCACTGATGGAGAACTCACTACTTTTACAGGCATCTTGTTCTAGTTGAAATATCCCGAATATTATTTTTTATAATGCTATTATTGAATTCCTACATTTTTCTAGGAAACATACTAGACACTTTAAGTATTTATGCTAATTTCCAACAGCGCTGCAGTTTGGATGACTCTATTTGCCATGTTTCAGATGATAAAACTGGTGTTCTTGCAGGTTAAGATGGACTCAAGGTCACATGTGGGGTGACCAGCTGTCCTGGTTTGCCTGAGACCCTCAGTTTTAGCATTAAAACTTCAGCGTCCAGGGGCGGCCTCCCACAGCAGGAAGTTAAGGAGCTGAGGTTTAACCCTTTGCGCTTCCAGCTACACACTAGGACTTGTGCCTGTTTTTCTCGTTCTGCTGTTCAGAGTCTTGATCACTATTCTGTGCTCTTCCTCCATGTTAATTCTCGTTGCCCCCAAGTCCTGAGCTGGGTACACCCACTCACCCCAAAGTCCTGTTCTGCTGGGGCCTCCGCTTCGGCAGACCCATGCGCCTTGTTGGACTTCGGAAAAGTGGCCGTGGGACTCCTGCCTGAGTTTACTCACATCCCCTGGACATGCTTCTTACTGAATCTTTAAGGGACAGGAACCTGGATCTCGCCCGAAATCAAAGACTGTCGTCTCTCTCTGCCACTCCCATCCCGCTCGTGGCTAGGTCCGTCTGACAGCCGAAAGCATCATTGGTCTGTCCAGTTTCAGAAGGCTGAGGGGCATAGAGCCCACAGCAAACCGGAGGTGCACTTTCCCTGCTCAGAGAGGCCCATGTCCAAAGTCTTCCTCACTCCTGGGATCAAGGGGAGGGGACTTGATGAGCTCTGACTGCCCGGCCACCCTACCTGCCAGCAGCAACCTGGAGGGAGAGAAACAGGGAGAGACAGCCTGTGCCACAGGCACCTGGCAAAATGCCCCTGCCTGCTCCTCACCCCACGGGCCTCCCTGCAGGAGAGGGAGGCAGGGATCCCAGGGGCCATGCAGATGCCCAGCAAGCCGTGATGGGCACGTTCCCAGCCCCCTTTGGTTCTCAGGCTTCCACGAGGAGCCCAGGTAAATCCTGCAAACACGAGAAGGCTCGCCATGGAAGGCTTGCTCTTGTTAGGATGACAGGCCCCTTTTTGTCCTAATAACGTCCTCCCATCAGAGGGATGAACAAGTTCCCAGGGCCGTTTGCTGCCTTTTCCGACCATCGGCACAGCTTTGATTTAAGGACGCGCACTTTAATCACGCATCGTGTGTCATTACCTGGACGGACAGCTGCAGCCGCAAGACACGAGCTCTGATCAATCACGCTGGAAGTCGCGGAGCGATCCTTTGTGGATCTTCCCTCCCAGCTATTCCGCAGCAGCTCGGCATCCTCAGGACAGCAGGGCGGAGGGGAGAGGGCTGGAGCTAGCTGGTAGAAAGCAGGGGCACCCCTCTTTCCCTCTCTTGGCTTCCTTCCTGTGGATTCCAGGCACCTTGCCAGACTCTCCGGAGGTCGCGCCCTCGATCATCAGTGGACTGAGCACTGTCTTTTAAATAATTGCCGGGACAAAATTTCAAGCACTTCTGCATGCAAATCACAGCAGCACTGAGATTTCTTGCTTTTTAAAACGCTGCTTTTATCCACCCCTCCCCTGGCTGCTGGAGAAAAATGAAACCTGTTATAAAATGCATGTCTTGTCACGTCCATGGCCTTTCTGCCTGCCTCGCCCTCCCCGGGCAACACGCCTCCAAACAACCAACTCCCCGGCACCCAAGCAGGGTTCCCACTGCTGGGGGCTGCTCCTTCGTCGCTGAAGCTCCTGTTTACAGAGCTCTGGTGGAAAAAAACCTTCAGTGGCTCTCATTCCTTCAGAGTTTATCTTTGAGACCCCTCAGGAAGGCATGGTGAAGAAGGAAATGCAAAACAGGCTCAGGGTCTTAAGAAAGTGACTACACAGGAAATAGCCGATGGCAGCACAATTGTGAATTTTAATAACGGTTCTGCTGGAGCCTGTATGATAAAAGATGGAGGCTACTGGGCCATTATGAGAGAGCGGTCAATTTCCGTACGTCAGCACACCCGAGGAGAAATGGCCTCTCCCAGGTGTTGTCTAATGTGAAAAGAAGAATCCATTTGGGTATAGAGGTGCCTTTGTTTTCTGCTTTCCTTGGCCGTGCATACTGGGGTTGATAGGGCTTAAATGAACATCACAGATGGGAAATGCAAGCAAGGCAGACCCCTGAGAGGTCCCTCCCTCTGCTCCTTGTGCGGGCCACTGTCACAGCCCTCCCTGTGACACTGGGGTGGCTGCCGGAGAGGGAGTTCCTCTCTTTCTCTGCATCATCTCTTTCTCCTCCAGGCTGCTGCTCCAACTCAGCTGTCATCACCCTGCGCTCTCCAAGGGCATAGAATAGAATGCAGGAACACAGTGTGCAGAGAGCAAAATGTTCTAGAATCTTGACGGGTACTGTGTGACAGGCAGGGCTGGCTTCATGAAGGAGCAGCCCTGGCCTCATTCAGGCCCCGCACTCACAAAGGCCGTGCTCAAATCAGTGTGCTGCTGTCCTGGTCTGGAAATCCTGAATTGTTTTTTTTTTTTTTTTTTAAGTTTTTAATTTTTATTTATTTATTTTTATTTTTGCCTGTTTTGGGTCTTCGTTTCTGTGCGAGGGCTTTCTCTAGTTGCGGCGAGCGGGGGCCACTCTTCATCGCGGTGCACGGGCCTCTCACTATCGCAGCCTCTCTTGTTGCGGAGCACAGGCTCCAGACGCGCAGGCTCAGCAATTGTGGCTCACGGGCCCAGCCACTCTGCGGCATGTGGAATCTTCCCAGACCAGGGCTCGAACCCGTGTCCCCTGCATTGGCAGGCAGGTTCTCGACCACTGCGCCACCAGGGAAGCCCCTGAATAGTTTTCGAACAAGGGCCTCCACATGTTCGCTTTGCATTGAGCCCTGCAAGTTACATCTCCTGTTTACAGGTAACACGTATGAAAGTAGCCTTGGTAAAAGTGCTCATTTCTTTCCTTCTCCACAGCATTTCACTAGTTAAAAAAGGAAAAGGGTACATGAAAGAATAGATTATGTGCCTTTTTTAAATTGTATAGTTGATTTACAATGTTTCAGGTGTACAGCAAAGTGATTCAGTATTATATATTTTTTCAGATTCTTTCCATTGTAGGTTATTACAAGATATTGAATACAGTTCCCTGTGCTATACTGTAGGTCCTTGTTGTTTATCTATCTTATTTATAGTTGTGTATATCTGTTCATCCCAAAGATTCTGTGCCCTTGAGTCTCAGGTCTCATTAACAAAAGCAAAACAAGTGAACCAACCTAATGCTCAACCCCTCCCACACCAAATCTCCTCCTCCAAAGACTTAATTTTTTTATCTGAAAAAAAAACCACTGTTATTTTTTCTCTTTCTCTATGATTTCTTCATTTGCTTTAATTCTAAACTGTGAAATGCGACAAGACTCCTACAGGAAGATTTTTTCCTCCTGAGCATCCGTGTTCCGGAGTCACTGTGAACACACAAGAACACGAGCCATCCCTACTCAGGAATGAGCCCAGAGCTCAGGCAGATGGCCCCGCTGTGAGCTGTGGGCCTCAGGGGTCATTAGCTGTAAACAGAAAACAGGAAGCAAAGCGTCAGACACAGGGGAGTCCTATAAGGTTACTTAACTAAGATCAGTGATAAGAGGTCACCATCATGACGTAGGGGAGAGAGGGACATGGCCATGGCTGGAAGCTTTGAGCACGAGATGAACATGGGCAGTGAGGAAGAGAGACCCAGGGTTCTGTACAGTTAGGATAGAGAGGCTGTGCCCCAGGAACAAGCGCACAGTACACCCACCATGGGAGGAAGTGGGGGTCTGCTCATTGTAATGAGAGATTCTCAGGCTCTCAGACTGATGAAGCAGGCACCTTCTCAACTTGCCTGTCACAATGCCAGTGGACAAGTGTGTTCTGGGAGGTTTTATCCCAACAAGCAGATGGTCCAGCCCAGAAGCTGCACTTGTCACTTCTGCTCCCAGCTCATTGGCTCTAGCTAGGCACATGGCCCCATCCAACCACGAGGGACCAGAAAGAGCCAGTCTCCCAGGTGCGCAGAAGGTAAGGAACCTGAAGCATGTGATGGGCAGCATTCATGACCACCACAGAGCCTAAAATATGACTTTTTCACTTGATTATTTTGACCGTTCCTCCATCCATCTGTTCATTCACTCCTCCAGGAGTCCACCTACAAAATGGTCCTTTACTCTGTGCAAGATGTTGAGCTAAATTTTGGTGGAGTCATCAGGGTTTCTGCCCCAGGGAGCTCCTGTCTGTTGGGGGAGCTTCAAATACCTGGTGAGAAGGGGATCCAGGACATGTGTCACAAACGTCATGCAGGTAATTCGCTGTGGGAATTTAGAGGAGGAAGCCAGCATTTTCACAGAGGACAATCAGTGATGTTTCATAGAGGAGGTGACCTTGGAGCTGCATATTTACAATTTATGCAGTTGCAATAAGCAGAGACAGGGAGGAGAAGGGAGAAGGCATTCCTCAGTGGGGAACAGCCTGAACGAAATCCTAGAGGCTGGAAAACAGGAGATATTTCAACTGGAAAAGGAACACAGGTAATTTACTGTTGACTTGTGGGAGATGTTGAAGGCCACTGAAAGCCGAGAAAATATAATCAGAGAAGTGTTGATGGGAGAGTAATGAACATATATCTACATGCTTGATGGATCGGAATAAACGGATTGAGTAGAAGAGAAATGAAGGCAAAAGCCAGTAGAGAGACTATTGCAATAGTCTAGACACAAGGTGATAAACACCTACTGACCACGGGTCAAGTGGGAGTAGGAAGGAAAGGGCAGGGTAAGAGCTGTCAGGGGGGGAGAGGCAACAGGACTGACAGTGACCAGACAGCAAGGGAGGAGGGAAGCAGGTGGCACAGAAGGAGGGCACGCCATGTCCAGCCTGGGGCCCGCCCCTGAGCAGGCACCGCCCCCTGCATCGTACACAGAGAGGGGGCAGTGACGGTAACGTTGACCTTTCAAACCAAAGGGTTAAGAGAAAGGAGATCACCTGCGTGAACAGAGCTACAGAGCTATACTAGTCAGGGTTCTCCAGAGAGACAGAAGTAGTAGGATATATGCATATACCCTCTTAGATATGGAGAGATTGAATAACAGATTTATTATGAGAAGTTGCCTGACACGATTATGGAGGCTGAGAAGTTCCGCCTAGGGCATCCGCATAGCCCCACCCACGCAGGGCAGGGCCCACCTGCTTTAGCAAGTCCACTGACTCAAAGGCTCAGCTCATTCAAAAGCGCCCTCACAGACACACTCAGAAATACCGCGTGATCCAGGCACCCCTTGTCGAAGGCAAGTTGACACACGAAATTAACTATCAGAGGAGATTAGCATCTCCCTCGGGGGTTGACGGAGATAAAGCCCTTGCTGAGGTGGCAGGCCCTGTGGGACAGGCCCCTGCAGGTGGGCAGCATTCAGCTGCTCGAGTCGAGTCGTAATCCTGATGGCTCCCTCCCAGGGTTGTGTAGGTCCGCGCTACTCCCGGCGTGGCCTGGGGACCCAAGCAGCAGCGTCACTGGCACCTGCAAATTCTCCAGCGGGGCCCCCAACAGTTTGTGTTCTGTCAAGATCCCCGGGTGATGTGTGTGCCTAGTAAAGTCTGAGCAGCTATGGTGTGTTAGTCAGCTGCCACAAAAAATTACCACAGACTGGGTGGCTTAACCACAGACATTTATTTCTCAGAGTTCTGGGGGCTAGAATTCCAAGATCAAGGTGCCAACCGATTCAATCCCTGGAGAGACCTTTCCTCCTGGTCTTCAGATGGCTGTCTTCTTGCTTTGTCCTCGCATGGCCTTTGCTCAGTGCATGCATATGGTGGGGGAGGGGAGAGGGGTGGGTGTAGGGGTATATCTCTTCCTCTTATATAATTTCAGGGGGACACTAACATTTAATCTATAACATAGGTGTGGGTGGTATGCAGTGGTGTTACCCTTCTCGTCCGATGTTCTTACAAGGACCTGGTGGAGGTATAACTGGGGTCTCAGATGAACTCCTGAAATTGACAGGTCGTAGGCAAATACCAAACACGTTCAAAAGCATCCAGCATAAGAGCGTTTAAGATCACCATAAAAATATCTCAAACGTCTAAGTTTTTCTCCATTTGCAATTACCAATTTTGGTGTGCTTTGTAGACTCTTTCAGAGGCTGGATTAAATGATTACCCCATTACCTACGCCACCTTCTGAGGAAAGCTGTGATAGTGGATCTCGTCCGTCCTTCTAAATCAGGCACCTTTCCAAGTGTCTTATAGGAATCTAGGCACTTATGCTCAGTTAAATAACTTCTTCCCAGTATAAGCAGCTACCTAATCTAAACAGTATAATTCACCTTAGGATGGAAAAGGCATTACATTTTTTTTCCTACACATTTATTTCTATTAAAAATTTAGAATGTGCCCCTTAATTCAGTGTTGGTTTTTGATGATTTTATCTTGCACACAAGGTGACTAACGCATACCTCATAAGAGGGCATGTCTCCAAAACAGCATGTATGAAACAGACCCACTTCCCCATCTTATGATTTAAAGCAGTATTATTGTAGGCTTGGATGTTCTTTATTATTATCTTCTCTTCCTGAGAAATGTCAAAAATTCTATTTCCAATATCTACTGTTGTTATTTATTCTCCACTTGGGAAAAAAAAAACCAAAAACTAATTTCTCTCTCCTTTACTAGGTCCAAAATTGTCTTCCATTATCTTAAGGCAGTTAGGGTTTTGACATCCTGAAATGTTGCATATTCTTCTCTGTAGAAAGACCTTTGAAACTAATCTTCTAGAGATGAGGGGAGTCAGTGAAAACCCACCAAAATTGCCTGTTTCCACTCAGGACACATAACTGTTCTCCATCTCTGAAGTCATTCATGGGGAGAGTTTAAGAGATTACAAATTAGACAGTGAATGGTACATGCGATGAACATATGAGAATCCACTATTTCAGAGAGGAATTGCAGCTGCCTTTCATGTCAAGGGAGTGGGAAAGTCACCCTGTATGGGGTCTTATATCACTGTCAGAGATTCAGGTGAGAAGGGCACAGTCATTGTGTCACTTGAAAGTGGTAAGGTTCTAGAAAATCACGGAAGGGCTTTTAATTCCTCCCACGTACTGCACTGTCACCTCTGGCAGCTGTCACCAAAAAGAATAGCAGCACTTATTTAAGGCCACATAAAGCCAGCACAGTCATTCCTGTATATCTGTGGGGGACTGGTTCCAGGACCCCCGACAGATACCAAAATCTATGGATCCTGAAGACCCTTATATAAAAGGATGTAGTTTTTACATATAACCTACACACATCCCCCATATGCTTTAAATAATCTCTGGATTAATATAATACCTAATACAATGTAAATACTCTGTCCTTAGTTGTAAATACAATGTAAATACTCTGTTCCTAATTGAAAATACAATGTAAATGCTATGTAAATAGTTACCAGTACACAGCAAATTCAAATTTTGCTTTTGGGAACTTTCTGGAATTTTTTTCTCAGTTTTTTTAAAACTCGGGGTATAGTTGCTTTACAATGTTGTGTTAGTTTCTGCTGCACAATGAAGTGAATCAGCTATATGTATATCTATATCCCCTCCCTCTTGGACCTCCCTCCCACCCCCCTCATCCCACCCATCTAGGTCGTCACAGAGCACCAAGCTCAGCTCCTTGCTATGCAGCAGGTTCCCACTAGCTATCTGTTTTACACATGGTAGTGTATATATGTCAATCCCAATCTCCCAGTTTTTGATCCTGGGTTTGTTGAATCCACGGATGCAGAACACGAGGTTACAGAGGGCCAACTGTAGTTAAGTGCAGTGTAGGCGTGGGAAAGAAAGGACATGATGCTTGATGTCGTTGTTCGTTTAGACAACACAGGAACTAGTTAATTTCCTTTCTTCCTGCTGCCTGAAAGCATCACACAGGGTGAATGAGAAAAGACACAAGCGCACCCACGGGGAGCACTGAATGACCTTCATCCTCTCCCTCCTAGAGGTGGGCTAGGCCAGCCCCACCTGTTTCACGTTTACTCCAGCTCTGGGTGGACTTCGGGGTAAATATCTCCACCCTCTCCCCCACTCCCCTACTCACTGTTAGGCCCAATGTCCACAAAATCTACCCAGCCCTCCCACTGACCTGGTTCTAAAACGCAGAGGCAGGACTGTAGATTCTGCTTCAACAGGAGGATCTCATGAGCCGGGGCCTGGCGCAGTTTGCGGTTCTTCTCTCTGGACTGCCACATCCCAGTTGTGTTTGTCCAAGGTTATTAGGGGACCAGGGAACTAAGTGAGAATGCATTCTCCTGCTCCCGACGTGTGGAGTCAGGCTCTTCCCAGGCCTGTGGAGTCAGGCTCTTCCCAGGCCTGTGGAGTCAGGCTCTGGGGCTGGAGCCTCCCATTTCCATTCTTAGCGGCTCCCCAGTTGACTTTGGGGCACAACTACTTTGAAAAATCCATGTTTTCTGACATTTACACAAAGAGTAAATGTATCATTACTCTATCATTTACTCTATCATTTACATATCAAAGAGTATCATTCCAGATGATAGAATCTGGAATCTTTTGAAGGCTCTGGAAGCTTTTCTCTTTTGGATCTATTTTAAAACAAAACAAAATATGTATTTAAAACAATTAAGTCTATTTTTTTTTTTTTAATGCTCATATTTCCATTTCTGCAGGGCCGCGGCACGAGGTTGTACATCTCAGGTGTGCCGTTCAGACCATGGCCATGGTAGCAGTGCAGTTACGATGTCAGGCAGAAGGCAGTCAGTGGTCCTGAGGAAGGGGGAGTTTTGTTCTCCTTTGCAAAGAGGTGCCCTTTTGGGCCAGAGGACGAGCCCACACTGCCCGCTACGGCTTCAAGGAAACTCTGGCCTCAGATCCATCCCAGAACGTTCTGACCAGGGGAGGGTCAGCTCTGAGTTAATCCTGTCCTTCCGGGATCATCTTTCCATCCTTTGCTCCCACACAGTCCCGCATCTGAATTGATTTTTCTCTCAAACTTCCAAAAACCTCCGTGGTAGACAGAGTCAGGACCACCCCCTCCCCAGGATGTCCACATCCTCATCCATGGAACCTGTGAATGTGTCACCTTGCAGGGCGACATGACGTCACAGCCGTGATTAAGTTAAGGATCTTGATAATGGAGAGCGTATCCTGGATTATCTGGGTCAGCCCAACGTAGGCAAAGTGTTTGTTGTAAGCGAGAGGTAGGAGGGTCAGAGTCCAAAAACAAAGAGACATAACATTGGAACCAGAGGTCAGGGTAGAGGGGGAAGGGAGCCATGAACCAAGGAATGCAGGTGCCCTAGAACCTGGAAAGGCAAGGAAACACATTCCCTGCTAGATCCTCCAGAAGGGACACACCCCTGCACACACCCTGATTTTAGACTTCTTACCCCTAGAACTGTAAGAGGATACATTTGTGTTGTTTTAAGTCACTCAGTGTGTGGTACTTGTCACAGCAGAAGTAGAAAACTCACACCACCCCCTAGCATCTTTTCGGCATTTTTTCCAGCAAACCCTGATTGCACAGTTTTTACGCAACAGACAGCATGCTAGCTCTAGGGGTGAGTGATGGGCACTGGGGCTTCTAAGCTCCAGGAGTAACAGGAGAGTTGGAGGACGGTGGTTCAGTTGTTGTGAGAAGCTCGGTGGCAGTGGTATGATAAAGCTGTCCCATGGGTTCCTGTCCCCTTCTCCCCATGCACCCAGCTCAGTGATGTCGGCAGCCGTAGCTGCCTCTCCAACGTTGTTAAGATGGAACATCTGTGATTCAATTATCTGATTGTGGCTCAGGAGACACTTACTTAGTGCGAACTGTGCACCAGTCATTCTCCCAAGCTCTTTATCAATATCCACTTGCTGAATTATTATTCCAACACTGTGACATGGGTACTATCATTAATCCCATTTTAAAGGTGAGGAAACTGAGACTCAGAGAATTTACCTAAGACCACGGGGCTTGTACAAAGCAGAGCCAGGGTGCATGTCCGAGCAACCTGTTCCCAGGGTCTCCATCCAGATCTTCACTGTGCTCTGTCCCCCTGGGTTGGGGCATTCCCTTCTTTAACCACAGGCAACAGAGGCCTAGGTTCTTACCCCTCATGCTTGTCCCACTGAAATAAAACCCTACAGACCTAGAAGTTCTGTAAAAGCATGAAATGATAAACTAGCTCACACCTGGGGGATTCATCAGAATAGGAAAGGACCAGAACGTCATGGGCTAAAGGGACTTAATAATAACGTGGTGAAAAGATGCTGGAAGCTCAGATGCTCCTCCTAGTGGGCACTTCGGGAAGCACGTTTTGACTCCGTCATCAGATGTTCAGATGTTGGGCCAGACCCTGGGCTCCGTGCTTGGAACACCCCACAGAACAAGACAGCCTGCTTCCTGCCCTGGGGAAGCTGTTTACAGAATGTGGGCAGAAAACAGGGGCGGCCAGGGCCAGGTTTAGAATCACTTCGTAATCTATGCAGCTGTGTAGGAAGAAGCTAGTTGCTTTATATTCAGGTATGCAGATTAGAGCAAATGTACAGAGGAGCATTATTTTGAGTCACACTGTTTCCACCCCTGATGTAGTGCTTGATAATAGAGCCACATCGGGCGTCCTCACTTAGGCTTTGGTAACTTTTATTTTAGCAAAACAACCTTCCTTTTGAATAATGGAAAAATCACCCATGCAATACTGAGCTTTTTCCTTCCTCTTGATGGTACAAACATATGTTTACTGTATCTGATGGGAGAGAGCTCTCTATAAAATGATGATGGCCTCTGGTGGGTGTAAATGGATCTGATTTTTTTTTTTTTTTCTGAAAAGAAATAAAAGCCTGATGCATCATCATTAACTTTTTGGCTGCATTGTCGAGAGTGCAGCTAAATTTGCCTGCACATGAATACATTTGAAGAAGTGACAAAAGAAGGGGCCTTCAGCAGGGAATGAGAAGATGAGATTTGAATGGAAGGTGGTTTTTGACCCTCATGATATGGTACCATTTTCTTCCTTCCAAATGGTCCCTCCAAATGGACTCAACTCTATTCCCATCTAATTGACAGATCTCTCTTGCTGAAGAGGAACAAGGTGGTTCAAGAGGTCAGAAAGAGTCCTACACAGACCTAAGTAGCAACTCTTTTAGTCTTAATTGTTGGCATTTATGTAACATTCTTCAAATTAAATATGAGAGAAAATAAATGGCTCCATATTTTTGCAAGCCTGACATTTTTCTCTCTTGTGTTTTCCTACTTCGTAAGTAAAATGTATTTCTCTGTAGGTGCTCTTCCAGATGGCTACTGTGTAACATAGGCTAAGTCGGGACTGCAGATGATTTGGGTTCATACTAAGTGGCCGCTGTCCCGCTGCCTCAGTAGGAGGCTGGTGGTGGATAGAAAAAGATCACTGCTGGCACAGAGTGACAGGAGAACAGACACTGCTGATTGTTGTCTCTTGCGTGTAGTCTATAGCAGATTCTTCAGCTACATAGCAAGTAAATTATCCCTAACACTGTTCCATTTCTGAAGAGGCTAGTTTCACATAAAAACAAAGAGAGCTGATAGTGATTTGAGACTTCGGACAACTAAGTTGTGATAGCTCTGATGTGCATATAAAGGTGTGGCGCTGGAAGGAGACTAAGGGTTTGGCAAACCCAAGCCTCTTGTTTGAGAGAAGAAGAGACTGAAGTTCAGGCTGGACCAGCACTCAGGGTTCACAGCCTCCCTCTGGTCCTGGGCTTCATGGATACATGTCTCTCTCACATTGTACCTTAGGAAAATCAACCCAGGGATACAGTTCGGGTTGTGTGAGGTAGTATCACATAAAAATAGAAACACACGTACACCAGAGAATTGCCAACTGAATGCTTTTAAATGCTCCAGGCAGGAAAGACAGGGACCATGAGATTGCAGAAAAGCAAAAAGGAGAGAAGAGGGAGGCAGGGAGCTGGATTTTGAAGAATATCACAGAAGAGCAAGGAACAAAGAGGGGAAGCAGGACACAGAAGTGACGAGGCCACGGCGCACAGGAGTGAAGCTGGTCACAGAACTTTCCATCTGCCTTATTTTATTAAAGTTCAAATTCAGCCACATCTTGTATCAATATTACCAAATGTGGAAAAACATATAATAGCTTCATTTACTAATTGTTTACAAAGAGCCAGTCCCAGTGGGAACTGCTTTGCTTATAGAATCCCCACTTATCCTTCCATCAGCCTCTGAGGTGGACAGGACCTTGATCTCCATTGTACAGATGATGAAACTGTGGCTCAGAGATGTTGAGCAACTTGTCCAAAGCCACAGAGCCGTCCTGTGCCGTGGACTGGATTTGCCATCAGGGCTGCACAGGTTCAAAGCCGGCCCTCTTTACAACTCACCTGGCCTTAGCTGGATAGCTGAGTTTGCTTTGACTCATAACGATGTCATCCCCCAAATGACTCCACGCCTAAAAGGGAGAAATAAACAAAAATAAGACAAACGTGACATTCTGAGAACACAGACACATTACGTCCCCGCACTCTGCGTGAGGACTTTGTGCAAAGGCTGTTCCCCACTGCACTTTCTGGTTAGGGACTGCAGGGGTCTCTAGCTGGGAACTGAGATTTGAGGTGCGAAGAGCAAGACAGACTAGGCCGGGGCAGGTGGGTCACACGGCGGCCAAAGTGAGGCCAAGGGGGGTGTGCGGCCCTCACCTGAGGCTGTCAGGTGTTGGCAAAAGCATGAGGGCGTCTTAACATTCCAGGACTATCACCTACGCATGAAAGAGAGGGTTCGGGGGCTGTGCCAGGTCACCTGGGGATGCCGTGAGCTAGTGCTGCATGAGAAAAGTAACGCAGAGAAAGATGGGTCGTAACCAAACTGTGACCCCAGACCGTGCACTGTGCACGTGTGTGTGTTGTGCGTGCATCTGTGTGGAGGATTGTACGATTACAGAGAAAACTATGAAAGGACGTACACAGAGTTATAACAGAGTCGGCCTGAGTGTGTTTATGTGGGGGGGAGGGAGAGAAAATAAGGATGGGGCAGAAATATCTGTAATTAAATACACAGTGTATGATGTGTTTCTCTTTATGCAAAATTACCTAAGTGTGTGTGTGTGTGTGTGTGTGTGTGTGTGTGTGTGTGCGCTCGTGCCTCTGTGTAAGTTTTTTGAGTAAAGAAAAAACTTTAAAATATTACTTTGGTTTTAAAAATTAATATAGCCATTTATTAAAGTTATAAGTGCAAAAAGCCTGTGTATCTTCCTTTAACTTTTAGTTCAACTCACAAATCTTATTATCCTACAGATATATCTAGCAAATCTGAACAAGTGCTTTTAAGGGATTTTTGATTAATGTTTAGTCCCATTTATAAACTTTGGTTTTTTATTCATTTTTGCAGATTAAAATATATTTATAAATTAAATATATTTGATTTCCTTTTTAAGTACTCTAATTATCGGACTGACAGTAGCTTCCTGGAATCCAAATAATTTTTATAAATCAAGTAAGTTAAACTTACAGGTAAATTGAGTTATTCTTATAATTTCTTAAATGTTACACTGTTGTGTCTAGCCCAGTAAGTGGTTCAGCTAATATCACTTATCCAAATCAGTTACTCAATTATACATTAAAATTTGTATTACAAGTCTGATGTGAAACACTAATATACTCATAAACATTTAAACTGCATGAACTTCTGATCATAAATATAGTAATATTGGGGTTTTCTTCTCTAAAACACTTCTGTACTGAATTCTAACTCTTTCTGGAGCTAGAAAGTAATTATCTGCTGAGGAAACATGACATGTAAACAGTGTGAGACCAGCTTCTTCAGCATCTTCAGGGATGTTTTCTTTTTCTTTTTTTGGTAAATATGGAGTCCTCCCATTCCACCCCCCCCCCAGATTTATTTATTTATATTTTTATATAATCTTTTCTGGCCTCACCGCGTGGCATGTGGGATCTTAGTTCCCCGGCCAGGGACTGAACCCACACCCCCTGCAGTAGAAGCGCAGAGTCTTAACCACTGGACCACCAGGGAAGTCCCCAGGGATATTTTCTTAGTGGACTGAGGTTTCTTAACAAGCAGGGCAGCCCCGTGTAGGGACCGCCACTGGTTTCTTGCTCTTGGAACTCAGTCCCACCCTGTTCTGTGCTTGCTCCATCGACACTCTTCAAATGGGGTGTGTCACGCTCCACGCTCCCTAGGTCCACGTTACTGATTGTCTGACTTCGTGGCTGTACTAGATGTCCTTCTCAGGGCGCTAAGCCACTCGATTTGATTCAACAAATCCATTTTTGGCTCCATTATACTTGAATTTTTTCCATGTTCCTCTTGTCTTTAGGGTTATAATAACAAATGTAATTCAGTATCTCTGTACATAATGCAGGACTTTACTGGACTCATGGTCAGTGTTTAGGGCTGCCAATACAATGCCAGTACAATTCCATTCTGTAAACATGTACTATTATAAACCGTGGAAGGAAGGAAGGAGGGAAGGAAGGAAGGGAGGGAGGGAGGGAGGAAAGGAGGAAAGGGAATAAAAAGGAAAAGAAACAAAGGAAGAACACAGTGATGGTGGTATTTCAGAAGGACACAGGAGCCAACTGAAAGAGCTTTCAACGGCTAAATCTGAAGCAAATTTAAACAATAAAATAAAGTATATTGGATTATAATTCAAAGTGTAAGATGAATATTCGTGAGTTCATATGAATATAAACAGACAATTGAATAAATAAATACATAAATAAATAAGGGACACAAATTTCCCTGGCGACAGAATTCCACCTAGTTTAAGTAGACACACCCCCTCGGAGTGGTGTAAGGCAGCTCTGCTCCGCAGGTGTGGGCTGTGCGTGGTGCTGCCTCCAAAGTGGACGGGAATACAGAGAAAGCAGGGAGAGTAACTGACAGCAGGGAAACCGGACACATGACCTCAGCCGGGTGATCAAGGTCAGCCCCCACAGTGATCCGGCATAGTGGTCGCGTGGACCCTTGGTGTGATGCAGTGCGCACGGCACCTCACCTCTGGGGTTGTCTCCTCAGAAAAGCGCATGATCTCAGTCTAACGATGAGGAAAATATCAATACCAGACAAATCCCAATTTGTGGAATGAGGGCATTCTACAAAATACCCGACCAGTAGTCTTTAAAATGGTTGGTCATCAAAACCAAGGGAAATCTGAGAAACTGCCACAGCCAAGAGGAGCCCAGGAGACATGCTGACTGAATGCCCTGATGCCGTGTGGTGTCCTAGGTGAGGTCTTAGAACAGAAATGGTGCATTCGGTAAAAACCGAGGAAATCTGTATCAAGTATGGACTTCAGTCAATAAAGTGTCTCTGTGTAATGTAAGATGTATCTAATAGAGGATACTGGGTGTGCAGAATGTGAGAAATCCTCTGTGTTATAAATCCTCTGTGTTGTAAAAAAAAAAAAACCTGTCTGTAATTCTAAGTACATTCTAAAATGTAAAGTTTATTTTCTTCAAAAACAGAAAAGAGGAGGAGGGATCCTTCCCCAGTGGATGAGTTAGGGTGGCCCTGGGGGCAAGAGGTGATGCCTTATAACTACAGACTTCAGAATACCTATATGATCTCAAGGTAGAATGGAAGCATTTCCAATTCTGGGAAATATGATGGGCTGAACTCGAGACAACCGCTGGGCATTTAGAAAACAATTTACCCTAAATGTGGTTTGGTATTAGTCAAGTAGCATTTCCCATAAACTTCAGTTTTGTGATAGGCCACAGAAGTGGCCCTTTTCCAAAGGCTTGGTTAAAATTTTATGAGCTACCTTTCTCTGTCTTCAAGTAAGCATGAGCTGGGGGGCTGTGTGATTACTCTGTGGTCCTCTAGTGAGACTTGCGAGCCCTCCAGACACTTAAGTGCTGCATCTTCAAGAATGAAGCGTCAGCCTGGGCCACGGTTCATCACAACACTCTTCATCCGAACATCGGTGCTTGATCCTTAAGTGATTGCTTCCCTCCAGAAAGCCTAAAGACTGCTTAAATATGAAAAACAAAAATGGCTAATTAACTTCTATATGTATATACTGCTGCACTTCAAAGAGGCATCTAGACATTTGAGTACGATTGGGGTTCATGTTTTACAACCTGACACAGTCAGGGCTTTGTGGATGACTGCATGGGTCCGGGACATCTTGTTGCCTCCAGGTCTCCTCATCCAGCTCTTACATGTGTCTGTCTTTCTTTCATATTGTTACCAAATGAATCTGTATCCTTTTAATGTAAGATCTTTTCTGCTGCTTGATAGGTCTCTCAGAGGTGAAATAGAGCTCTAAAGAAATGCAAGGCAGTGAACCAAGTTGTTAGAAAGTCAGGGTTCAAGGGAGAAATTTCTGTTTCTACCCAAGAAAGTATTGACAACCCACTGAATTATAAAGAATTAGCTACCACGTAATAAGTGAAAAGATGTATTCCACATTGATATCTGCAGATTTCATACAAAGGCAGATACTTTGTCTGCAGATTTCCCGTGCACCTCACCTGCCTTCTTTATTTCTGAGGTAGCCACCATTTGGAGATAAGGTCGAGAGCACAGGTTCTAGGAGCCAGACTGCCTGGGTTTATACCCCTGGTCTCTGCCTGTCTCCTCAACTATACAACGGAGATAATTGAAAAGCCCATCTCATTAGATTGATATGTGGATATACAAGAGATGATCTATGTAAAGCACTTCTGTTTACACATAAAATAACTTCTGTTTACATGTAAGAGGTTATTACATGTAGGAAAGAGATTGGGATGGGGATGAGCTTCCAAACGCAAGGCAGACTTCTTGGACTTGATCCAAAAGGTCAAGTGGTCAGGGCAGGTTTTGCAAACAGGAACAAAGGTAGTAAATAGGAGAGAAAAATATATGTCTGTATATGCACTTAGTTATTTACGTATAGGCATGGTTGGAAGGAAGGTCTGTGTCTGAGCAATGTCTTTCCTTCATTTGGTCTGTTCAGACCCCCTTGGACTGGGATTTTTTCATCATTTACCAATCAACAACCTGAGTGTGTAGGTGTATATGATACGTGTATGTCACGCGCACACCGTACCTGCTTTAAAAAGGTAGTCTTTAACTCAATCCAATTTATATTTATCAAGAACCCATGGTCACCTATACTTGGGATTGAATATTTAAGTGACTGATAATTCAGTTTAAGAGAAGAAACATTGACTTATTCTCTTTTGGAAGTGAGTGGCATCATTAGTTTGGAAGTTCTTTGGGGTGTGTGTGTGTGTGTGTGTGTGTGTGTGTGTAGCCTTTGAGATAATTGTCCCAATTAGTGTCATTTGAAGTGATATAAAATCTCAGATACTCATTTTAGAAACTATGAAAGTCAGTTTTTAACTTTTTAATTTGCAATAAGGATTTGAGATTTTTTTACTGCCAATTATTGCACTCTGCCTATTTAAGCATCAATATTTATTTATGGAATTAAGCTCATATTTATTGATGTTGTAGATAATCTTGGTGTATATAGTGGAAAGCTGGGTACCTTAAGTCATCTTTCCCCATCAGATGTCACAGCCTCCGTCTTGACACCTTACATTTCTGATTTAATGTGGACATAAAAGATGAACACATTGCAAAATAACTGTAATTGTTTCCATAGAGGATCAAATCTATTTGTTTCCTATCTTATTAACATTCACTTAAACTGTTGACTAAGTCCGAAACTGTGGGAGATATTTAAATATATATCTATGTGTCACTAGATGTACTCTTATATGTAATTTAACCAAATCTTGTTTGAAACAGTGTAGGTGTTAAATAGTGCATCAGTGATTAGTTAATGAAAGATTATATGCCTCAATTTAATGGAGAGGAAAATAGACTGGATTATAGGATATTGAAAGAGATTTTCTTTTTCAATTAAAAAATATCCACATCGTATTTGTATTTAGCCACATGTTTTCTCATTACCTAGGACAGATGTTGTTATGACACTGTGGGTTATTTTGAGAACTTCACTTTGCTTCCTCCCGATGCCTTCACTCTTCATTTATCTGAAATCTAGGAAATGCCAGTGCAGTTCCCAGGAACCCCCAGCGTGCAGGTTGGGGGTGTCTGGAAACTCTCCATCCTTTGTGCCCTGTCTGGCTGAGAAGGTGGGAAGTGTGGATAAGACTTTTCTGAGAATCATCTGTCTTAGGGACACCTTTAAGTGTGTTCCTATAGTTAATGTCATCCTCACATCCAAAACCCTCCTAATCATATGTGAGAGTAAACTTTTCCTAATGTTGTGACTTTGAAAAATTTGACATTGAAATGTTGCTTAGGCATTTTGTTAGGTCACGCTGATAATCATTCTTGATTAATCATTCATGGCTTAGAAAATAGGAAAAAATCCATTTTGATAGCTATACGGATGTGTCTGTGCATGTGTGTTCCTAATTACAGTTGACGCTTGCGCAATACAGGTTTGAATTGCACAGGTCCACTTATCTGCAGATATTTTTCAATAGTAAATACTACAGTATTACACAATCCAAAGTTGGTTGAGTCCCAGGTTTTGGAACCTCTGATATGGAGAGCAAACTGTAAAGTTATTCACAGATTTTTGACTGTGTAGGGGATGGGCACCCCAAAACCCACATAGTTCAGGGGTCAACTGTACAACAGGTTAAATGCGGTATAACTGCTATAAAGGTAATTTGGTTTCTGGTTGAGGATTTTTGAAAATACCTTTCTGATTCTGAGATAGCTGTCCTTACCTATTTTAGTTACTTCACCTGTTTTTATGAAACCCACATGTCATGAGGCAAGAAAGTTGAAGTTTCCAAGAGCTGAAAATGGCATTTTTGTCAGGATGGAGCAGCTGGTACGAAAGCGGTGATGGTGACGTGGGAGGCGAGGCTGAGCATGGGCTGGGCTCTGGGTGGTGCCAGGATGAAGACGATACCCAGGTGTTACCGGGCATCCGGGGAAGTGCAGCCCAGGGCTCTCAGCAAGGCTGCCCAGCAGGGCTCCCACTGTGGGGACGGGAGGTGGAGACGTGGAGACCCTCCTAGAGAGGCCACAGCTGACACACATAAGAAGAACACGATGGGGCTTCCCTGGTGGCGCAGTGGTTGAGAATCTGCCTGCCAATGCAGGCGACACGGGTTCGAGCCCTGGTCTGGGAAGATCCCACATGCCGCGGAGCAACTAGGCCCGCGAGCCACAACTACTGAGCCTGCGCGTCTGGAGCCTGTGCTCCGCAACAAGAGAGGCCGCGATAGTGAGAGGCCCGCGCACCGCGATGAAGAGTGGCCCCCGCTCGCCGCAACTAGAGAAAGCCCTCGCACAGAAACGAAGACCCAACACAGCCAAAAATAAATTAAAAAAAAAAAAAAAAAAAAAGAAGAACACGATGACTAGGCAAGGTTGGGACATGATGGTGACTAAGGTGCGTGCTGGGGGACTGAGTGCTGGGGGGCAAAAGGATATCAAAGAACAGTCCCAGGGGTTAAAGTTTCGTTGGCGGTTTGGCCCTCGTTCTGAGAAACTTCCATCTGACTTTAAGCCTAGAAAGCACATCAAAACGGATTTCGAACTTTTCTTCTCAATTTATACAGAAAGGCACGTCTCAAACTTTGGGTCTTGGTATGGCTTTTAAATAGTTGTCCGTCCAGGTTTTGCAGCAACATGGGTGGACCTAGAGATTATCATATTAAGTGAAGAAAGTCAGAAAGAGAAAGACGAATATCATATGATATCACTTTATATGTGGAATCTTAAAAAATGATACAAATGAACTTATTTACAAAACAGAAATAGACTCACAGATATAGAAAACAAAATTATGGTTACCAAAGACAGGGGAAGGATAAATGTGGAATTTGGGATTAACAGATACACACTACTAGATATAAAATAGATAAACAACAAGGATTTACTGTATAGCACAGGGAACTGTATTCAATACCTTGTAAAACCTATAATAGAAAAGAATCTGAAAAAGTAAATTAAATTAAAAAAAATTATTGAGAACCCTGAAGAGCTTTTGTTCATGTGGCCTAGAGTTGTCAGTATTTATTGTATTAGAAAATCAACTGAGAAATTTTTTAAAAAATAAGTGACAATAATGAACCCACAATGTTATCATAAATAGCACTTTTAAATGAAAACTGACTATATTTTCCAAAACAAACAAAAAAAACAAGCAAAAAAATTTAGTGAGAAGGGAGGCATTGTTTTACATTTTGGAAAGTCTCTTTAAATGTCTGGCTTACAGCGGGACAGAGTAGCGGCTTCTGCCTTCAGTCTGTTGTGACATATTGTTTTGGTTGGAGGATGTGAAGAAAATACAGCCATACACTGAGGAGTAGTTGGAAAAGGGAGGCCTAAAGGCTTTTGAGATAAACGTGCCTGTTCCTCTTTGATACAAAAAGTTGACAAGTGGTAGCTTTTTTTGTTTTGTCTTGAAATGTATTTTTTTAAAACATCTTTATTGGAATATAATTGCTTTACAATGGTGTGTTACTTTCTGCTGTATAACAAAGTGAATCAGCTATACATATACATATATCCCCATATCTCCTCGCTCTTGCGTCTCCCTCCCACCCTCCCTATCCCAACCCTCTAGGCTGTCACAAAGCACCGAGCTGATCTCCCTGTGCTATGTGGCTGCTTCCCACTAGCTATCTATTTTACATTTGGTAGTGTATATATGTCCATGCCACTCTCTCACTTCGTCCCAGCTTACCCTTCCCCCTCCCCGTGGCCTCAAGTCCATTCTCTACGTCTGTGTCTTTGTTCTTGTCCTGCACCTAGATTCATCAGAACCATTTTTTTTTTAGATTCCATATATATGTATTAGCATACGGTATTTGTTTTTCTCTTTCTGACTTACTTCACTCTGTATGACAGACTCTAGGTCCATCCACCTCACTACAAATAACTCAATTTCGTTTCTTTTTATGGCTGAGTAATATTCCATTGTATATATGTGCCACATCTTCTTTATCCATTCATCTGTCGATGGACACTTAGGTTGCTTCCATGTCCTGGCTATTGTAAATAGAGCTGCAGTGAGCACTGTGGTACATGACTCTTTTTGAATTATGGTTTTCTCAGGGTATATGCCCAGTAGTGGGATTGCTGGGTCGTATGGTAGTTCTATTTTTAGTTTTTTAAGGAACCTCCATACTGTTCTCCATAGTGGCTGTATCAATTGACATTCCCACTAACAGTGCAAGAGGGTTCCCTTTTCTCCACACTCTCTCCAGCATTTATTGTTTGTAGATTTTTTGATGATGGCCATTCTGACTGGTGTGAGCTGATACCTCATTGTAGTTTTGATTTGCATTTCTCTAATGATTAGTGATGTTGAACATCCTTTCATGTGTTTGTTGGCAATCTGTATGTCTTCTTTGGAGAAAGGTCTATGTAGGTCTTCTGCCCATTTTTGGATTGGGTTGTTTGTTTTTTTGATATTGAGCTGCATGAGCTGCTTGTAAACTTTGGAGATTAATCCTTTGTCAGTTGCCTCATTTGAAAATATTTTCTCCCATTCTGAGGGTTGTCTTTTCATCTTGTTTATGGTTTCCTTTGCTGTGCAAAAGCTTTTAAGTTTCATTAGGTCCCATTTGTTTATTTTTGTTTTTATTTCCATTTCTCTAGGAGGTGGGTCAAAAAGGATCTTGCTGTGATTTATGTCATAGAGTGTTCTGCCTATGTTTTCCTCTGAGAGTTTTATAGTGTCTGGCCTTACATTCAGGTCTTTAATCCATTTTGAGTTTATTTTTGTGTATGGTGTTAGGGAGTGTTCTAATTTCATTCTTTTAGTTAAATGTTTTCCCAGCACCACTTACTGAAGAGGCCACCTTTTCTCCTTTGTATACTCTTGCCTCCTTTATCAAAGATAAGGTGACCATATATGTGTGGGTTTATCTCTGGGCTTTCTATCCTGTTCCATTGATCTATACTTCTGTTTTTGTGCCAATACCATACTGTCTTGATTACTGTAGCTTTGTAGTATAGTCTGAAGTCAGGGAGCCTGAATCCACCAGCTCTGTTTTTCTTTCTCAAGATTGCTTTGGCTATTCGGGGTCTTTTGTGCTTCCATACAAATTGTGCAATTTTTTGTTCTAGTTCTGTGAAATATGCCATTGGTAGTTTGATAGGGATTGCATTGAATCTGTAGATTGCTTTGGGTAGTATAGTCATTTTCACAATGTTGATTCTTCCAATCCAAGAACATGGTAGATCTCTCCATCTGTTTGTATCATCTTTAATTTCTTTCATCAGTGTGTTATAGTTTTCTGCATACAGGTCTTTTGTCTCCCTAGGTAGGTTTATTCCTAGGTATTTTATTCTTTTTATTGCAGTGGTAAGTGGGAGTGTTTCCTTAATTTCTCTTTCAGATTTTTCATCATTAGTGTATAGGAATGCAAGAGATTTCTGTGCCTTAATTTTGTGTCCTGCTACTCTACCAAATTCATTGATTAGCTCTAGTAGTTTTCTGGTAGCATCTTCAGGATTCTCTATGTATAGTATCATGTCATCTGCAAACAGTGACAGTTTTACTTTTTCTTTTCCGGTTTGGATTCCTTTTATTTCTTTTTCGTCTCTTGATTGCTGTGGCTAAAACTTCCAAAACTATGTTGAATAATAGTGGTGAGAGTGAGCTACCCAAGTGGTAGCTTTTAAAGGTTAGTTGCCACACAGAATCAGAAACCTTATCGACAGCCTCTTCATACCTTGTTACATTAAAATCTATCATCTTATTTTGCATTTTGAATGGATCTTTTGCACATGTATGGGTTTTTAACACCCAGCATTGGTTTATTGGAAAATATTGATTTACTTAGCTATATGAATATGCCAAATGTGGAGACATTTCATTATACAGTGTTTTTTTAATTGAAGTGTAGTTGATTCACAATGTTGTGTTAGGTTTTGGCATACAACAAAGAGATTCAGGTACATATATATATTCCTTTTCATATTCTTTTCAGTTATGGTTTACTACAGGATATTGAATATAGTTCCCTGTGCTATACAGTGGGACCTTGTTGTTTATCTGCTTTATATATAGTAGTTTGTCTCTGCTAATCCCAAACTCCTAATTTATCCCTCCCCCACCCCTTTCCCCTTTGGTAACTATAGTTTGTTTTCTACATGTGTCAACCTGTTTCTGTTTTGTAAATAAGTTCATTTGTGTCATATTTTAGATTCCACATATAAGCAACATCGTATGGTATTTGTCTTTCTCTTTCTGACTTACTTCACTTAGTATGGTAATCTCTAGTTGCATTCATGATGCTGCAAATGGCATTATTTCATTCTTTTTTATGGCTGAGTAATGTTCCATTGTGTGTGTGTGTGTGTGTGTGTGTGTGTGTGTGTACATACTACATTTTCTTTATCCATTCATCTGTCGATGGACATTTTGGGTGCTTCCATGTCTTGGCTACTGTAAATATTGTTGCTATGAACATTGGGGTGCATGTATCTTTTCAAATTAGAGTTTTGTCCAGATACATGCCCAGTAGTGGGATTGCTGGATCATACGGTTACTCTATTTTTATTTTTTTGAGGAACTTCACACACTCTTTTCCATAGTGGCTGTACCAACTTACATTTCCACCAACAGTGTAGGAGGGTTCCCTTTTATCTACACCCTCCTCCAGCATTTGTTATTTGTAGATTTTCTGATGATGCCCATTCGACTGGTGCGATGTGGAACCTCACTGTGGTTTTGATTTGCGTTTCTCTATTAATTAGCAATGTTGAGCATCCTTTCATGTGCCTATTGACCATCTGTATGTCTTCTTTGGAGACTTGTCTGTCTAGATCTTCGGCCCATTTTTTGATTGGGTTGTTTGTTTGTTTTTGTTATTGAGTTGTATGAGCTGTTTTCATTATACAATATTTTTAAAAAGCATAGTTTTTAATATCACCACTGATGTCATCCTAAAAGTCTTTAAATATTGGGAAGATATATTAATTATGTGATGGAATATACACATTTTGCAAAATCTGATTTTGATTTGAAAACTCAGATTTTATCATTGGCAACAAACACTCTCAGTTGTTTTCCTTGAAGTGATAACGCCCACTTCATTCATTTCGAGAAAGTGTTTGTCAAATACCCAAACACAGTTTTTCTTTGTTTGTTTGTTTGTGTGTCAGTTTTTCTTTCAAGTGAGCATGGTTTCCTATGACAAAAGCAGCTGACAGACGAGCTCCCACCCAACCTCACACCCATGCTTCCTCTCGAACCCCGGCACACACGTGCTCTGTAAGTTCTCGCTATTCTGTCTCACAGACTATTGAAAAGACACATCCTCAAGCATGAGATGAACAGAAATGAAATGTATTTTACTGCTTTGTCAAGGACATGCTCAGGGGAAGCTGGCACTTGATGCATTTGTTTTTGCGGCGAGCGTGTGAAGGTGAACAACCGGGGCAGTGTGCCGTCGGCTCGCACTGCCTCAAGTCCTACTAACGCCCCAGCAGCTTGTCCCACTATTGCTTTGATCTGTCAGTTCTAAAAGGCAAATAGTATCTTAGCAGTATTCTGAAAATAGCTTCTAATCTTACAGATCCCCTGAGAAATTCTCAGGGACCCCAGGTACCTGCCAACCATACCTGAGATCATCTGAGAACAGTGGATATAGAATAACTCTGTGATTATTTTATATGTGCACGAATTTATATATATATATATGTATATGTAAATATATATGTATGTGTATGTAAATATATTCATAATTTATATACTTATACATTTATATATATAAATTTATGTATCTATATATAAATATGTATAGATACAATACATATAAATACAAATGTATACATATTTTTTTCAGGTTATACAAATCTCAAATCTGAAATCCAGGCTGGATTTCAGTCTTCTCTGCAGGCTGTAGCGCGGGAGGGACCTATTTATTATTCTTGTGATATTAATGAGACTGCCTACCTTTTGTATAATAAGTAACAGAGATATCCGAGTCAGACGAAAGTGCATTGAAATCCTGACATTGCTTCTCACCAGCTGTGTGAGTTGTATGTAGTGTGTGTCTGAACATCTCTGAGCATCAGTTTCTGCATCTGTGAAATGGGGGTAGTATAAAGGTAACTTTAGGATTGTTTGAAGATTAATGAGATTTTTAAAATTCATGATGGAGGGACCTCAGAGGATGGGTTGTAAAAGTGGGCTGGTCCAGCCTCAGGGTCCAAGGATGCAGAGACGAGCATGGACAGGATAAAGGCCATCTTTCGGTTGGGTGGTGGGCAGGCCTGTGGGTGAAAGCTGCTCCTTTTCCTCCAGCTTTCACTCTGTTTACAAACACCCCTATCCACATTGGGGTTTCAGGGAAGAATTGGGTCCCTCATCTGTTTCCTCAGTCACAGAGCAGTTGAACTCTCTTGGGGAGAGTTCCATATAACTCGCATAGCTATTCCAATACTTTCTCATCACTGTGTGTCACCAAAATTACAGAGATTTTTTAATCAAGGTACAAAGCATTAGAGTTTACCATAGCAGAATCTGCAGAGCATCCAATTCCTTTATAATAAACTATGTATCATGGTGAAAAATAATTTTAATTAAAAGGCAGAATTATCTAATTTCCCCATAGAATACCAAATGCCTTCACCTCAAACTCAGGCTAAGACTGCGCTTACTAATCGACAATATTTTTGGAGGAGAGAAAGTAGTGAATTCAGTTGATATTTTATTGTGCATTTAATCCAGCATTTTTCTTTTACATTTTGCTTATTAAATCCAATGTGTATATTTACGTTACATGAAACTTCTCTGACTCTTGACTTTGCTATGTTTAGAAAATAGCCCCTGAGGGCAGCTTATGGAGGAAGAAAGTAGCTGGCTGCACACAAATACCCGCTCCTTCTTGCCTGAGCACGTGGTACTAACATCTGCCAACACCTGCCTCCAGAATTCCAGGGGACCAGGGTGAAAAGACAAGGGAATGCTGAAAGGCAAATAAATGTTGCTCAGTCTCCCATGTCGTAGTTAAAAAAAGATAAATTCTAAACCAGCCAAACTTTGTAAAGAGCTCATAGCTCTTTGTTAGAAGAAATTTTAGGCATTAACTTTTTGGTTTCAAGTGATTTCAGTTTCCTGTGTCTCATTATTAAATGTGACTGGGAGATCAGGGTGCAGTAACACGATGATGATTTTCCAGGAGATTTTGTTCCATAGATGCTTAAAGCTAATTTCCCCAGAACTATTCAGTATCTTTTATGGAGAGAAAGAAAATGTATGTCTGATCTGCACCAAGCACATCCAAAAAATATGATTTGGTATATATAACAAAACATCAGTAAAACATATGGCAGATTTCAACATATTGACATTAGTATTCATTCATAAAAGGTATATTTTATATGAAGTTGAATACTATCTAAAAAGAATTTCACTTAACTTCACAACTTTTTGAGCATTAATTTTCTTTGCTTTTCTTTTTTTAAAATTTTTATGGAAATATAGTTGATTTACAATGTTGTGTTTGTTTCAAGTGTACAGCAAAGTGATTCAGTTATACATATATATACATATATATTCTGTTTTAGATTCTTTTCTCGGTTATTAAAAGATACTGAGTATAGTTCCCTGTGCTATACAGTAAGTCCTTGTTGGTTATCTGTTTTATATATAGTAGTGTGTATATTCTAATCCCAAACACCTAATTAATCCTCCCCTCTCCTGAGCATTGGCTTTATTAGTAAACATGTAGGGAAACAAAAAATTGATAATATGGGGTGCTAGCAGAGATGCACAGAAATATGCATTCTAGTACACTGTTTGGCAGGAAAATATCTATTAGGCAATTTGACCTCATATAACAAAAGCCAGAAAATTTTCAACTCTTTTGATCCACTATTTTCATCCTTAGTCATCCATATCAAAGAAATAAAAAGTGTAGACAAAGATTTATGTAAAAAAAGTCAACATAGCTATTTTTTTTAACATCTTTATTGAAGTATAATTGCTTTACAATGGTGTGTTAGTTTCTGCTTTAAAACAAAGTGAATCAGTTATACATATACATATGTTCCCATATCTCTTCCCTCTTGCATCTCCCTCCCTCCCACCCTCCCTATCCCACCCCTCTAGGTGGTCACAAAGCACCGAGCTGATCTCCCTGTGCTATGCGGCTGCTTCCCACTAGCTATCTATTTTACATTTGGTAGTGTATATATGTCCATGACACTCTCTCACCCTGTCACATCTCACCCCTCCCCCTCCCCATATCTTCAAGTCCATTCTCTAGTAGGTCTGTGTCTTTATTTCCATCTTGCCACTAGGTTCTTCATGTCCTTTTTATTTTTTTTCCTTAGATTCCATATATATGTGTTAGCATACTGTATTTGTTTTTCTCTTTCTGACTTACCTCACTCTGTATGACAGACTCTAACTCCATGCACCTCATTACAAATACCTCCATTTCATTTCTTTTTATGGCTGAGTAATATTCCATTGTATATATGTGCCACATCTTCTTTATCCATTCATCCGATGATGGACACTTTGGTTGCTTCCATGTCCTGGCTATTGTAAATAGAGCTGCAATGAACATTTTGGTACATGACTCTTTTTGAATTATGGTTTTCTCAGGGTATATGCCCAGTAGTGGGATTGCTGGGTCTTATGGTAGTTCTATTTTTAGTTTCTTAAGGAACCTCCATACTGTTCTCCATAGTGGCTGTATCAATTTACATTCCCACCAACAGTGCAAGAGTGTTCCCTTTTCTCCACACCCTCTACAGCATTTATTGTTTCTAGATTTTTTGATGATGGCCATTCTGACCGGTGTGAGATGATACCTCATTGTAGTTTTGATTTGCATTTCTCTAATGATTAAGGATGTTGAGCATTCTTTCATGTGTCTGTTGGCCATCTGTATATCTTCTTTGAAGAAATGTCTGTTTAGCTCTTCTGCCCATTTTTGGATTGGGTTGTTTGTTTTTTTGTTATTGAGCTGCATGAGCTGCTTGTAAATCTTGGAGATTAATCCTTTGTCAGTTGCTTCATTTGCAAATATTTTCTCCCATTCTGAGGGTTGTCTTTTGGTCTTGTTTATGGTTTCCTTTGCTGTGCAAAAGCTTTTAAGTTTCATTAGGTCCCATTTGTTTATTTGTGTTCTTACTTCGATTTCTCTGGGAGCTGGGTCAAAAAGAATCTTGCTGTGATGTATGTCATAGAGTGTTCTGCCTGTGTTTTCCTCTAAGAGTTTGATAGTGTCTGGCCTTACACTTAGGTCTTTAATCCATTTTGAGTTTATTTTTGTGCCTGGTGTCAGGGAGTGTTCTAATTTCATACTTTTACATGTTCCTGTCCAATTTTCCCAGCACCACTTATTGAAGAGGCTGTCTTTTCTCCACTGTATATTCTTGTCTCCTTTATCAAAAATAAGGTGACCATATGTGTGTGGGTTTATCTCTGGGCTTTCTATCCTGTTCCATTGATCTATATTTCTGTTTTTGTGACAGTACCAAACTGTCTTGATTACTGTAGCTTTGTAATATAGTCTGAAGTCAGGGAGCCTGATTCCCCCAGCTCCATTTTTCGTTCTCAAGATTGCTTTGGCTATTCGGGGTCTTTTGTGTTTCCATACAAATTGTGAAATTTTTTGTTCAAGTTCTGTGAAAAATGCCTGTGGTAGTTTGATAGGGATTGCATTGAATCTGTAGATTGCTTTGGGTAGTAGAGTCATTTTCACAATGTTGATTCTTCCAATCCAAGAACATGATATATCTCTCCATCTATTTGTATCATCTTTAATTTATTTCATCAGTGTCCTATAATTTTCTGCATATACAGGTCTTTTGTCTCCTTAGGTAGGTTTATTCCTAGATATTTTATTCTTTTTGTTGCAATGGTAAACGGGAGTGTTTTCTTAATTTCACTTTCAGATTTTTCATCATTAGTATATAGGAATGCAAGAGATTTCTGTGCATTAATTTTGTATCCTGCTACTTTACCAAATTCATTGGTTAGCTCTAGTAGTTTTCTAGTGGCAGTTTTAGGATTCTCTATGTATAGTATCATGTCATCTGCAAACAGTGACAGCTTTACTTCTTCTTTTCCGATTTGGATTCCTTTTATTTCTTTTTCTTCTCTGATTGCTGTGGCTAACACTTCCAAAACTTTGTTGAATAATAGTGGTGAGAGTGGGCAACCTTGTCTTGTTCCTGATCTTAGTGGAAATGGTTTCAGTTTTTCACCATTGAGGACAATGTTGGCTGTGGGTTTGTCATATATGGCCTTTATTATGTTGAGGAAAGTTCCCTCTATGCCTACTTTCTGCAAGGCTTTTATCATAAATGGGTGTTGTATTTTGTCGAAAGCTTTCTCTGCATCTATTGAGATGATCATATGGTTTTTCTCCTTCAGTTTGTTAATATGATGTATCACGTTGATTGATTTGCGTATATTGAAGAATCCTTGCATTCCTGGAATAAACCCCACTTGATCATGGTATATGATCCTTTTAATGTGCTGTTTGATTCTGTTTGCTAGTATTTTGTTGAGGATTTTTGCATCTATGTTCATCAGTGATATTGGCCTGTAGTTTTCTTTCTTTGTGACATCTTTGTCTGGTTTTGGTATCAGGGTGATGGTGGTCTCGTAGAATGAGTTTGGGAGTGTTCCTCCCTCTGCAATATTTTGGAAGAGTTTGAGAAGGATAGGTGTTAGCTCTTCTCTAAATGTTTGATAGAATTCGCCAGTGAAGCCATCTGGTCCTGGGCTTTTGTTTGTTGGAAGATTTCTAATCACAGTTTCAATTTCAGTGCTTGTGATTGGTCTGTTCATATTTTCTATTTCTTCCTGGTTCAGTCTCGGTAGGTTGTGCATTTCTAAGAATCTGTCCATTTCTTCCAAGTTGTCCATTTTATTGGCATAGAGTTGCTTGTAGTAATCTCTCATGATCGTTTGTATTTCTGCAGTGTCAGTGGTTACTTCTCCTTTTTCATTTCTAATTCTATTGATTTGAGTCTTCTCCCTTTTTCTCTTGATGAGTCTGGCTAATGGTTTGTCAATTTTGTTTATCTTCTCGAAGAACCAGCTTTTAGTTTTCATTGATTTTTGCTATTGTTTCCTTCATTTCTTTTTCATTTATTTCTGATCTGATCTTTATGATTTCTTTCCTTCTGCTAGCTTTGGGGTTTTTTTGCTCTTCTTTCTCTAATTGCTTTAGGTGCAAGGTTAGGTTGTTTATTCGAGATGTTTCCTGTTTCTTGATGTAGGCTTGTATTGCTATAAACTTCCCTCTTAGAACTGCTTTTGCTGCATCCCATAGGTTTTGGGTCGTCGTGTCTCCATTGTCATTTGTTTCTAGGTATTTTTTGGTTTCCCCTTTGATTTCTTCAATGATCACTTCGTTATTAAGTAGTGTATTGTGTAACCTCCATGTGTTTGTATTTTTTACAGATCTTTTCCTGTAATTGATATCTAGTCTCATAGCGTTGTGGTCGGAAAAGATACTTGATACGGTTTCAATTTTCTTAAATTTACCAAGGCTTGATTTGTGACCCAAGATATGATGTATCCTGGAGAATGTTCCATGAGCACTTGAGAAAAATGTGTATTCTGTTGTTTTTGGGTGGAATGTCCTATAAATATCAATTAAGTCCATCTTGTTTAATGTACCATTTAAAGCTTGTGTTTCCTTATTTATTTTCATTTTGGATGATCTGTCCATTGGTGAAAGTGGGGTGTTAAAGTCCCCTACTATGATTGTGTTACTGTCGATTTCCCCTTTTATGGCTGTTAGTATTTGCCTTATGTATTGAGGTGCTCCTATGTTGGGTGCATAAATATTTACAATTGTTATATCTTCCTCTTGGATTGATCCCTTGATCATTATATAGTGTCCTTCTTTGTCTCTTGTAATAGTCTTTATTTTAAAGTGTATTTTGTCTGATATGAGAATTGCTACTCCAGCTTTCTTTTGATTTCCATTTGCATGGAATATCTTTTTCCATCCCCTCACTTTCAGTCTGTATGTGTCTCTAGGTCTGAAGTGGGTCTCTTGTAGACAGCATATATATGGGTCTTGTTTTTGTATCCATTCAGCCAGTCTGTGTCTTTTGGTGAGAGCATTTAATCCATTTACATTTAAGGTAATTATTGATATGTATGTTCCTGTTCCCATTTTCTTAAATGTTTTGGGTTTGTTGTTGTAGGTGTTTTCCTTCTCTTGTGTTTCTTGCCTAGAGAAGTTCCTTTAGCATTTGTTGTAAAGCTGGTTTGGTGGTGCTGAACTCTCTCAGCTTTTGCTTGTCTGTAAAGCTTTTAATTTCTCCATCAAATCTGAATGATATCCTTGCTGGGTAGAGTAACCTGGGTTGTAGGTTTTTCTCCTTCATCACTTTAAGTATATCCTGCCACTCCCTTCTGGCTTGCAGAGTTTCTGCTGAAAGGTCAGCTGTTAACCTTGTGGGGATTCCCTTGTGTGTTATTTGTTGTTTTTCTCTTGCTGCTTTTAATATGTTTTCTTTATATTTAATTTTTGATAGTTTGATTAATATGTGTCTTGGCGTGTTTCTCCTTGGATTTATCCTGTATGGGACTCTCTGTGCTTCCAGGACTTGATTAACTATTTCCTTTCCCATATTAGGGAAGTTTTCAACTATAATCTCTTCAAATATTTTCTCAGTCCCTTTCTTTTTCTCTTCTTCTTCTGGGACCCCTATAATTCGAATGTTGGTGTGTTTAATGTTGTCCCAGAGGTCTCTGAGACTGTCCTCAGTTCTTTTCATTCATTTTTCTTTATTCTGCTCTGCAGTAGTTATTTCCACTATTTTATCTTCCAGGTCACTTATCCGTTCTTCTGCCGCAGTTATTCTGCTATTGATCCCGTCTAGAGTATTTTTAATTTCATTTATTGTGTTTTTCATTGTTGCTTGGTTCCTCTTTAGTTCTTCTACATCCTTGTTAAATGTTTCTTGCATTTTGTCTATTCTATTTCCAAGATTTTGGATCATCTGTACTATCACTATTCTGAATTCTTTTTCAGGTAGATTGCCTATTTCCTCTTCATTTGTTAGGTCTGGTGTGTTTTGACCCTGCTCCTTCACCTGCTGTGTGTTTTTTTTTCTTCTCATTTTGCTTATCTTACTGTGCTTGGGGTCTCCTTTTCACAGGCTGCAGGTTCGTAGTTCCCATTGCTTTTGGTATCTGTCCCCAGTGGCTGAGGTTGGTTCAGTGGGTTGTGTAGGCTTCCTGGTGGAGGGGAATAGTGCCTGTGTTCTGGTGGATGAGGCTGGATCTTGTCTTTCTGGTGGGCACGTCCACGTCTGGTGGTGTGTTTTGGGGTGTCTGTGGCCTTATTATGATTTTAGGCAGCCTCTCTTCTAATGGATAGGGCTATGTTCCTGTCTTGCTAGTTGTTTGGCATAGGGTGTCCAGCACTGTAGCTTGCTGGTCGTTGAGTGAAGCTGGGTCTTGATGTTGAGATGGAGATCTCTGAGAGATTTTCACCGTTTGGTATTACGTGGAGCTGGGAGGTGTCTTGTGGACCAGTGTCCTGAAGTTGGCTCTCCCACCTCAGAGGCACAGCCTTGATGCCTGGCTGGAGCACCAAGAGCCTTTCATCCACACAGCTCAGAGTATAAGGGAGAAAAAAATACAAAGAGAGAAAGAAAGAGGATAAAATAAAATAAAATAAAGCTATTATAATAAAAAATAAGAAAAAAAATTATTAAGAGTAAATGTATTCAGAAAAAAATTATTTTTAATTTTTTAAGATAGATTTATTAATTTTTTATAATAAAAAGAAAAAAATTATTAAGAAAAAAATTTATTAAGAAAAAAATTTTTTTTAAATAAAAAATATGAAAAACTTATTAAAATTTTTTTTTAATTTCTAAAATTAGAAAATAAGGAAAAAATTATTAAGAAAACATTTTTTAGGAAAAAAAATTTTTTTTAAGTAAAAAAAAAAAACAAAAAACGGACGGACCTAACCCTAGGACTAATGGTGAAAGCAAAGCTATACAGACAAAATCTCACCGAGAAGCATACACATATCCACTCACAAAAAAAGGAAAAGGGGAAGAATTAATATCTCCTGCTCCCAGAGTCCACCTCCTGAATTTGGGATGATTCGTTGTCTGTTCAGGTATTCCACAGATGCAGGCACATCAAGTTGTTTGTGGAGCTTTAATCCGCTGCTTCTGAGGCTGCTGGGAGAGATTTCCCTTTCTCTTCTTTGTTTGTACAGCTCCCGGGGTTCAGCTTTGGATTTGGACCCGCCTCTGCATATGTAGGTCACCTGAGGGTGTCTGTTCCCCGCCCAGACAGAACGGGGTTAAAGGAGCAGCTGCTTCGGGGGCTCTGGCTCACTCAGGCCGGGGGAGGGAGCGGTACGGAGGAGGCGGGGCGAGCCTGCGGCGGCAGAGGCCAGCGTGACGTTGCACCAGCCCGAGGTGCGCCGTGCGTTCTCCCAGGGAAGTTGTCCCCGGATCATGGGACCCTGGCCGTGGCGGGCTACACCGGCTCCCAGGAGGGGGCGGTGTGGAGAGTGACCTGTGCTCGCACACAGGCTTCTTGGTGGTGGCAGCAGCAGCCCTAGCATCTCCTGCCCGCCTCTGGGGTCCGCGCTGATAGCCGCGGCTCGCGCCTGTCTCTGGAGCTCGTTTAGGTGGCGCTCTGAATCCCCTCTCCTTGTGCACCGTGAAACAAAGAGGCAAGAAAAAGTCTCTTGCCTCTTCAGCAGCTGCAGGCTTTTTCCTGGACTCCCTCCCGGCTAGCACCGAAGCCCGAGCCTCAGCTCCCAGCCCCTGCCCGCCCCGGCGGGGGAGCAGACAAGCCTCTTGGGCTGGTGAGTGCTACTCAGCACTGATCCTCCGTGCGGGAATCTCTCCGCTTTGCCCTCTGCACCCCTGTGGCTGCGCTCTCCTCCGTGGCTCCGAAGCTTCCCCCCTCTGCCACCCGCAGTCTCTGCCCACGAAGGGGCTTCCTAGTGTGTGGAAACCTTTCCTCCTTCACGGCTCCCTCCCACTGGTGCAGGCCCCGTCCCTATTCTTTTGTCTCTGTTATTTCTTTTTTCTTTTGCCCTACCCTAGTACGTGGGGATTTTCTTGCCTTTTGGGAGGTCTGAGGTCTCTGCCAGCGTTCAGTGGGTGTTCTGTAGGAGCAGTTCCACGTGTAGATGTGTTTCTACTGTATCTGTGGGAAGGAAGGTGATCTCCGCGTCTTACTCTTCCGCCATCTTGCCCCTCCAACATAGCTATTTATAATAATAAAAATTTCTCTCTAAATAACCAAATTAAGTGGATGCTTTTATGAATTATGGCATACCCATCTAATTCATTATTATTTAATAATTTAATGTGTTTAAATAAGTAAGTTTTCTTAATGTAGAGGGAGGTCATATGTTATAGTTAAATTTTTTAAAAAGCAGAATTTGAAATGTGCATATGGTATGATCTTGCCAATGTGCAGAAAAGCATACAAAAAGATGTGGAGGAAATGCCAGTGTTAAAAATGGTCAGTTCTCTCTAGATTACAATTATGGGTTATACATTTTTGTGCTTTGCTGTGGACTGAATGTTTGTGTCCCTCCAGAATTCATATGTCGAAGCCCTAACGCCCACTATGATGGTATTTGGGGGCGGGGCCTTTAGGAGGGAATTAGGTTTAGATGAGGTCATGAGAGTGAGGCCCCCATGATGGGGTCAGTGTCCTTGTAAGAAGAGGAAGAGACCAGAGCTCATCCTTTCTCTGCCTTGTGAGGACACAGCAAGAAGGATGCTGTCTGCATATCAGAAAGAGAGACCTCACAGAACCCGACCATGCTGGTGTCCTGATCTTGGACTTCCAGCATCCAGAAGTGCAAGAAATTATTTTCTGTTGTTTAAGTCACCCAGTCTATGGTATTTTGTAACAGCAGCCCAAGCTGATTAAGACATCTTTACATTTTTCTGCATTTTCCAAATTTTCTACCTCAAGTTTCTATGCATTTGGCATCAGGAAAAATTAATCAAGAAATATAATAAACTATTATGAGGTATATGTTCCCTTCTGAGTTGTTGAATATGGAGTAATCTCGAAATGATGAAAATCTTCATTACACTTTCAAGAAAGGGATAAGAGATGTCCTCTTTTAAGTGAAGTAAGTTAGAAAGAGAAAAACAAATACCGTATGCTAACACATATATATGGAATCTAAAAAAAAAAAAAAAAAACAGTTCTCTCTGTTCCTAATCACCCTAATTTATGTCTGCCTGGGAAAGCCAGATGAAATGGACCATTTCCTTGAAAGACACAATCTGGCAATTAATAACCTTCCAAAACAGAAAGCACCAGTCCCAGAGTGGTGCACCAGTGAATTCTATCAAACATTTAAGGAAGAAATTATACCAATTCTCTGTAATGTCTTTCAGATAATAGAAACAGAAGGAATACTTCCTAAATCATTCTGTGAGACCAGCATTGTCCTTAATACCAAAACCAGGAAAAGACATTACAAGAAAATAAAACTGGTCACCAATATCTCTCATGAATATAGATGCAAAAATCACCAACAAAATGTTAGCAAATTGAATCCAAAAAAAGTATAAAAGAATTATTCAACATGACCAAATGATATTTATTCCTGATTCAACATTTGAAAATCAATTAATGTGATCTATCACATTAATAGGCTAAAAAAGGAAAAAATCACATCATATCAATAGATACAGAAAAAACATTTGACAAAAATCCAACACCCAGTCATGACAAAACTCAGTAAATCAGTCAACTAGCAATAGAGGGGAAGTTTTTCAACTTGATAAATACTATCTATAAAACAAAATTTTGGCTAACATCATAGTTATTGGTAAGAAACTCAAAGCTTTCCTATTAAGAACAGGTACAAGGTAACGGTGTCCCCTCTAGTCACTCCTGCACTAGATGTTCTAGATCATGCAATAAGACAAGAAAAGGAAAGAAAAGGTATATAGATTGGGGAAAAAAGACATAAAATTGCCTTTGTTTGCAGATGACATGTTTGTCTCTGTAGAAAATCTGAAAGAATGGACAAAAAGACTCCTGGAACTAGTAAGTGATTAGAACAGCGTTCCAGGACACAAGGACACAAATGAAAGTCATTTGCTTTCCTATATACATACAATTAAAAATTAGGATTTGAAATTAAAAACACGATACCAATTACATTAGTATCAAAAAAATGAAATACTTAGGTAAATCTCACAAAATCAATACAGATCTAATTGAGGAAAACCACAAAACTATGATGAACAAAATCAAATAATTAAATAAATGGAGATATATTCCATGTTTATGGATAGGAAGACCCAATTTTGTCAAGATGTAAGTTCTTCCCGAATTGATCTGTAGATTCAAAGTAACTCAAATAAAAATTCCAGCAAGTTGTTTTGTGAACATTGACAAACTGATTCTAAAGTTTATATGAAGAGGCAAGAGACACAGAATAGCCAACACAATATTGAAGGAGAAGAATGAAGTTGGAGGACTGGTGCTACCTGACTCCAAAACTTACTACAAAGCTAGAGTAATCAAGGTAGTCTGGTATTGGTGAAAGAAAAGACAAATAGATCAATGGAACAGAATAGAACCCAGAAATAAACACAAATAAATATAGTCAGCTGATCTTTGACAAAGGAGCAAAGGCAATAATACAATGGAACAAAGATGGTCTTCTCAACAAATGGTGCTGGAATAATTGGACATTCACCTGCAAAGAAAAAAAAAAAAGAATCTAGACACAGACTTTACACTCTTCACAAAAATTAACTCAAAATAAACCATAGACCTTAACGTAAATTGTAAAACTATGAAACTCCTAGAAGATAATGTAAGAGGAAATCTACATGACCTTGGGTATGGTGATACCTTCTTAGATACAACATCAAAGACATGATCCATGAAAGTAATTAATTGGTAAGTTGGACTTTATTAAAATTAAAAACTTCTGCTCTGTGATAGACAATATCAAGAGAATTAGAAGACAAGCCACAGAGTGGAAGAAAATATTTGCAAAAGTCACATCTGATAAAGAGCTATTATCCAAAATATATAAAGAATTTTTAAAAATCAACAATAAGAAAACAAACAACCCAAATATCTTAACAGATACCTCACCAAAGATATATATACATGGCAAAAAGCCTATGAAAAGATGTTCCACATCATATGTCATCAGAGAAATGCAAATTAAAACAACACTGAGATGTAACTACACACATATTAGAAAACGCTGACAACACCAAATGCTCGCAAGGGTGCGGAGCAACAGGAATTATCATACATTGTATGAGATGTTTACACTCAACTAAACTTACCCTTAACCATACTATCTGGCATTTGCACTCCTTGGTATTTATCCAAAGGAGTTGAAAACTATGTCCACACAAAAACCTGCACATGGATGTTTTTTAGCAGTTTTATTCATAATTGCCAAAACTTGGAAGCAACCAAGATACCCTTCAGTAGATAGATAAATAAACTATGGTACACCCATACAATAGAATATTATTCAGGATTAAAAGAAATTGACCTAGCAAACTGTGGAGAGACATGGAGTAAACTTAAATGCATATTTCTAAGTGAAAGGAGCCAATCTGAGAAGGCTAAATACTGTATGATTCCAACTATATGACATGCTGGAAAAGGCACAACTATGAAGACAATAAAAAGATCAGTGGTTGCCAGGGGTAGGTGGGGGGAGAGATGAATAGGCAGAACACAGGACTTTCAGGGCAGTGAAAACACTCTGTATGATACTATAGTGGTGGACACATGTCATCATACCTCTGTCCAAACTCATTGAATGTACAACACCAAGAGTGAACCCTTAGGTGAACTGTGGACTTTGGGTAATAATGATGTGTCAATGTAGGTTCATCTTACATCTACCAATGTAGGTACATTTGGTAAAAAGTGTACTATTCTGGTGAGTGATATTGATAATAGGGGAGGCTATGAAGTGTGGAAGAAGAAGGTATATGGGAAATCTCTGTACCTTCCTCTCAATTATATTGTAAACCTAAATCTGCTCTTAAAAACATCTCAAAAAAAGAAGTCACATGAGAATATTGAATCAATAAATAAATTTCATTGTTGCTTCTCACTGTGTAGCACCCAGACCACATGGCCTTGATGTTCCAATAAAAACTGAAGGTCAATAAAGACAGGGAGTCACCCCAGGTCACATGATGGCAATGTTTATCCATTAGGGCATATGGATGTTCATTTATTATTCTCTATTTCTTTTTATAGGAATGAAATATTTCCTAATAAATTCTAAAAGTACACATAACCACATTCAATATAAAAATAGGACAAATTTGGTACGTATTCATGTTTTTACTGGGAAATGTGATCTCCCATATTCCTACCATAGTAATGTCCAGGGAGCTATAGCAGTCCTGTAGGAAAGCTGTTGACTCATCCATGGACATCTGGTATACCTGAGCACTCTGCTGATGTCATTGACTGTCTGAGTAGCAGGAAGCTCAGCTTGACCTGCCTCAACAACTGCTAACATTTAAATACATTCAGGTCTGACAGAGCAGGTCCATCAGGTAGAGTGGATACTTTATTATTGGAGAGAAGGAAGCAGTCTTCACTTTCTGGTAAAGAACTCAGAAGAGCTTTAGTACCTGGAAGATTCCAAAGAACAATGTCTCTTCTTTGTACTTCAGAGAATCTGAGACATCAGAAGCAAAAAGCCTTTGGGGAGAAAACAGTGCTTCTCAGAAACGATGGGCAAAGGCAAGTCAGGGAAATGCACACACAAAAAGATAGGCAATGCAATCTTTATTTCAAGCGAAACGGAGTCCCAGGAAGAAAGCATTTATCCGGACAAATAAGATGGTCCTATACTGACCAAATGGACAGATGATAATTCACAGAGTGTGATAGGGAGCCTTTATACTGACTGTTGTCCCCAAACAAAAGAAAACTTGCTAGAATACAGCAGAAAGCAAAAGAAACAAAATGCTGAGGGAAACAAGCTTCTCAACCTTCAAGAGATCAAATGGAATGAAAAATAAGCAAGGGGCAGGCGGTATATGGTAAATTTCTGTACTTCCCCCTCAATTTTTCTATGAACCTTAACCTGCTCTTAAAAAATAAAGTCAAGAAGGAAGGAAGGAAGGAAGGGAGGAGAGGAAAGGAGAAAAGCACAGAGGTCTTAAATAATGTAATCAGTAAAGTTAATGGAAGAATATCAAAGAGTAAGGAAAAACTCCAGCTTCAAACAAAAATAATCAAATAAAATGCATTATATGGGCTATGTTCTTTGACTACAATGTACAAAAAATTGGATGTTTGATTTCTGCTTAAAATTCTTAGGTTGTCACTTCCTTCATGTTAAACCTAGACACCTTGACCTGGCCCGGAAGAAGGTCCTTTGTGGCCTGCCCCAGGCCTCAGTCTTAACCCTTCTTGACATTTTCTCTGCAGTCCAGCTACAGATTTATGAGCAGATAGGTGTGCACGTTAAAAATGTAATGTCTTGGGACTTCCCTGGTGGTCCAGTGGTAAAGAATCTGCCTTCCAGTGCAGGGGACGCTGGTTCAATCCCCGGTTGGGGAACTAAGATCCCACCTGCTGCAGGGCAACTAAGCCCGCGTGCCGCAACTAAGACCTGATGCAGCCAAAAAAATAAGGAAAATAAATAGATAATATAAATAAATATTTTTAAAAATGTAATGTCTTGCTACACACTTATAAGAGCAGCAAAAACTTTTATTTAAATCAATTATAATTCCACATGCTGGCAAAAATGTGGAGAAAGTGGGTCTCTCATACATTGCTGGAGGAGACGTAAAATGGTGCAACTGCTGTGGCAATAGTTTGGCAGTTTCTTATAAAGCTAAGCATGCACTTTCCACACGACCCAGCAGTCACACTGTTGTGAGTTTATCCCAGAGACAGGAAGAGTTATGTTCCCCAAAAGACCTGTGCTTGAATGGTCATAGCAGCTTCACTTATCATAGGCAAATTCTGCGGAAAAGCCAAATGTCCTTCAACAGGGGAATGGCTGAAACGTCTGGTTCATCCATACAATGGAATACTATGACTCAGCAATGAAAAGAAATGAACTACTGATACACGTAACAACCTGGAAGGACCTGCAAGGGATTATGCTTAGTGAAAACAGTTAATCTCGAAAAGTTACATTTATTCTCAAAATGACAAAACCGCAGAGGCGAAGAAATAACGTAATGGTTACCAGGGGACAGGGAGAGGTCAGTTCGGGGCCACGTGCAAACACAAAGAGGTAGCAACAGGCACTTCTTTTGTGGTGATGGCAAGGTTCTCCAAGGGAAAGGTAGACAAGAGAGCGGAGAATGAAGGAGAGCAGTGTGGAAGCTCTTACCTGTGCAGACACTCCTGATACAAGTCTAGAAAGTAAGAAGCAGTTCTTCACTTAGCCCTTCTTCTCCTCATTCTGTTCAAAGCCTGACGTCATCCTCGACAGGTCCAGGCTTGGCTGCACACCTTCCCCACTGGTTCCTTAACAAGCTCCTGCCACGGCTGTTGTCAAGGCAGAAGCAGGTGTACCGTCAGCCATAGCAACCTACTACGAGCATCCCAGGTGCAGGAAGATGAGGGGAAAATCATTCATCGTCCAAGTGGCTACAGGCAGCCTCTCTAAGCCCACAGGACCTCATCTCTACAATTAATCCTGATTGCAAGTTCTCAAAATCGTGCCCCCTCATTCAGCTGTCAGCTTCCTTGTACTTAGAGCTTCCAGAAAGAAATCACAATAGCTCAGACCTTATCTTTGGCGCTGTTGGTTTTGAGGGCTTTTTCCTTAGTTGGAGGTGGAGGGATGCGTCCTATCACCAGCAAACATTTCTTAGGTCTCCATAGAGATCTAAGCCTGTTTCATGTCACTGTTTGGTTTTTAATAAGAGGGTGAGAAGAGAAGGGAGGAGTGGGCTGGATGGGATATTTTCCAAGCAGGAGGCTGCAGCTTCCACTCCCTATCTGTGCTGTGTGCCCAAAGGGAATTTCGTTGGGTGCTAAATCGGACCATCCTGCAGGGAGCAGTTGCTCAGGAGAGCTTTCCGCGTGGTCTCATCATGATCGAATGTCCCTTCACGTGCAAGCTGGAGAGAAAATGTTGCTTCTTTCCCCAGCTTTTCCCAGCTGTTTGAGGATCCCTGACCATTCAGCAATATGAGGTATGCGGCCATTGGAGCTCCCTGAAAATAAATGTGTGCCATCTGTGAAGCACTAGCTCAACAGGAGCGACTATGTGTCCAACCAAACACCTTTGAGATTTGCTGCCATTTGCTCGGATGATGGAGCTGTGGCCTGAGGTCGCCCAGCCATGCAGCCTCTGGGAGAGTTTTCAGCCAGGGTTTTGAGACATTTTGATGCACCTTTCTTCAGGGAGTCGCTGTGCTGTTCATATTTGAGTCTGGGCTATTTTTTTTTTAAAGATTTATTAATTGATTGATTGATTGATTGCTATGTTGGGTCTTCATTTCTGTGCTAGGGCTTTCTCTAGTTGCGGTGAGCGGGGACCACTCTTCATCGCGGTGCGTGGGCCTCTCACTATCGCGGCCTCTCTTGTTGCGGAGCACAGGCTCCAGATGCGCAGGCTCAGTAGTTGTGGCTCATGGGTCTAGTTGCTCCGTGGCATGTGGGAATCTTCCCAGACCAGGGCGCGAACCCTGGTGTCCCCTGCATTGGCAGGCAGATTCTCAACCACTGCGCCACCAGGGAAGCCCAAGTCTGGGCTATTTTAACGGGGCATTAAACGCAAGCCACTAAACTCATATTATTTATTATGTCAAAAACAAAGAACTTTAAAATTTTTGTTTATAAAAGTAAATGTGTTTATTATGAAAGATTCAGACAAATCTGAAAGAAATAAAGTAGAAAGTGAATATTCACCACTGGTAACATATTTACTGTATTTTGACATATAGATATTTAGATGCGTTTATATACAGAGAGAGAGAGGAGTGAGGGGAGAGAGAAAGAGAGTTTCATAAATACAATTTTTAAGAACAAAAAATGATTATGCCTTGTAGGCCTTGTTATTTGATTGATAATATATTATTGGTAGTATTATGGACTGAATTGAGTCCCCCCCCAAATTCATGTGTTGAAGTCCTAACCACCCCCCATCTTTCTGTATGTGGCGATAGGACCTTTGATGAGGTAATTAAGGCCAAATGAGGTCATAAGGGTAGGGCCCTGATCCACCAGGCCCCTCTTCCTTATGAGAAGAGTAAGAGACACCAGGAATACATGTGCACACAGAAAAGACCATGTGAGAACACGGTGAAAAGATGGCCATCTGCAAGCCAAGGGGAGACCCAAACTTGCAGACACCTTGATCTCAAAATTCCAGCCTCCAGAACTGTGAGAAAAAATAATTTGTGGTTTAAGCCACCTAGTCTATGGTATATTGTTATGGTACCCCAAGCAAACTAATACAGGTATCTTTCTGGGACTTTAAATATAAATTTCAGTGTTCTAATGGCTAAGTAATATTCCATTCTGTGACTATGTGATTACTTATTTAAACAATCATGAACATTTATGTTGTGCCTAAAGGTTTGTTAGGGACACCTTTGCACATAAACTGTGTGCATTTATCAAATCAATTTTTAGGATAAAATACAAGAATGGAATTGCAGGGTCAGAAGCTGTGCTGGTAACAAATTGTGTCACAGGGGGCCACACCGGCTTTCCAAAAGGCTGTACCAACTGGCATTACCACACGCAGGACTTGAGAGCCAGTGCCCTACCTCCTCCCAAACTGGACATGTTCGGTCCTTAAACTGCTCTGCCTTTGTAGGCAAAAATGAGCATTTAATTCCATAATAGAAGTTGAATATCTTGATATTTCATTACTGAAATTTCCTTTTCTCCTTTTTAAATAACCTCTCTGTATCCTTTTTCATTTTATTTCCAAGACTCTTTGTTTTTCTTAATATTTAAAAGTTCCTGTTATCACATGATAATCCTTTCTCTATAATACGTTACAATATCTTTTCCAATTGGCCATGGTCCTTTTCATTTTGTCTTGCTTAGCTGTTCACTTGTTTATTGCCACACAGAATTCTTAAATTGTTACTTCATTGTTTCTGGCTTGCATACCATGCACAATTTTTTTTTTTCTTTTTCCCAAAATATTCACCTAAATTTCTTTGAAAATTTTGTAAATATCAGGGGAAAAGCAAGGGTGAAGGATGTTTGCTACACACAATATTTGGAACTAAAGGAAATGGCGTTTATACTTTTTGATGTAACACATCCAAGTAGCCGCGTCGGAGCGGGTCAGGAGATGTTGCTTGGGTGCTGGAGTCATGCATTCCTCTGGCCGGTGGGTCACCGACAGCAGAACCACTGTCTAATGGGTGTGGGGGCTGGGGTCCTTCCCTAGAGCTGCTGTGTCAGACCCTCCGCTGAGCCCAATCATCTGTGCTTCTTCCCCGCCCCCGGGTGATGCTGGAGCAGCTCAAGTCTGATGAACAGCCGCTCTGGCTACTGCGGACAAAGCTGCCCCCCGACCTCACGTGCATTTCCGCAGAGAAGCTTCCAGGGGTTTAAACCTTACATTCTCTCCCTGTCACTGGGGATACGCCCACTCAGATGAGGACATTTTAATTCCAGCTCAAACACGCATACACAAACACAGACACCTGCTTAAAGCCCCAGTCACATGCGTGCGTGGATGTCACTTACTCCGAGAACTGGGTGGATTTTAGAAAGAGCGCCACCGTTAAAGCACAGATTCAGTGTTGACTCAGAACCCACAATCTCCTCGCCTCTGGCCCCCCAGGCTCTCTGAGAAGGAAGCAGGTGCTGCTGCCAGCGCCCAGAAGCTTCTGTAGGTCTGCAGGTGAGATGCTTCCACGTTAAATACGAAAGGTCAAATGAGGCAAAACCTCCAGTGCCTGTTGCATGAACTTGCTCCACACGAGATGGAGAGGATAATGCTACACTCTTTCTTCATGGGAAGCTGAATGTGACGCTATTAAACTTTCTTGGATATGCCTGGCGATTTTGAGATGTGCTTAAATATTTCCCATACCTGTTTTGCATCTGAGAAAGCGGAAAATATACAATAAATATCCATCTATGAAGACAGTGAATTGGGAAAATCATAAAGGAGATGTTCTTAAATCTTTAACCTCATATTTGTGGTTGTTTCGCTCCGATCATGTGGTGTAAGAGACCAAGTCAGGGTGCTTGATGCGCGCTTGCTCGCATGAACAAGCAGTGAATGAAACCCGCTAACGCCCCGGCGTGCCCTGCTTGGTAGCGCTCATTTCCACTGGAGCTGAGTCTTCCTAGTGGGTTTCTGTTTCATTTAGAGCTGTCAATGCCTCAATTAGTGCCTCCTCACCTCCCGTGGGAGGGACAGTTACACATGTCACTTCACAAGCCTCTGAAATCTAAAAGCCCCCAGAGAGCCGCCGGGTCATAAAGTATCTTCTGATTAACGGCGCTGTTTGCCAAGAACCCCTTGCTCCTTTCTATTTCTTCCTGTGGAAGATTTATCAACTGCCATAAACAGGAGACCCCAAGAGAGGCCACCTGCCAGCAGTGACAGTGAAAATATCCCTGCAGATGTGCCAAGTGAGGGTTTCCTGGTTTTATGCCTGGATCTGAAGCTCATAAGCCCACAGCACAAAGCAAGGGAAAGCGCTGATTTGAGGTGCCGGTGTGTAAGGCGGGTGGCGGGCTAGTGCATGTGGGTGGGCGTGCACATGCGTGTTTGGCACGTGTGTGTGTGTGCACTGACTTATCCTGCCATTTGCTGTCAGGCTAGGACACGATCTCCATTCCCCAGCATCGATAATCCTACAGTTCAGTACGTGAGGAGAATCCCTTCCACTGTGCATTAAGAAGGAAAAGGCGGGTAGTTCAGGCTCCCGCAGGGCTGGGTTTAGCTGTTTGCTTGTTCCTTCAGAAAAGATGCTTTCCTGTCTGCAGAATCGCTGGTGTTGTTTTCCACCTCCATTACCTGCCTATCGGTCATTGCTTTAGCAAACCTATAAGATAGGGCAAGAGACCATCTGAGCGCTTTGAATTTTTCCTTTTTAAGAGAGAAAGCTCTTTAGAAAGAAAGAAAAAAACATATACATATATATATATATATATATAATTGTGTATTTATTTTCTAATAAGCATTATTAAAAATGTACATCACCTTGGCTTTCATATAAAATTTTGGAGAAGGAATTCAGGATAATTTAAATGCTCCAAGGGCCCAGGAATTGTCCTGTATGCCTCCAAGACACACACATACATACAGGTGTGCTCACATGTGCACATCCATGCACATGTGTGTGATGCATGCATGATTGTACACACATGCACTCTGGCACTTATAGAAAAATACATACACATGCACACAATCACAGGCACCCCTGCACACACATACATACCCTTCTATCAATCCGTGTCAATAATCCCTTTGAAAACACCACTCGAAACCTCTTTTTGGAGAGCAAGCCGACTGTCACCCCATTCCTTTCATATCAAGTTACCAGAATTTAGCTCTTGAAAAAACCACCTTTCTTTTTCTTTTAACCTATGCTGTCAGTGTTCTAGACGATATGATGGATGCATATTATTTACCAAATGTATTAATACTTCGTTTAGGACGTACAAAAGTGAAATTTACTTTTAAACATGTTTTTTAATTGCTTATGCTTTATAAAAACCATACAACATGTTTAAATCTTTAAAAGCTCTAAGATCCCCTCATCCTAACACTGTTTTGTCTTTCCCTTCTGGTTCTGGCCTATATACATATATATGAAAAGCACTTTAGCCTTGGTGGGATGTAAATCTAGTTGAGAAAGCAAGTTCATGGATACGAATGTTAGCTGGAGAAAAATAACTAACACTATAAACCCTGCACAGTCTACAAAGGGCTTTTCACGTGTTTGATCTTTGCAGTTGCTCTGTGCTAAGGGAGACGTCACCATGGTACCCACTGAGGAAGCGGGCTCAGAGTGTCAACGCTCACCTAAGTGTATAGCTCAAAAACTGGCAGAGCCAAAACTCAGAGGCAGCTCTTCAGATTTCAGATCCTGCACTTTTCCACAACACCCACACAGGATGCTGGAGAAAGGCTCTGGGTGATTTGGGGGGCAAGGGAGGGGCAATGCCAAGAACAGCTCCAAAGCAGCGGTTCTCAGCTTTAAGCATGACCCAACATCACCTGGAGCACTGACAGTCCAATTCTGGATTGCCAGCCCGAGAACTGGCATTTCTAGCAAGTTCCCAGGTGGTGTGTCTGCTGCTGGTTCAAGGCCCACTCTTGAAGAACCACTGTTATGAACAAATTAATGACAAAGATTGCAACAAGACTGTAAATTTGTACAACTATTTTTGAAAGCTGTTTAGCATTGTCTCATAAATTTAAAGATACACATATACCTTGACTGGATATTTAATTCCTCTAAATGTTCTCTAAAGAATTTCATGGATAAGTGACCGTGGTTCATGTACAAAAATGCTGATAGTCACATTGTTTGCAGTGGCCAAATTCTGAAACCTCCCAAGGAAGTAAACCGTAAAAGTTCATTCAAAGAGGTATTACACAACAATGAGGACACCTGCAGACCCCATATATATATATATATATTTTTTTTTTATTATGTATACCTATATTCAATATATAATACACATAGCAGATATCATGCAATCATAACAAAGAATGAAAGATGGAAGACGGAAAATAATACAGCACGAGCCTATTATATATACAATTCAAAACTAGGCAAGACTAAACTCAGTTGTTTATGGTTGCATTCCCCAGGGGTATGACTGTGTTAAAATTCAGGTCCACCCCTTACTGTGTGACCTGGAATGAGTCATTCAGTCTGTCTGTGCCTCAATTTCTGTGCTCATAAAATCAGGATAATAATAGCACCTACCTCTTAGGGTTGCTGTAAAGATTAAAAGCTAATACAATGATCAACATAGGGCTTAATACATATTAGCTGTAATTATCATCATCATTATTACACCAGGTGTCTTTAAAAGGACTTTTTGTGTCCCTCATACTAGCAGGGTCAAATGACAAAGACATGCAGGGAAAAAATGATAATCAAATTAAATAACCCAAATATTATAACCAAATCCAGCTAACCAACTTAACGAAAACACATATGCATTGCATGCAAGCACATGGGAAGATCTCATTAGTGGCCAAATGAAGAAGTACCGTGGGAAATGAATATTGACACCGGATGGAGACCAAGTGGTCAAAATGGCTTCAAGGAAAAGGCCAAACGTCAGAAATTTTAAACTACGGTGGGGATTGCAGGGCCCAAGGCAGGATCAAAGTCGTGGTCATTGGCCTGTCTTGGACAAGATTATTCAAGTGGAGGAAGACCCTGGGATGCCCTGAGAAGGGAGGTGTCATGAGCACAGCTGCCAGAAGACACTGCCCTGAATTCCAGGGACCCCAGGGCAATAGGCGTGGCTGCTGGTATCGGCAGAGAGAGGCGCAGGTCACCACCAAGAGTGTTAAAGGGGATGACGGTTTATCTTCCTTCCCTTTGCTTCTCCGTGAAAAACAGCTCTATGTGAAGCACCAGCTTAAAAGTTAGAACACTGCTTTAGACCAAACTGCTCTGTGTATCCATCCCTAAGCCAAGGGAAACTGCTGGTCCTGTTTCCACGGAAACTCCTTGCCTTTCAAGAACCGTATCTGAATACTTTAGAAGGGAGAACGTTTGGCCGGGAGAGAATCCACCTCCACGCTCCTGCACGGGGTTGATGGCAGGCCTTGGATCCTCACGAGTGGTTGGTTAGATACTTGTGTTCCTCGTGGTCCTCTCCGTGGGCCACTGGGTGTCCTGGTGACACGATGGCAGGCTTTTCTCAGTGATCAGAAAGAGAGGAGAGAGGCAGGACTCCAGTGCCCAAGGTGGAAGTGCAGTCTTTTATAATCTAATCTCAGAGTGATGTGCTACCACTTAGTATTCTATTGGTTGTGCAGACCAACCTCCCTGGTACAATGGGGGGAGGGGCTGTACCAGGGTTTGCATACCAGAAGGTGAGGATCACCAGGGATTACCTTGGGGGCTGGCTAGCATATGGCTGATTATTATTATTGTTCTGATTAATATTCTGGACTTCACTTAATTTTTCATGATGCACAGTTTATTTTCTTACAATTTTTAATTTATTTTTTACTTTCACTGTTGGCAGAAAATCAAAGTCTACTTAATAGATTTTTTCTACCTAATTATTAGGAAGTTTTCTTATTGGACAAAATGTAGCTTCTGTAGACATGGCAGGACCAAAAAAAAAGGAAGAAATGACCAGCCTATCTCTACGCGAATTGGTTAATACTTATACTTGTCATGCAAAATAAATCAACTTTCTTCCAATAATGTGACTTGAAACAAGTTCAGAGTGAATGTAATATGAACCCTAAATGTCCTCTGTCTTTACCCTGACAAGTTTAATCATGTCATGGGGCCCTGACAAAGCTGCCAGGAAGTGGAGATGTTGTCATTCTTGTTGAAGTTTCACATCAAATGCAGCCCACTGTAGCTTGGAAACACGTATTTGATTAATGGTTGTAATCAAAGTAACTTCATTATGTAAGCATAATAACCCAGCCGAGAAGATATTTTAGTATGTGCTAAGAACATATTAATTCCTGGCTGGAGAAATCATTTTCTTTATGGGGATTAGAGCTGCCCGGTAGGCAGTCTTCGTTGCTGAAACTTTTATGAAAAATATGTATTTGGACAGGAGGAATTTCTGATTCTGCAGCAGTGATAATAGCACTTTGTGCTTCTGTGGGGCCTTTCTGGGGACACGCTCAGCGGTTTCCACACACATAATCTCATTAATTCTCCTCACAGCCTCGGGAGGCTGGAGGACCCATTGTTCTTACAGATGAGGAAACAGAGATACAGCTGAGAGGCAGAGACCCCAAACCGGGAAAAAGCCACTCGGCCTTTGAACGTTGAAAAGAAGCAGGCACAGAATTGCAAACCATTTTCTCTAGCAAAGGGCAACAGACATTTTCAAGAATAATGCTCTGAACACCAGTGATCATAGCAGCCTTGTCCTCAGTAGCCAAAAGGTGGAAGCAACCCGAGTCCATCGACGGACAAATGGGTAAACAAAATATTGTATCCATGCACAACAGAATATTATTCAGGCTTGAAAAGAAAGGAAGTTCGGATGCATATTACAACACGGGTGAACCTTGAACACATTATGCTGGGTGAAATAAACCCATCACAAAAGGACAAGTACTGTCTGATTCCACTCATAGGAGGTACCTGAAACTGCCAAATTCACTAGGGGGTGGAGGGCTAGGGGCTAGGGGATGGAGATGGGGAGTTGTTACTTCATGAGGACAGAGTTTCAGTGGAGGAGGATGAAAAAGTTCTGGAGATGGATGATGGTAAAGGATGTAAAACAATGTGAATGCACTTAATGCCACTGGACTTGTGGTTAAAATGATCCACTTTACTTTATGAATATCTTACCACAGTTTTTTGAAAAGGAGAAAAATGGGGCGGGAGGAATAAATTGGGAGATTGGGACTGGCATATATCACACTACTATACATAAAATAGATGTCTAATAAGGACCTGCTGTGTAGAACAGGGAACTCTACTCAATACTGTGTAATAATATATGGGAAAATAATCTAAAAAAGAGTGCATATACATATATGTATAACTGATTCACTTTACTGTACACCTGAAACTAATACAACTTTGTAAATCAACTATACTCCAATAAAAATTAAAAAAGAAAAAAAAAGAAAGAAAAGGAGAAGAATTCTGAGGATACCGTGCATTTGCTGTGACTGGGACATGCAACCATGGGTTCCTTGGTGGCCCCAGGTGATGTGAGGATAGGAACCTCAGTGACAGGGAAAGATGACATTGGGAGGCTGCAGTGTGTTGGAAAGAGGACCAACCCCTTCTCTCATTACGGTTGCCCTGGTGATGGGAGTAGGGGAGCCTGCTGGATCCAGTCCATGTTCAAGGCTGCGGTTAGTGTGCCCCAGCCTTGCCCGAGAGACTGTCCCTCCCAGCTTCGTTACCCCCTGCAGGTAACCAAGCTGTTCTTGTCTACTGGTAACAGCTGTGTCTGCCTAGGAGGCTGGGTACTTACCAGCATCGAGGGCCAGCGCCCAGGGTATGCAGTCAGTGCCATGGCATGGGGTTCCCAGCTCCCAAGGGACCCTGCCCTTGGGGTTTAAGCTTCTTCAGCTGCTATCTTGAAGGTCTTAATAACTTCATCTTTAAATGTGTTTTGTAATGAAGTCCGATGGCATAATGCAGCACGAACCGGGGACTTGCAGACTCAGCTCGTGAGTCATCCCACCTCCCGCCGCCTCCCGGCCTCCTCACATGCTCAGCTGCCTTCCCTCCCCCCATTTCCTGGGCCCCAGGCCTCCTCTTCCCTGCATCCACCCAGCAGTCACTGCTGTCCTCCACCCCATGGGGACCTGGGTGTGTGTTGGAAGATTGGGGTCGGGCTCCCCATGGCAGCCCCACGTGGGGTATAAAGGGAGCCTCCCTGCCAGACACAGCAGCACCAGAGAACTTTCAGAGGGCCACGCACGGTACCTGGGGGTCACCCATCTATGGCCTGGGTGTGGTGGTTATCCTGGGGGAAAGGGAACCCTGAGCTAGTAGGGTGCACACATGTGCTTGCAAGTCCCAGGGTGTGTCCTGGGTGCCTGGGAAGGTTGACACAACAGTAAATAGAAAATCTTGCTGCATCTGGATTAGCAATCTACTGATGATTATTCTCTGCTATGTATAAAACGGTGCTGCGAGGGAGGGGAAAAGCATTTTTCAATACATCAAACTTTTGTACTGAATTTTTCATAATAAACAATCAAGGCTACGAATTTTTTTTAAATGGAAAAGAGAAATTTTGTAAGAAGACAATATTAACCTAATCATCACGTAAGCACTCTGGATGAAGGATTCCGCAAAACTTTGTTTTATGGTTACTTCTTCTCTTAGATTCTTAATTCATGAGGGGGATGAGGGGAGGGAAGGGTTTCTCCTAAAAAGCATTAGTTGTGTATTTTAAGATAGTGTAACTTGCTTAAAATTCTTATGTGACATTAACAAATAAAAAGATGTTTTAATATTTTTAAAAAATCTCCATCGTGACACATGGAGAGAAAGAGAGACAGAAGAAGAAAGAAAAAAAGGCTTTATATTTTATAACTTTAATAGCACCTCTTTCCTGCTTTGTTAACAAACGTCTCCACGTTTTCGTTTTGCTCTGGAACCTACAAATCATGGAGCCTGTCTTGCCGACCTCATCTCTCAAATAGGCAATAGGCTCGCAGGAGGGATGTTGAGATCTTTATTTTGCAGCTGAGGAAACGGAACCACCAAGGACGTCAGGGGAAATCTCCCCTGAATGGGTCCAGCCCCAGATGGAGGGGCTTCCAAGGATGCTCTGGCACCCCTCGCCCCAGCAGGCAGAGTCCTGTGCCCTGTAGACCAGCCTTGGGGCCTCAGCTGTGGTCAGGCAAAGCGGCTTTGCACTTAGGTCCAGAAGGCCCGGGTTCTCCTTGTAGGTCTTTGATTGACTTGTTGCATGGCTTTAGACTCCAATTCTGTTTACCTGCCCTGATTCTGTTTTAGTATGGGTACATGGAATTAAGCATTCCCTTCTCTACTGAGAACACGCATGTCACTGTGAGATCACGGATGTAAAATTGAGCTGAAACTTGGCAGGATACAGAGATTCAGATGCATGATTTACCTCACGAGGTTTAGCTTAGACCCGCTTAGCTTCCCCAGAGCCTGGCGAAAGAAAGAGAGGGGAGAGAAAGATTCCTTATCTAGGGAGTAAAGATAATTTTATTGTATTACTTTTATGATGATATTGATTTTTTTAGTCTTAATGGATGCCGTAGAGCTTTGGATTAGGGGTAGGAGAGGGGCAGAAAGGGAGGGGTTCTTGTTTAGCCAGCCTTAAACCCTCCAGGTCTGCTTCCTTACTTACAAATAAAGAGGAAGGGAACAAGATGTCACATATGAAATGAATCCTAGAATTCTCTTATATTTTAATCTTAATTTTTTCCCCTTCAAAATAGGTGTTTGGTGTCTGGTTCTCTTTGATCATCTGCATAGACATCTGTTCGTATAAATTTAAATCCAATGAATCTGCTAGAAATGGTATTTCTACATCTTTCACACATATTTGTAGTATAATTTGGAACCTACTTAAAATGACACTTATAAATATGTCTTGGGTCATTTCTGTGGCCAGCGTTTCTAACCCATCAGGTTGTTGTGTGGATTGAATACCTGCACAGTATATAGAAAATGTCCCAGCACAGTGTCAGGATGCATGAAAGTTAGCTGTTGTTATTATAGGATGGTGTGTGTGTGAGACAGAGAAGGAGAAAGAGGAAGAAAGAGGGATAAGATGAAAGGAAGGAGAGAAGGTAGACAGGAGAGAAGAAGGGAGGGAGCGAAAGGGAGATTAGAAAGGAAAATGGAAAGAGGAGAACAGTCAGAACTGGAAAGGCCTTGGAGCTTTCCAGTTGAGCTTTTTCACTCCAGGCTGTATATTAGGATCACTAGAAGAGCTTTAAATAAATCCATTCCCAAGCCCGACCCCCAGAGACTCTGGTTCAGTTGATCTGGGGTAGGGCCTAGACACTGTTATATTTTTAAAACTCTTCAGCCTGATTCCAACTTCTGAGATGCAGGCCAGGTTGAGAACACCTGGTCCCATGCAGCTCACCTATGAATCAGATGAGAAAACCAAGTCCCAGGGCAGCCAGTGGTCTTGCCCTCTCATGGTATCATGTCCATGGGTAGCATGAGGTTGGAGCCCAGCCTCCTTGCTCCTGGTCCCCTTTCTCCTCTCCTCCTCTGAGAGGACCAGTGCTCTAACCCAAGGCCACCAGATCCCAAACCACAGCTGCAGAGTCCAGAGTAAAGCACTTCCAGGGGGTCTCCAACCTGAGCAGCAGAATTCGAGAAGACGGCTGCCACCTTAGCGCCTGACCTTTGCGACACTCACGGATTCACGTTTTCACCTAAGCCTATTTTCTGTATTCAGAATAATGAAAATTAGGTGTTCAGTAACTTTTGATTGACTGATGAAATAATAGTGAAAATAAATTTTGATTCAAATCTCTGCATGAAATGTTCATTGTGGAACACAGGCAGTGGGTATATGGCTCTTCCGCTTTCTGTATGTTTGAAAATGTTTATAGTCAAATGTTGAGAAGACATAAAAAAATATCTGAAGAAGTAGCTAAAAAAAGAGGAAGAAGAAGCAGCTTAAAAAATGTGTTCACGTCTCAGAACATCTCCATCCCCGGCCCTCCCAGCTGGCAACCCTGACTCTGTCCCTGACTGTGTGTCCCTGACTGTGGTTTCCAGCTTGGGTGTCGGGGCAACCTTGTTGCCTTGTTCTTAGCTCCACACCGTCCTCTGCTGCCTCTGTTCTGACCACGTGGAGGGACTGAGGGACTCCCCAGGATGCAGGTCTTTCCTGCTCAAACACGGGAGGTCCTGGGCACTTGGGAAGATTGGCTGCCCTCTATGGGAGTCGTTATTGATAACAATGATGGTTTTAGAATACGACTCATTAAAGTCAGATCTTGGTTGACTCTTGCATTTGGGCCTTTGACACCCATTCCTCTTTTCTAATTTTCTCTTTTCTTCTCTGTAAAATGAAGGGATTGAACCCTACTATCTTGAGAGGCATGTTGTCTAGTTGCGGCTTATCCAGGACACCTGGTATTTCCTTTTGTTTCTTTTTCAGTGGTCTTTTTGGCAGAGCTGAGGTAGAAGAAAAGAAATAAAACTGTGTCAGGATCAGTTTTGTATTATTGGTAGAGTCAGTAAAACAGGAAAGTTTGGAAATAATCTTTCTTATCAGTGATTTATTAATATAATTTTTTATTTTCTCTTTTTCCTTGTGTTGAAAAATTGGTGTGTTCCTCAATTTATCGCTGAATTCCCTGTCCAAACATGCAGTGATGTGCTGTTCGTATTTGCAGGGTTCACTGTTATGAGTAAGGTTGGTTATCGCTCTTAGGTAAACTCACACCTTCTCAGTGCTTCTGGCATGATGGGAACACCCTTTAAAATCATTCACGTAGCGACATACCGTCCTATGTAGTGTTCTGGTAAATCCTTTAGTGTTAAACAGCTAGCTGTTGGGGGTGGAGGGAGGGAAGAAAGTCCTGATTTCTAGCGTTTGTCGGTTTCAATGGTGTAAATCCTCCCACCGTGGCCAATTTCAAGCTAAATAGGTGGCATCACTGGACTGCAGAGTTGATCTCCATATGCAGAATCGGCTCACCCTGGGGGGGTTGGGCAGCGGCTCCACTCTACCGCTGCACCTCTACCCTATGAGAAAGTAGGTCAGATGGGCCTCCCTTAAACCATAAGAACGTAGATTTGCTGAACATTAAGGTGCTGTTAGGTGATAGCCTGGTTTCTGAAGGAAATTTATAAAGCGGTATGTAACGAAATAAAACAGCACTCTCTTTAATGGGAAGTTTTGCAGGAGAAGCAAACGGTGAGCCATCTTTGAACAAAGCCCTCTTGGTCTGGATTTCCTTTGCACCCACTAGCAGGGCTGCTCTGGCCTCCCCTTGGTGCCCATCCCTGTTACATTACCCCATCCATTCGTTATGCTTCAGAGACCCTTGCAGAAAGCCCTGCTCCACTGACATGCTGTCAACTCTCTGCACCCGTGACTGTGACCAACGGAAAAGGTTGTGCCTTCAGACATTAGCATTGCAAAGAGACGTGATAATGATTGCTTTAAAAAAATTCTTTTGACCATTTCTTTAAAGGGCTGAAAATACTTGGGTGGGACAGAACATGGGCTTGTCAGACTGTTTCTGACTATTAACCAGAACTAAAATACCCATTTTGGTGGGGCACTCCTCCAAAGGAGACATATGATTAAAAAAAGAAGCATTTTTTTTGCAGAGTAAGAGGGACAAACCATAAACCAGAGGGCCAGGATTTAGTCGAGGCACTTCTCCCACGTAGAATGCAATAAAACTTTTCATTAGTAAGAAAAGGAAAGGGCAGAAAACAAGCAAGCTCTCCAAGCAATGCTGCATTTTCTTGGAGAGCAATAATATCTTCCTCTAGTTGGATGTTTCAAAGTGATAGGAGATTACATTCAGGTGAACACCAGCCTTCACAATGCATTTGCTCCCTCCCCTAGTAGCAGCTCATAAGGTAGGACAGAAACCCTTATTGTAGAATTGATTTACTCTCATTGGAATGTAAAGAACTGAGAGTGATTAAATACCCCAGACCTGGGAAGTGATCACACTTACCATGTCCTCACAGGAAATCTGTATTTTTTCACACTCTGCCATTTTACAAATTTCTTTTTTTTCCTTTTTCAGCAAATACCGCACACTGAGAAATCCTCTCTGTGACCTTTAGATGCCCATGACACTGGGAGACATTAGTGTGGATTAATTTCCAGAACACAGCTTCGCCACCAGAGTTTCTCTATTCTGTGCTCAGCACAGGAGGTTGTAGAAATAGGCTCCTTACTGGAGGGACCAGGGGGCCACGTTCCAAAGCTAAATTCCCAGCTTTGATAAGAATGAGAAGTAAATATTTTCTTCTTCTTGGGCCTACAGCAGATTTATTTACAGTTTTGCAATTGAGGTCACTTTTGGTGGCTTTGGGATCTTTCATTATCATGACTTAGCTCTCAGCCTTTATAAGAAAAACATTTTGGTTAGTGGATATGAGGCCAAAGTGAAGATGTCTTTAGTAAAGAAGCCTCATGAAGATGATGTGCCCAAAGACCTGAGCGGACCACAGCCCCCAAGTCAAAGCCCACATTCACATTCATTCCTCATCTGAAGACCCCCCTCTCCTGGGGCATGAAGAAATCCCTGCCATCAGATACACGGAGAGGCCGTGGATCGATGCTCATGTAACACTGACTGTGTGCTGTGGGCTGGCTTCCTTTAACCTCTCAACAATCATCATCTCCATCTGACAAAAACCAAAACTGAGGCACAGAATGGTTAGGGGACTGTCTAAGGCCACACAGTGAGCCAGTGGCACGCCTGAGGATTCAGATTCAGGCAACTACCATGTTATACAGGCTGATGACAACCTAACCTATCAACAAGTATTCAACTGGTGGTTGTTTTGGAAACTATACGAGTCATACACTACATCCTCCTCTGCAGAGCCAACCAATAGAAATTGTTTTTTCAATATAGAATATATGCCATATTTTCCCAGATAGTCTGGACCTATGGTTAAGGTCAGCTTAAAACAATTCTCAGTCTCCTGTTATAGAAAAATCCAAAATAATAATGGATAAACATAATAGTTCAATTCTCTGTCATGTAGCATTTTTTTTCTGGAGCGAAGCAGGCCAGATTGGGGGAATAGCTTCAGGGTGTCATCAGAAACCCAAGCTCCCATCTTCAGAGTCACCTCATGATCCAAGATGGCTGCTGGTGCTCCAGCTATCAGGTCCTGATTTCAGGCTGGCACAGGAGGAGGCAGAGGAAGTCTAAAGGGATTCCAACCAGCTGAGCATGCCTCCCAGAAGTTTTAGATATATCACTGCCTTGATCTCAGTCATATGGCAATACCTGACTATAAGAAAGGCACATAAATACATTCTTTCATTCAGGTATAGATTTTTTTTTATAATGTCTCCTGTTAAAAACTGGGGAAAGAAAGAAAAAATGGGCTTGGGGAGGCAACTGAAAATATCTGCTCAAGGTCAATAGTTCACACCTACTGTTAGAGTTTAAGGGGGCCCCCAAAATAATACTACTGAGTTCAGAATCAAGTAATGGAGAGACACAGGAGTAGCGTAGTTTGATATGAGACTTCTGGAGAATGTGGGTTTGTAAATCCTACATCTAGAATTAGGGAGAGTTACCCACCCAGCCCCTGACCAGGCCGGAGGCGCACAGCTCTCCTTTTACTCAGACACATCCCCTATCATTATGGGAAGTTTGCAGATCAGACACACACCCTCTGCCAACAGGTAACCCAAAGGGACTGGGCCTCACTGGTTAGTTCCTTCCCAGCTCTCACATCAGTAAGTCACTGCCCCGTCATGCAGGAGAGAGGTCAGGAGTGCTGTTCTGATGGAAGGTCCCTCCATTTTGGAAGCATAAGAAGTGGGGGGCATGTCCGCAAACAACCGCCTACTTATTTTGGCTGATGGGACCTCACTTCGTTTATGATGTTCCTATTACTGTATTTCTGGTCTGTAAATTCTTCTGCTCATATGCCCAGTGGCGTGCTAGTAAACATTTAACATGCAGATCTCAAAAAAGTATAAATAATAATAAAATATTATAAAATTATAAAATAATTTTATAATATTATTTTATTATAAAAATAATAAAATAATAATAACATTATTTTATAAATAAAATAAAATAATAATTGTATATATAATTTTACTATGGGAAACCAATTCCTGTCTTTAAAAGATGAAGTGATTGTAAGAGATTTCTGTGCATTAATTTTGTATCCTGCTACTTTACCAAATTCATTGATTAGCTCTAGGAGTTTTCTGGTAGCATCTTTAGGATTCTCTATGTATAGTATCATGTCATCTGCAAATAGTGACAGCTTTACTTCTTCTTTTCCGATTTGGATTCCTTTTATTTCTTTGTCTTCTCTGATTGCTGTGGCTAACACTTCCAAAACTCTGTTGAATAATAGTGGTGAGAGTGGGCAACCTTGTCTTGTTCCTGATCTTAGTGGAAATGGTTTCAGTTTTTCACCATTGAGGACAATGTTGGCTGTGGGTTTGTCATATATGGCCTTTATTATGTTGAGGAAAGTTCCCTCTATGCCTACTTTCTGCAGGGCTTTTATCATAAATGGGTGTTGAATTTTGTCGAAAGCTTTCTCTGCATCTATTGAGATGATCATATGGTTTTTCTCCTTCAATTTGTTAATATGGTGTATCACATTGATTGATTTGCGTATGTTGAAGAATCCTTGCATTCCTGGGATAAACCCCACTTGATCATGGTGTATGATCCTTTTAATGTGCTGTTGGATTCTGTTTGCTAGTATTTTGTTGAGGATTTTTGCATCTATGTTCATCAGTGATATTGGCCTGTAGTTTTCTTTCTTTGTGACATCTTTGTCTGGTTTTGGTATCAGGGTGATGGTGGCCTCGTAGAATGAGTTTGGGAGTGTTCCTCCCTCTGCAATATTTTGGAAGAGTTTGAGAAGGATAGGTGTTAGCTCTTCTCTAAATGTTTGATAGAATTTGCCTGTGAAGCCATCTGGTCCTGGGCTTTTGTTTGTTGGAAGGTTTTTAATCACAGTTTCAATTTCAGTGCTTGTGATTGGTCTGTTCATATTTTCTATTTCTTCCTGGTTCAGTCTCGGCAGTTTGTGTATTTCTAAGAATCTGTCCATTTCTTCCAGGTTGTCCATTTTATTGGCATAGAGTTGCTTGTAGTAATCTCTCATGATCGTTTGTATTTCTGCAGTGTCAGTGGTTACTTCTCCTTTTTCATTTCTAATTCTATTGATTTGAGTCTTCTCCCTTTTTCTCTTGATGAGTCTGGCTAATGGTTTATCAATTCTGTTTATCTTCTCAAAGAACCAGCTTTTAGTTTCATTGATTTTTGCTATTGTTTCCTTCATTTCTTTTTCATTTATTTCTGTGAAGTGATTGTAGAAGGAAAAGAAAGCATCTTGAGATTCTCAAATAACTTGCCTCCTTAGAACATAATTTTTTTAATTAAAAAGTCAACTGTGTTTCAAATTTATAAGTAATTTTACAACATATACAAATATGGGGTTTGCTGTTATCATGGAAAAGGGTTTTTCACCAGGAACAGTTACCCTGACTCACGTTCCTGGGCATCCCTGAGTACATCCCGAGGTGCTGGTACCCACTGCTGAGGACATCCTACCAAGGGCAGTCGTCTGCTGGCAGTGGCAGTGTCAATGGTTGTCCCTCCAAATCCCTCCCAGGAAAATGACAGCACCACCTTCCGTTCTGGTATATTTTTCGAAAGAAGACCTTCAGGGATGCTTATACAGAGATTTTGAGTCCATGAGCACAGAGTAAATCGCCCACAGAACTGACTTCTCCTACCCTCTTGGACACTTAAAATGTTTTTATTAGTCATTTTGGAAAGAAATCTTAAGTATTTTAAATCATTTTAAACCAACCACACCAGGCTAGTTTAACATTTTTTAATGGTTCAGGAACATCATTTAAAAACCCACAATGATGGTCCTCTGGAGCCCCCGGAAACACTCAGGGGTGGCTGAGATGAGTGTGGGGTGAGGGGAGGAGGGACACCGAGGTTGCTGGACTCAAGTGGCCCCCACATCACCATGCGTCCTGAGGTTCATGCCTACTCAGTGCTGTCACACTTCCCTCTCTCGTATCAGCTCTTCCATTCCTTCCCTTTTGTTGGTGGTCCCACCCCTGGTAGCCTGCCACTCTCCCCAAGGGTGGGTTTCCATCTGCCATGGGCGGCAGGAAAGTAACTTAACTGCAGTCATGTGTCCTGCTTGTAAACATTAAACAGAGAGCATCAGGGACTTTCCCCTGCTGCTAAAACGTTTGCATTTTGTACATTTTGGGGCCATTTTGGGGTTCTTAGACACGATATATGATTGCTTCATTTTTTCATAAGTATATTCCCTATGCTTGAGGTTTACTGAAATGACGCCACTCTAAAGAAAATTCTTACTCCATGTTTAAAGGAAAACTGATAAGGAGACATGTCCAAAGAACCTCACAGGTGAGCCCGGCCTCTCCCCGCCACCAGGTTCAGGAAAGTGGTCCCAGGCATCACAGCGCGCTGGGCAGGCTGGGGTCACACATGGGGCTCTGCACAACAGGGCAAGTGAGCTCCACGGCCCCAAGCACAGCTGTCCAAAGCTTTTGTCCAGGTCCCCCTTGGTCAAGCTGTGAGCTTTCTCTTTCAGCTCTCCATCCACACGTAAGATGTCCAAGTTCCACACCCCTTGTTCAAAAGTGTTCGGTAGCAGCCAGAGCTGTTTGATGACAGATAATGCAAAGACAAAGGCAGGAGCAGGGAGATGGGGGGAGTGGTCCACTCTGCTCCCTGCTCCTCTTGGACCTTCAGCCCAGCCTCCCCTGCTGTGGGAGACACTCTTGAAGAGGGTGTCATGCCTCCCTTGGGCCCCACCAGTGGTGTGCTTACCAGCCTCCTCTCTGCTGGAGCCCCATGGTTGGTGGCTATCTGGACCGGTCCATGGCTCCTTTACCTGGGGCCGTTGAATTCCCAGGGCTTCAGACCTTGTCCTCAGCGAAGAGGAGAATTGGGGAAGGGACCATCGTCCCGGGTTCACAGACCCATAGGCCCTTCTCATGCTCCTACACAGGCTACCGCTGGAAGCCTTCTGCCTTCAAGATCTCAGAGGAGGGACAGCTCCGGTCCCTGTGTTTGCTTAGTTCTCCCGGGTGGCAGACATCTCCCTCTCCTGGAACCTTCCTCACCACCCTCAACTCCTCTGTAGTGGAAGCACCGCGGTGGACCTGGGGTTTCCACAGCCAGGAAGCAGCATGCTGGAGCAGAATATGCCAGCTCACCTTCTTGCAGCTTTATCCAACCTCTACTCTTGGAGCCCCCCCACTGATGCTGGCCGTGGAAACGCTGCAAGAAGGACCTCGGTCCTTGTCTTCTTTGAAGAAAGAATTCAGCAAAGAGACCAAGGTTGTGAAATAGAGACAGAGTTTATTAGAAGCAAAGTACGTGTGGAAGAGCACACAGGCGAACTCGGAGTGAGTTGCACGCAATAGGGGCTGCTTAGGTTGCTTATATGGGGGCATTTTTCTCTGGCCAATCATCTTGAAGTGCCTGCAGGAGACTGGTTGCAGCTGCTCAGCCTGGGCCTGTCTCCATCACGTGGCTGAAGGGGAACATTCTTTCCAAGCCCAGTCTTCTTACACAGAGACTGCAAAATGGTGGAGCCATTTGGGAAAATAGTGTGGCAGTTTCCCAAAGTGTTAAGCACACAGTTGCCTTGTGACCCAGTCGTTCCACTCCTAGCAACCTACCCAGGAAAAATAAAAACATAAGTCAGCACAACAACCTCTACACAAATGTTTGCATTATTTATAAAATCCAAAAAGTGGAAACTATTCAAATGTATACCAACTGGTGAATGAATGAACAAAATGTAGTCTATCCACGCAGTGAACTATCACTCAGTAATGAAAAGGAACAAAAGTACTGGGTACACACTCTAGTATGTATGAACCTTGAAAACATGCGCAGTGGATAAAACATCCAGAAAGCTAGAGACAAAAAAAAAATATTTACTGTAGGATCCAATTTGTAGGAAATGTCCAGAAAAGGCAAATCTAGAGGGACAGAATGTCCATTAGTGGTTGCCTAGGGCTGGGGGTGGGAAAGGAAAGTACCCAGAAATGGACAGGTGGAATCTTTTGGGGTAATCTAAATGCTCTAAAATTTGAGGTGGTGATGATCCTACAACTCTATATACTTGTATTGGGTTGTACTAGTAATGTGTGTGTGTGTGTGTGTGTGTGTGTTGGATAATGTAAATACACTTGTTTTGGGTTGAATAGTGCCTCCTCAAAATTCACGTCTACCAGGAACCTCAGAATATGACCTTATGTGGAAGTCGGATCTTTGCAGATGTAATTGGTTAAGATGAAGTCATACTGAGTGAAAACGGGTCTTAAGTCCGATGACTGGTGTCCTTACAAGAAATCCGTGTGAAGACACAGAGGAACATTCAAAGGAAGTACCCATGTGAAGATGAGGGCAGAGACTGGAACAAAGCTGCCACAAGCCAAGGAACACCTAGGGCCACCAGAAGCTGGAAGAGGCAAGGAAAGATTCTTCTCTAGAGCCTTTGGAGGGAGCACAGTCCTGACGTCATCTTAATTGTGGGCCAGCCTCGAGACCTGTGAGAAGATACATTTCTGTCGTAAGTCAGCAGCCTGTGGTTATTTGCTACTGCCACCCTAGGACACGAAGGCAATCCTAAAACCCACTCACTCGTACACTTATAGCAGGTGAATTTTGTGGTGTGTTAATTATACCTCAGTGAAGTTGTTAATAAAATTAAAAATTTTTCTTAAATAGGCCAGAGGAAGAGACGGTTGAGAACCAAAGGTTAGGGATGGTAGAGCCGGTTCTGCCAATTCTCAGATACGCAGGAAGAGGAATCTCACCATGGCTATAGGCGGCTTTCTTTAAAACATGGGACTCGCAGTGTGTCTTTTCCTAGGTTCCGAATCTGTCCACTCCACATCTTGTTATCTCTGCCACACACCCACTGACTGTAGAGAAACGTCACAGTGCAGGGTCTTCCCTGGGGTTTCAGGCTACAAAGCTGGTAGATCTCTGGCTTGTTTGTCTCAAACTCTCCCGACTGGCCTTGGGGAAGACATACCCCGGTAGGTGCCAGTCTCAGGAGAAGGCCCAGTGTTCCTATGGTCAAGTGCCCAGGGCTGGGACACTGGAGGGCTGTGAGGTGGGATACAAAGAGCATAGTGTGAGCTTGACCTTATAAATGAGGGAGGGTCTTTCTTTCTGTGATTGGGAAAATGAGGTTAAAAAACAGGCGAAAACTATAAATTTGTTTTAGTTCTTTTTAAATCTTCCTGGTTGTTTTTGATAACATCTTGTTGTTTTCTCATGTTTTAAAAATATGTTTAAACGTTTTGTGTATGATGATTTCAGGTTCTGTGTCGGGTAATTCTAGCATCTGAAGTCTTTGGGGGGGTGGTGATTCTCAATGAGAGTAGATTGTTTCCTCATGTGTTTTATATTTTTGTTTTGTGAGTTCATGTTTAGAGACGGTTTATCTGGGAGAATCTCGATGGGCCTGGATAAAGGACCCATCCTTCTGGAATGTGTTTTTGTTTGCTTTTGCTGGATTCCTCAGGCCCATTACCAAACTAGGGTCACCATCACATCAATCCTTCAGCAGGAATTTGACTCCGAACCTGTGTAGAGTCAGACCAGCTACACATTCTCAAGGGAGATGGTTTTTCTTCATTCGCAACACAAGCCAAGGCGGTTTGCTTCTCCCTTTGCCATCGTGCGGTCTTATGTACTGACTGACTTTTGGTGATTGGCTTGCTCCTAGGATAGAGCCCTTTGGGGAGCTCTGCTCGGAGGTTTCAGGCAGTCAAAGCACCAGCACTGTAATACCTGGGGCCTTTCAACGTCCACCTTTGTTTCTGGCTCCTGGGTTTTCTCTCACTTTCTTATAAACTTAGTATGCATTTAAAAGGTGTTTGTTATACACTGTCCAGCATTTCTAGGTGGTCTGTGGCATGGGCCTGGGGCCTCATGTCTCCTGGCATATTGCCCAGGATGGGAGTCTACAGATGGATTTTGAGGTGGGGAGAGGGAACTGGACAAGTTTCACAAGTAAAGGTTCCTGTTCTCTCAATGCATCAGGATGAGATTCCCTGCTGTAAACGATGGGAGAAGGATAGGTCCAAGGTTTCCACGTGACTGTAAAAGTTTGTGCCAGCTGTGGGATGGGGTGTCGAGAGGCCACTTCGAGGATTGGTTACCAGCAGCCAGGGCTCCATCCCAGTTGACTAACAAGGTTTCGTTCCTGTAGCTGACAAGGAGAGTTAGAAATGTAGGAGATTACAGGAGTGTAATTCTCAATGCAAGCCCCCTTTCCCATCCGATAAGCAAGTCACATCATCGTCCTGTGTGTTCCAGGGGATGTGGGTCTGCCGTCCACAGGGATTGGAAGAGAACAACACCCCACGAGTATGAAACCGCAGGGCAATTTCTGCTTAGGGCTCATTTAGTCTGGTTTCATTTTTCTGCCACCTTCCAACGATCTTGATCATGATTCTTGCTCAGCAGTTACCTGAATGCATTTGATTTCAAAGAAACACCTCCGCGGGAATTCTCTGGAGATCCAGTGGTTGGGATTCTGCGCTTCCACTGCCGGGGGCCCGGGTTCCATGATCCCTGGTCGGGGAACTAAGATCCCACAAGCTGCGCAGTGCAGCCAGAAAGAAAAAAAGAAACTGAGCTGCGTGTTAATAAGGTGGGGGAAGCCGAGAACCCTGCTTTGCCGAGTAAGTTGTGTCGTTTTTGGGTTTTCAGTTCCTGCGATGATTACGTCCTATCCAAACACCACCCTGGCCACTCAGGGTCAGAAGAAGGAAATGAGCTGCACGGCCCATGGCGAGAAGCCCATCATGGTCCGCTGGGAGAAGGAGGACCGAATCATTAACCCCGAAATGGCCCGCTATCTCGTGTCCATCAAGGAGGTGGGAGAGGAGGTGATTTCCACTCTGCAGGTAAAACATGACAAACATGGCAGATGAGAAGCTACCTTCATGGGCAGAATAAGCCTGTCTTTTCACATAAGTGGGTGCATATGGGTAGCCAATAGCAAATCAGCTTTTGAAACATTTACTAAGCACTGTCTCTCCCGCTTCCCATAATGGGATTGCTGAGTAGCCTGCAAAAATAGTGCTTTATCATACGAAAAATTGTTAAGAGTAAAATTATTGGGAACATGGCAGGGAACCCAACCGTAATAATAAAAAGAAAGAGAGAAACAGAGTCTTTTAATGACAGCTAATCCTGGCGGGATGACAGCCTAGGTTGTGCACATGTGTTAACTTCCTGTAAAAAGAAAAATGAGATGGGTTCTTGGACAAAAAATATTATAAGGAAAATATTTTGCTTCTTGGGGTAAAACCCAACATAAAGAAGGACTGCAGTCTCTTAGAACTTTTAGCACCACTGGTAGTTAGCTGGGTGATTCTTTTAATATGGGGGAAAAATGATGCCGTAGGACACACATGGAAAGAAAAAGCCCTGTGTTTGAAACGCTGATATTGATTCACTCCCAGGGTCCAATCCTGGGGTCCTGGGAGACCAGACCTTTATTGCAGTGTTTATAGATCTGTTTTCTCAGGCAAGGCTCCTTTGAATGCTTTAAAAATCCACTATGAGATTAAAAAAACCAAAGTATATGGGGAATATATATCAACCTGACCGTGACATCCTACATAAGTTACACATTTAACAAGCTGGCAGCTGACACGGATCGTCTACATTGACTCTATCCATCTGCACATTTACAATTGTGCTGAAATAATTTGCTCTCAGAATTGTGTGTCCCTGTGTGTGTGTGTGTTTGTGAGTGTGTACATGTGTGTGCTTGGGGCTGGGAGAAGGGTGAGAGTGGAGAGAAGATTTTTACAGCCAAAAGCCCTTGAGTTGTTCCCTCGCTCCGTTCTACTGGGTAAGATGGACTTCTCTCTGCTTTACTCATAGATTTTGCCAACGGTAAGAGAAGATTCTGGCTTCTTCTCCTGTCACGCTATCAATTCTTATGGGGAGGACCGTGGAATAATTCAGCTCACAGTGCAAGGTAGGATGGACATAGCCTAGGGGGAGAAACACGGCTGTTTCAGGACAGTAAGTGTGTGCCCAGGCTTGGGAATCTGTGTGGCCTCAGCTTGACATGTCACACTTCCAAGTCCTCAGAAAATTTTGAATCTGTACAAAGTTGGTGCTAAAGCATCATTTTGCAGATCTCATGATTATGTCAAGATGCAGCCCCAAAACACAGGGAACAAAGTTCGTAAAGGAATTGGGTTTGGATGACTGGGCAGCCCTGATAGTGTGCCTTTCTTGCTCAATTTTAGGGATCCTTTTACTAGACGATCGAATGAAAGTTTAATATCTGGGGCCAAAATAGTTTTTGAGTTAATAGATCCCAGGCCAGACCAGAAGAGTGACACTGAGATCTTCCATGTTTGGTCCAGCTTTACAAGTGCTATGAAAATTGGCAGATTTGAAAAGTGAAAATTTTCCATCCTCAAAAGGGATTGGGGAAAAAAATACTTCCAGGTAAAAAAATCGTCTGCCCATGTCGAATGCTGACAAAGCTTTTGTGAGTCACCCCCAGCGTTTCCACTAGCATCTACGTCTGAACAATATCTGAACTGATCCCGGGTTTTCTGTTGGCTGCACAGAGCCCCCAGACCCTCCTGAAATTGAGATCAAAGATGTGAAGGCACGCACAATCACCCTCAGGTGGACCATGGGATTTGATGGAAACAGCGCCATCACGGGCTATGACATTGAATGCAAAAATAAATCAGGTAAGTCCTTGATTTCCTCCGACTTTATTTCCGCTGAAAAAGCCCTTTTATTTTTTGCCTTTTTAATGGATTTTACCTGTAAGAAGAACGTGGACTCCGGGAAACTCAGAGGGGGCACTTTTTACCAGTTTTGTCTCTTTCCTTGCACGAAGTACACCCACGTTTCCTGTGGTGGGAGTGGTTTTCTGTGGAGATGGCTTCGTTGGGTCAGCCCTGCCTCTTTTCTCTTTGAACCAGCAGGACCTCTATCTGATTGCTCCCTGTGGCCACTTTGGCAGTGTCACCACCGATGGCCGCATGGGCTGCTGCCGACCCGACCTGGCCCCTGTCATTATATTTTCTACCTCCCCGGCTTCCCTTTGCTTCCCTCGTGTCCGAATCCCTGAGTACCAGCTGTGTTCAGTGTCTGTGGGCGGAACTGAGTGGTGGTGGTGTGCGCAGAGGGCCACGTCTTCTCGAGATGGGCGCTGACCCTGCAGGGCCCTCCTGGATGTGCAGGGACAGGCCAGGGGCCTGAATGCAGGTGAACACTCCTGGCTTCCTCTGCGCCAGCAAGTGGCCGGCTCGCAGGGAGCTCAGAAATGAAACAGACCCAGCTGTCAGCACCACGACAGGCGTGCCTGTTGATCATCTTAAAGTGACAATGACAAGGCCACTTGGAACGTTAGGACCCATCAGGCCGAGGGTGGGGTACCACCGCTGTTCCTCCTGGTCTGGACTTTGACACAAAAGAGACGAGGAATTAGAGCAGCAGCATGTGAAGGGTTGACAGAATCTCAGAGGCCAGGAAAGCGGCCTTGTTTCTCCTCTCTGGGCACCGTGCGTTACTTCACAGCACCCCGTTGTGACCCATTTAGTATCCTTGGAGCTGAAGCTGGAGTAAAAAATTAAGCTGGAGGCAGCTGGGAAGGCAGGTCAGGAGGGAGGAAATGTTTCAGTACAAGTGGGCAAGGGGCAGAGCAGGAGAACGTGTGAGACGGGAGTAGGAAGCAAGTCCAGAAAAAGCCTAAGGGGTGGGGCTTAAGGAAAGCAATTCATGGTGATGAAGACAACTGGTATCAAACCAAGACTAGGGGTTGCAGCAATAGTGCTTGAGGCTGGCGATAAGTCACGGGTTGGAAATGCGTAAGAAAAGACGTCGGAGGAGGTGAAATGGCTTGGCTGGGTCCCCTGAGCCTCAACCAGAGACCTGGAAGTGAGCTGATGCTTACGTGGGACCTGAGGAGGCCCCCTGAGAGGAGCACAGTGGCTGCAGTCACACTGTCGCCTGGAAATGTGGCAGGTCCAGCGCAGGTGGAGGTGAAGGATGCCCCGTGAGCAAGCTGAGGGGAGTGCTGGTCCCAGCAGGGATCTTTCAGGAATCGGGACCAACGGGCTTGCCCAGGACCAGAGAAAGAGAGGAGGCCTTGCCTTCGTTCTAAAGAAATCAGGTCAGGATGGAACCCAAGATTGAGAAGTTCTGAGATCCAGGTCTTGAAGTAAAGGAAGTGCTTCTTAGGTGAGACCTGCGTGTTCTCTTGGAGAATAGCCTGGAAACTGATGGCAACAATGAGAACTCCGCAGAAACACAGACGTGCATGACGCAGACACTCTGCAGAGTCCCCGGAGGGAGGGACAGACCCCGCCAGCCTCTCTGGCTGGGCACTGACCGAAGGACTGTGGGTCTGGGAGCTAGTGCCCAGGCAGGCTCTCAGGGGAGCAGCTCGGTGCCTCCCTGTCTTCAGTCATTTCCAGGTGCCGGTGACGATCCAGTGGCTCCTCAAAGGGGTTTGGGGTCCAGCCTGTCCTGGCTCGGCTGTGACCCTGTCTCTTACCAGCTGCACCCGCCCCAAACCATCCTCCTCTGTGAGATGGGCTCCCACAGCATCACCGTGACAAGGGTCCCTCAAAGTCTGCCCTCCCGTTCCTGGACCACACAGTTACTATGGTTACTCCCACCTGATACTTAGACGCCACTCCTCGCGTTACCTCCACAGGGACTCATCCCTGGTCCACATTCGCGGCCAGGCCTCCCTCTCATGTGCTCCTACAGTCTCTCCCCTTCCTTTCCTGGCAGGTACCATCATGTCTGGTCACGTATTTAACTCTGTGTTTGTTTTTCAAATTTATCAGTATTTTCTTTTATTACATCTGGGTTTTGAGTTAAGTTAGAAAAGTTGTTCTCTACCTCTGGCCATAAAATAATTCAGCCTCTTTTCTTCTAGTACTTCATGTTGTTTCTTTCCCTCTCTTTTCAAAATTTAGATCTCCAAACCATTTGGAGTTTACTCTTCTGTATGCTGGGAGAGATGGATCTAGTTTTATCTTTTCCAAAATGGGTCTCCTGTTGCCCCAACATCATTTATTAAAAGGTCCACCTTTGCCCAGTGATTTCAAGTGCCACCTTCTATCACATACTAACTTTCCATATGTACTTGAGTCTATTTCTGGACTTTCTATTCTACTCCATTGGTTTATCCATTAATTCACCAGTACCAGACCATTTTAATCACAGAGGCTTTATGTCTTAGTATCTAATAAGGCTAGTCCACCCTTGTAACTTTTCCTTTCCAGTGTTTTCGTAGTTTTCCATATATAAATTTAGGATCAACACGTTTAGCTCCATAAAAGCATGTTTTTGTTATTGTTAATGAGATCACATTAAATTTGTTTATTAGCTTAACGGAGAACTGACATTTTTATGATGTTGTGGGTTTAACTGGTCCATCAAAAAGTATGTGAAGTTCTAACCCCTGGTACTGCACAATGTGACCTAGTTGGGGAATGGGGTCAGAGAGTTGTGACTGACGATTAACATGTCAGCCCTACCAGACTGGGAGCTCCTTGGGGTGCACTGAGCCCAGCCCAGTTCCCCTGGACCTAGCACAGGCCTAACACGTGTCAGCACTCCACAGATATTTGGTGAATTCTCATTGAGAAGGGAATGCATTTACAACTCACCGTCTGGCACATAGCAAACGTGTAATAAATGCAGCTTTTAATATTACTCCAGCGTGCACCAAAATGCTTATACGTAAAAGGCCTCTAGGACCATCTGTGTTTGTTAAACTACTTGCTACCCATTCAGGATCCTCAGTGTCTCCCACGTCTCCTGTAAGTTTCCCAAAGGCAGGGACTCTGATTCGGTGCTTCCCCAGCACCTAGCACAGTGCCTGCCACATAAGACGTGCTCAGTAATACTTGTGGCATTTAATTTACGTGCAATCCAAACCTAAGAATTACCTTTATCGCCAACAGCATTTTCAAATGTGTAAGTTGATGGGACTGTACATAATTAAAGCAGGAAATCTCCTTATCTGTGAAGCTGGGGATGGTCAGAATCAAGGGATATATTTCCTTCCTTCTACTCCACACACACACACACACACACACACACACACACACACGGCCAAGCTCATGGCTAAGGCGTTCTTGCAGCCCTGGAACACAGCAGTCTGAGGGTCAGAATGAGCACCTCGGGGGTCCTTGGGGAAAAGCCCATGGACAGGTAGCCATGGCCTGAGGTCTGCACCAGGGCCCTCCAGGACCTCCATCACTTTCAGTTTGAAAGGCCTGGGAGGAAGGAGCGATCAGTAGCAGGCAGGAATCACAGTCACTGCTGTAGGAAAAGTGTTAGCATTTTCATGTGTTAGTTGCTTCCTCAATAAGTTTTGAGTATATAAACAGTACAGCCATAATTTAAGTGAGGGCAATTTATAGGCAGAGTACATAGAAACTGATCCTTCAAGTCACAGCTTAAATGTCACCTCCTCCAGGAAGCCTTCCCTGACTATCCAGTTTATGGCATGCCCCTTCTCTACTCATAGAGCACCCTGTACGCCTTGGAACATTTGGTGAGCTTGTGACTGTTTATTTAATAGCTGTCTCCTGTTCTGGGTAGTTGTCCCCCTGAGGGATCTGGTGACCCCTCAGGGTAGGTACTACATCTGAGGAACCCTGTGCTATGTCCTTGCATCACCTACAGTGACCAGCACACATATTAGACTTGTAAGAAACATTTTTTGACTGGTTGACTCTCAACCTGAGTTTTAGGCAATGAAATCATCCCCCTAAAAGATGCTTTCTTCCACTTTTCTGTTAATTTGCTAAGAACACAATGTATGACCACATTCCTAGCAAAGTGGGTCCCTGCAAGCGATCCTTCAGGCTGTGCTTGACCAACCCCAGCAATGGAAACTCACCAGCCCGAGAAAGCACGATTCTGCCTCGGGCTGGCCAGGACTATTAGACATTCTTACATTTCTTGCACCTGAAGCCAATGGCCCTCTTCTCACCTCCTAAACCCTTTTGTCAAATGACATCCCTTCCAGGATATGAAAACAGATGACGCTCCTTAATTTTCCATTTGCCAGGAAAGACAGAACATCCCAAGTTCCTTTGCTTGTATCTCCAGTGACCATCTCCTGGCCCACTTGCTCTGGTCGGGCCCTATGGCAACAGCCCTGGTGTCATCTGACCGGGCACAGACACAAAGGAGCCTTCGCCTCCCTCATTTGGAATGTTCAACTTTCTTCATGTAGCCCCAATCCCACGGGTTGCTTTCTCTGCCACATACTCGGATCCTAGTGGCCGCTGCTTCTCCTCCAGATGGACACCAAGAGACCCTTTCCATCCCCTTCCAGCATCTTGTCCCCCCGTGCACTGCTGGCCAGTCGGCCTGCTGTCCGCTGCGTCTACTTCCTTCCCCTCTTGGAACGCAGCCTGCCTGTCCCCACGTCCCCTCTGGGGTGCCTCTCTCCTTCTCCTCAGGGCCTCACTGACCGGGCCTAGCTCCTTGCACGCCTCCCTCCTCCTCTCTCAGGCCCCCTTCCCCATTTCACCGAGGATTCTTCTCCATGGAGGAGAAGGAACAGAAGCGGCTTCCCCTGGGTCCCGATGCCTCCCTTCCCTTGGGTCCCGATGCCTCCCTTCTCTTGGGTCCCGATGCCTCCCTTCCCCTGGGTCCCGATGCCTCCCTTCCCCTGGGTCCCGACGCCTCCCTTCTCTTGCCCAACACAGCGGGTCTCGTCCCTCTCTGAGCTGCCTCTTCATTGCACTCCTTTTGTGTAATTTTGTCTCTCAGACTTGGGGCTGCCCTCACTCTTTCAGGCCTCTAAGGACCCTTCTGCAGATCGAGTTCACCCTCTTACCTTTGTGCTTGACGATCTGCCGTCCTCCTGACTCAGGGTGTCTGACGCCCAAGCTGGGCTCACCAGCGAGCACCCAGTACAACCACACTGCTCCTGGGGTTCCCCCAGTCCTTCCCATGGGGGACAATTGGGATTTCAGAGGAACTTCCTCGTCCTCTTCACCACTGGTCTCTCTAGGGCACCTCGTGGAATCCTACCTACTTTTTCATCAGATGCTTCTGACATCTCCTCTCTAAACCAAGGGACGAATCTGACCGTGCACAGCTCTCCCACCCTTAGCTCCTGCAAACCCAGAGGACTTACAGTAATTCTTGGCAAAGTTCCCCTCCCTGGCACTTGACCCAGCCCTCTGCATTGCTCCTCCTCGCCAGGAAGCCAAGTTAAAAGTTCGTCAGTTTTCATCTAAGCACATGAGACTTCCGGCAGATACCTGGAAAATTGAAATCCAGTCTCATCCATCAGGCATCCCGCAGAGACTATGTGAAGGTTGTGTGCTGTGGGAAGACAGCCTAGAACTTGGGGAAAACGTGGGTGAAATCCCAGCCCCACTTCTCACCAGCTCGATAACAGGGTCTGAGTTTCTTGACCTTCACAATGAAAATAAAAACCCCTGCTTCACCAGAATGTTGTAAGAAGCCAATCGAATAAAGCAGTCTGTCCAAACTCTAGCTGTGCATCAGAATGACCCAGAGAGAGGATTTTTAAAGCACGGATTTGGGGGCACCATCCCCCAGAGATTCTGATTGCGTGGGTCTGAAAGCACAGTTGTCAGAAAGCACTGAGGTGTTTCTGATGCACCCACAGATTTGGGAACTGCAGAAGTCACCTTTGTAAAATGCCTAGAGCAGCGCCCGGAGAGCAGACGCTATACCAGCGCCTGAGTTCCCTTTGCTGCTGGCTTTACTCCGACCGCTGCCTTGACTTCCGCCACAAACCCAGTGTTTGCTCTTCTCCCCAGGGCTGAGCTCCGTGGCTCACAGCTCGGATTCCCCTTCCCTCTGACTCCCAGTTGGGGGGCCCAGTGGCAGACACAGAGGACGATTCAGAAGGATCCTGCATAGGCTCTGTTCTGAGTGTACAGCTTCCATCAGGGGCCCTATTCTGAGGTTTCAGCCCTGTCTACACCCCAGAAACAATGTTCCTCTCCTTTGGCCCTCCTGGCCCCGATAGGCAGATGCTCACCACTCCTCCTAGGTGCCGGGAACCTCCGCATCCCTGCGAGTCCCTTTAACCCAGCCCACACCGCGGTAAACAGACGCCTTGTAAACGATCTTCTTCATGTGACTTATAAACCTTCCTGGAGGCTACATGTGCTCTCTGTGTCTAGAAACCACCCTCCCCTTCCTTCACTGGGTAAGGAGACCCGTAATCAGTGCTCACAACCATTTTATTCCTCTCCCTCCTCTTCCTTCTCATGTCTTCACCAAACTCCCCCCATCCATGCTTGCACCCTCCAGCTCTTGGATGCCCAGGCGTGCCTTTCTGCTTGTGACTTACTCCTCCTAAGAAGTTTCTTTATTTCACCTACGGTATATTCTTGCTGGTTTTATTTGTATTTCAATCTGCAGTTTCGTTTTCCCAAGTGTCAGGATCTCCCTGGGATTGTTTCTAATGCCCGGTGTTGTATTCTCAAGCACACTTTGTTCCTAAACCATGACCTGCCCGTTTGCACGTCAGCATCTGAGATCAGATATAGCATTTTTTAGTCCCTTTCCAAGCTCTTCTCCTGGGTAGCCAGTGCCCTGTTTGTATTCTTCTTGTGATGCCATATCACTTGCTAGAGTGTGTTTGGAGATTTAACTAGACTTTCTTCTTCTTCATTCAGTTACTTTAAAACCCTTCAGGATAACCCATTCTTTCTCTTTTCTCAACCTTTTCATCTTTAGCCAAAAAAATCCACCCTTCAGTCGTGATCATGGGCATCATCTTTTTCTTTCCAAGTCTAATCATTGCAAGAAAGAAGCTGAAAACAGAGCCTGTTCTCCAAGGACCACTCACTTCCTGCCTGAGACCCCTGCCTTGGTCACTCCCCACAGGCTATTCACACGGCTTCCTTGGCAGGAGGAGGAGGTGGGCGGTAGCCATCACTACCTCTCTGCAGGTCCTCAGCCACGTCACAGACACGCCCTTGGGGAGGATGGCCCGTCTCCATAGCTCAGTCACTTGCAGAAGCCTCCGTAACGGCCTGGGCAGAACCGGCAACGCCGGCAAGTGTCAGGTTCCTCCTGGGGCTGGTGAGCAACTGTCTCTGCATCTTGCAGTGCCTGGGGTTCCTCTCTGTTGTCTTAAACGTCTTCTCCAGAAGACCTGGCTTTCTCTTTGTGGGACAAGACTCCTGTCTATACGAGATTCCATTGGTATGGAATTTCCTCCTGTCATGTGTCCTCTATTGAATCCTATCCTTCTGTTCTTCCACCGTTTGTTATTCTGCAGCGTCTTCTCTTTTTATGTCACGTTCTTCCATCTTCAGTCTTCTGGACTCAAATGGTACTTTTGCTTTTAGTTGGAATATTAGTTGTTAGTTTCCATTAGGCTCCATTCCCTGTTACGTGAGAGCACTCAAAGTCATACTTGAAGCTACGTATTCTTTCTGCAAGTCCAGACAATCTCTTGCCCTTATGATGACCTTTGGACAGAGCAGCCCTCTGAACTTCCATGGTCATCATAATGTGGAAAGGGAGTGGGGTCATTCCCAGGGCCCAGAGGTCTGTATGTTTGCCATTTATTTATTCATCTATGAAACATGCATTTATTATTTGTCGGGCTCTGTGTGAGCACTGGGGATGCAGCAGTGAACCTGGCCAGTGTGGTCCATGCCCTCATGGGGCTTAGAATCCAACAGGGAACACAGACTCTCAGTGAAATTCTTACAAGTGTGATGAGCACAGGGGAGCAAGTGCAAGGGGATCCTGGGGTGCGGTGGGAGGGTGAGAGTATACAAGCATCCTCTCTGCCACCATCTCAGGGGCATCTTGGTTCTTCCACACCCATCATCATCTCTCGACCCCCGCACCCGATCAGCACCTGCCCAAACCCTTTCTGAAATAAGAACCATTTGCTGATGTGCTCGTCACGGGTTGAAGCTCTAAAGCCAGCAGGTGCACCGCTGTCATGGATTTCATGATAACTCTTTGTATGAGGCATATGCTGCCTTTAAAATTAGCTGTGGTTGAAAAATAATTCCTACAGTAAAGGATTGGGGACAAAATGATTTCAAAAATTAGAATTGAGAAGTACATTTGATAACCAGTATTTACGCTGGAGACTGAGATGAGTTTTTATGTATTTTTATGTGTTTCATTTTTACCACTCTCCTTTTGGAGAACAAGGGGTCTGACATGGCTAAAGGCTTTGCTGGCTTTCAAATACCCTTTAGAACCAGGGATTTTTTTCTTTTGGGTGGAAGGTGGTCCCAGCCGTGCTTTCTTTTATTATCTTGTACAATGAGTGCTTGAAAGTAGCTGTTTTTCACTTTACTGGCATGAGCTCCCCCCACTTCTATTTTCCTCTGTGATTTCTGCCAGGAGGTCTGTTGTGTTGCCTTGGATGAAATTCCCTGGACCCAGCTGCCCACAGCCTCCATCCCCCTCAGTGTGGGTAACGAGTGTGTGGTGTCACGCCCCCTCTGATGGCCAGCCCGCCGGAACCCTGGCAGCATTGCATTAAGAATTCACTTTGAGTTGTCACTTTTTTTTCTTTTCTTCTTCCTTTTTTTGTTTTTTTTTAAATTCCTACTTGTGAACTTTCAGAGGCAGAAGGAAAAAACTCACATCTCTATCTCTTCTTTTTTGAAAAACAAAACCCCAAAGACTCCTGGGATTCTGCTCAGAGAACCAAAGATGTTTCCCCTCAGCTGAACTCGGCCACCATCATTGACATCCACCCTTCCTCCACCTACAGCATCCGAATGTACGCCAAGAACCGGATTGGCAAGAGTGAGCCCAGCAACGAGCTGTCCATCACCGCGGACGAGGCAGGTACGTCTGGCCGGCGGGGGCCCAGGGGCTGGGAGCTGGCTCGCGGGACTCAGGTGGTTAATGCAGGGTCACAGCTTTGATGACTGCTCTCCATAGCTCTACGCCCCATCAAAAACACAGATGGCTCTCTGCCGCCTACTTTGAAAGCAGTGCTCTTCAAACAGGACTTAGGTCAAGGTTCTCACACCTAAGACTTAAAAGAAAGACCTGTGAGGCTAACGAGCTGGTGAGATTTAAAGAATCACGCTGTTCTTAGAATCCCTTTGTCTGGATGCATGGAATCCAGATGGGCAGGAGAACCGCGAGCCTATGTCTTGCTCAAGTGGCTGTGCAGTCAGGGGAGGGGGGATCCCTTAACTAGGAAATGACAAGAATATTCTCTGGGTGGGGAGGGGGGAGACGGAGGCACAGGTTATTTGACTGACTAGAAATGTCAATATCTCTATCATCAAGAGTATTGCACTTTTTCCCTACTACAAAGTATTTCTTATTGTGTTGAAGGCATTGAAGGTAGAGGTAGGCGTTTTGAAGACAGAGCAGCTCAGACAATCCTACCACCTAGCGCTACCTGTGAATATGTTGATATCACACACTAAATTATTCATCACACATGCACATGTGCACGCTCACACACACATGCACACACAGACACACAGGGACACACACCCTTCAACAGGGAGGTTCACTCATGGTTGCCGGGGGTGGCAGTAACCTGTTTGCAGAGGACTGAGCAATTAGGCAGTGGCAGTGCCCGCTGCCTGCCAGCCCATCTCCTGGCAGCACAGGAGGATGCAAGCTGCCCTAGGGCTTCTCTGGGGAAGGAAAGGTAAGGAACCATGGCCTGGCTCGGCTTTTGGGGGCAAAAGAGTGTCCAGCCCCAAACCTAGCTTTTCTTTTCCTGCCCCCAGTCAGAGCTAATCAGCGAGTCCCTACTGCTGCAGGGAAGGTGGAAGCTTGGTCTCAGACCCCTAGTTCCAAAATCACCAAGATTAAGGGGGTCACCCCCACATGTCTAAGCTTCCACAAGAGGTCGCTGCATCTTTCAACGGGGGTTGTTCTTGACTCGCTTCCCACCACCTGCTTCTCTGTTACCTTCATTAATGACACTTCGCATAGATATCACTCTTCTGTATCTCTTGAGGACTTTCCTACAATTTGTAATTCTGCCTTCCACCATTTCTTTAGCAAACCCCACATTTTTAGGTATGTTGGTTATTTATTTTTTAATTGAAGTATAGTTGATGTACAATGTGGTGTTAGTTTCAGGTGTACAGCAAAGCGATTCAGTTATACATATATATGTTTGTGTGTATATATATATATACACATATTCTCTTTCAGATTCTTTTCCATTATAATTTATGACAAGATACTGAGAATAGTTCCCTGTGCTATACAGTAGGTCCTTATTGCTTATCTGTTTTACATATAGTAGTATGTATCTGTTAATCCCAAACTCCTAATTTCTCTCTCCCCCTCTTTCCTTTTTGGTAACCATAAGTTTGTTTTCTATGTCTGTCAGTCTGTTCCTGTTTTGTAAATAAATTCATTTGTATCATTTTTTAGATTCCACGTATAAGTGATATCATATCATATTTGTCTCTGTCTGATTTACTTCACGTGGTATGATAATCTCTAGGTCCATCCAAGTTGCTGCAAATGGCGTTATTTCATTATTTTCTGTAGCTGAGTAATATTCCATTGTGAATATGCACCACATCTTTTTTATCCATTCATCTGTCAACGGACATTTAGGTTGATTCCATGTCTTGGCTATTGTGAATAGTGCTGCTGTGAACATTGGGGTGCATCTTTTCGAATTAGAGTTTTCATCTTTTCCAGATATACTCCCAGGAGTGGGATTGCTGGATCATATGGTAGCTCTATTTTTAGTGATTTTGAGGAACCTCCATACTGTTCTCCATAGTGGCTGCACCAGTTTACATTCCCACCAACACTGTAGGAGGGTTCCCTTTTCTCCACACTCCCTCCAGCATTTATTATTTGTAGACTTTTGGATGGTGGCCATTCTGGCTGGGGTGAGGTGGTACCTCACTGCAGTTTTGATTTGCACTTCTCTTCAATTTTTCATTATCATAAATACTACTGTGATGAACATCCTTGTGGTATATCTTTTCCCATTTGCGACATTATTTTTTATGTTAAATTCCAAGAAGTAGGATTGCTGGATCACAGCAAATGCAAAAATCTAATCCCTTTGCTGTGCACAATCAACATGGTCCTCAAGGAAGTAGGTTAACATTTACTGTTTTTCCTGAACTGCAGATGAGTATTCATTTCTCAACTCTAGAACACATGAGTTCTTGAAAACTGTTTTCAAGGATGGGAGATAGGATAACGTTATGCTCCAGTCTGAGGGTGAGCCACATTTAACCCTCGGAAACTGCGTGATTTCTCATCAGCAAAACGCACATAATGATGCCTTTCTCCTCTTCACCACAAACATGTTGGCTAATTGAAAAAAAAAATCCCAATCTCTGCAAGTACATTGCATTGCTCAGAAATAAGTAGGAAATGAGTGTTAATAGGCTCCTGCAAAAATAGAATCTTATTTAAATATTTATGTAAACAACACACTAATTTCCTGGGATTTCATCATGCTGGGGATTTAGGGAGAATAAGCTGCCGCGAAATGAAAACTTTGGCTCAGGGCTGAGCCTTCTCCTTCCTTTTAGTCACTTTTCCGACTCTGCCCATCTCCACAGCCTTCTCAAGGCAGCGATGTTTTTTCCGGTGGTGCATTTCGCGCTGCTTTCCCCATCGCCATGACCAATGCAGCTGCTCTTGCTTATTCTGTCATTTCCTCTGTGATCTCCCTGAAGCTGGCAGTTGCCATGGCAGCGCTTCTCTCTGCAGCCGGGAGGCCAGGTGAACAGCCGCTCCTGGTCACCGGTCACCAGCGTGCAGCCCGCGCCCAGGCATCTCTGCAGACAGACGGATGCAGAGCCCCCTGCTTGGACCCTGGGCTGGCCTTTGGGGTTTCACCTGGGTGCTGGCTGCTGGCAGCCCCACAGCCCGTCATTTACTCTTCAGATGAGCTAAGAGACGATGCAAGGAAAGGTCAGGCTTGTGCAAAGGAAAGACACAAAGCAGAAATTTGGCTTTGTCTTGGTGTGTAGGTTTGCATGACTGAAATCAAAAAGTCATTTTCCTATGTGTGACTCACGTAAAACAGAGGGCAGCTCTCCTGACCAAAGGCACCCTCTCTAGCACTGCCTGCGGTGGCCCTAGATTGTTCCTGCCGCTCCTGGCGAGGATCCCCAAAGGAACATCTTTAGGGACTTTCTCCGGCCCTTACTGCCCTCTTTCCCGGAAGACATGAGGTCATCACTTAAGCAGTGAGAATCCCCAGATGGAAGCTTCTGGAAGCCGTAGACCCACTCGTTTTTATGGTAGTGCAGTGCCCAAGTCTAGGGGCACCTGAGGATGCCTCTCACTGCCTACCTGCTGAGGAAGTGAGCCTGTGAGGTGTAGGCCTGGGTCCTCCCCACCCTATCGCTACCTTAAAGCTACACTGGACTCCCTGTGGCCAGATCAGCGATGAGCCCCCTTCCTGCCCCCTCCTCCGTGTGTGAGTTGCGCCTGCCCCTGTCTGGAAGCCCTTCAAGGTCTACGCCTACTTTTCTGTACTCTCCCTTGAAAAGCAGGCCAAACACCCCCCCTAGTGCGGTGCCTTTTCCAGTCTCCGGGATGGTGTTTAGTGCACCAAGTAGAATTCTTTCTGACAACAGCCTTTGAGCCATCATTTCTCCAGGGGGCCGTGGGCCACTCACGTTTGTACCCCTCATGTGTGTCTGACACAGGGAGACGGCTCAGTATATGTGGATGAAACGTCCTTAAACCTGCCTTACAGGTCTGTCTTAGAAATACACACAATGAGCAGTGTGTGTGTGTGTGTGTGTGTGTGTGTGTGTGTGGTGAGGAAAATATATGGAGGATTAAAACCACGCTGAAATTTTGAATGGCGTCATGAAGAGAGAAAAGTAGAGAAAGGCAACGGAGCAGGTCTGGAAGGTGGACAAAGAGGGAGGCAGGAGGGAGACGGCACACCCGTCAGAGCTGTAACTAGGGCCACAGGAGGCACCCCAGCTGGCAGCTGGAGCTGGATAGGTAGCAGTTACCCTTGAGGCTAACCACAGGTCCCAATTAACAAGCATCCATCCTTCTTGCAGTTAAGCGTTCAGCGAACTACAACCCATGTAAATTCCACTTACAGCGCTCATGCTAAGAACAGTTTTTGCATTATAAAAAGAAAAAGGAGGAAGAAGAATATGCCACAGACACTGCATGTAGCTTGCAAAGCCTAAATCTTCAGGCTCTGGCCCTTTACAGAAACAGTTTCCAGATCCCTAACTTAGGTCTTGCCGCGATGGGAACTCAGGTTTGGATTTCTGTTGTGGCATCCATCGCAAAGCTGAGAGAAGGAATCACTGCCACCCATGCAGCAACCCCAGCTGATGTTGGAAAACAGCATGGCTCCAAACGCACAACAGTGTGGTTATTTCCAAGGGACACTCACAAACGTATTATCAGACCCTCTGATACACTTGACCTTGGGAGACAGCCCCGAAGCACAGATCAATGTCTAGCACACCTCCTGACCCCCCTCAGCAACCTTGGCCCCCCCAGAGAGGAGAAGTCGAGAGAGGAAGTGGAGACAAGGTCAAGCATTAAGGAGATTAGCTCCTAATGGGTCAGAAGAGCACTGACTGGCCGGGTTTCTTTGATGCTGACCCTCACCCAAGACCGGCTTCCCCATTGGCAACTGTGCCCCGAAGGTCACGTGTCACTTAGTGCCTGTGACCGAGTTGGGGGTGGCTGATCCCGTCACCATTTTCATGATGACTCTGCCCCTAGAACGTGAATGTTCAATGACGCGGGGCAAAATTCAGTGTTGAATAATTGCTGAATTTTCAGACGCATCGGGGACGGAAGGTCAGGATTACCGAAGGGTTACCACAAGGAGCTGGTGGGTTTCCTTCGGGTCCGGGACTGAGTTAACAGGCTTTGCGTCATCTTTCATCACATTCAGAGTAGCAGCTCTGATCTAGAGGGAGAGTTTCCTGTGTGCTGAGCTGGAGGCTGAGGCGAGGGGATGTGATGAGGGCTTAAGGCTAAAAGGCATCGACGCACAATAGACACGTGAATAGAGGGGCCCATTAGGGCCCCATGTGGCATCATCTGTGCTCTTCAAGGAGACAGTCCACTGCACAGGGTCTGCTGGCTGAGAACCAGGATTGCCCGATACCCGAGCCTTCAGCAACCTGCTTCTGTAATCGTCGTTCTGCTCCAGCTTCCATTTAGAGACGTTGGAAATTAAGCCTAAATAGATCACTGCCGCCCTTGCTGTTCCATGCTCCGTGTATTCCCGCCAGCTATCCTGGCATGTTCTGAAATATTCTGGAATTATTCTGGAATGGTCTGGAATGTCCTTCCCCCCTCCCCCATACTTCTGTCAGGTCTTTCCTCAGTTGCATCTTCTCAATTAGTCCTACCCTGACCCCCCCATTTAAATGTCAGTCCACTCCTGCTCAGGCACTCTTGGTCCCCTCCCTCCCTTAACACTCTCCTTTTTAAAAATTAGACTCTATGCCATCAGCATACCATATAATTTGCTGATTTATTTTGTTTAGGATCTATAGTTTTGGTCCCTCCCACAAAGGCAGGAATAGTTGTCCGTTTTGTTCACTGCTGTGTCCCAGACACCCAGAACAGCATTTGGCACATAACAGGTGCTAAATAAATCACAGTTTAAATGAATAAGCTATTTATTTGATAAATAATCATTAAATGAATTCATCCTTTCCCCATCTAGGGGTCAACTGTGCTTGGTTTTATTTTGATTTTTGCTGAACTCTCTCTCGGTCTCCTGTGCCCAGCAAAGAATATTCTACACATTCTGCTCCCACAGGCTGCTTTTTTTTTTTTTTGGCCACGCTGCATGGCTTGTGAGATCTTAGTTCTCATCCAGGGACTGAACTCCTGGAAATGAGAGCACCGAATCCTAACCACCGGACTGCCAGGCCATTCCCCACACTACTTCTGTCAGAGATGGGCATGTGCTTGTAGACCATGAAGTTTTCCGTCAGTCCCTTTTTTTGCCCATTTTTGCCCAGTCTCTGCCCAGTTTTGGACCTGGCACACGGTAGGCCCTCAGTAAATTCCCCAAGAGGAACCAGAGATAGAAGTTTGGGAGTGTCTCCCACTGGGGTGCTTCATCCCAGCCCCATAAGCAACTAAGCCCCAAGCCTCTGGGCGAAGCCCAGAGACCAATACGTGGAGGAGAGAATAATTTGTGGGCAGAGGGGAGTGTTGAGGCTTGAGTCTCGGTGTTCCTTCCCTGCATGGAAAGGATAGAGGACCGTCTCGGGTTTGACAATTAGGAAGGGTCTGTCATCCCTGTATTTTCAGCCGAACAAAATTAGTGGAAGTTGCCTTGCCTAGAAAAAAAATTAGGAACTGTAAATTATAGTCTTCATTTATTACTCTGTCACAGATTGAATAGTTTTGGCTTCTGTAGAAATGCAAAAATTATGTATTTTGGAAAATCACATTCATCGTTAACTCTTACCTCTAGCCTTCTCTTCCCACAGGAAAAAGCTAAATATTCTGCTTAAAAAAAAGAAGAAAAACCATGCTTTCTATTTATAGTACAGCTTCAATTGAAGAGCATTAATTAAATTCTTAAATGTCAAATGTCAACACAATTTTCAAATTTAGTTAAATCAATGGATGCCTAATGGTTGATCTTCAATCATGTCAGCATTGGGAATTCAATCTGCCTTGGATTCTAATTTTACAGAAATTGTCCTTCTGCAATGAGATGCGGATCCATGAAAAAAAATTACAGCTCAGGAGTTGTAAGGAAAACACTAAAATTCTCGAAGCAGACTCAGTTTTTATATCATTTTTAAAGGGTTTGTCTTATAATGTTTTAGAAACTTAGAGTAGAAATTTCAGCACCCAAACAAAAACTCTTCCTAATTATATTGGGCACAGTGCCATTGTGAGTATATGGGTTACATTCTTTTAGTCTCTGCCTTTAATATAGTTTCTATCACTTTATTTTTAAGAGAGGGGAGATCTGAGTGCATTCACTTCAGAGACTAGGCAGACTAATAAATGAATTACTAACAAATCACAGAAGTATTTATAGGCTAAGTAAAAAAGGTTTGGTGTCCTTACAAAGAGTCATGTCTGTCCTGGAGTCAGAGACTGTCCCTCCACCACTTCACAGGGACCTTCATAAAATACCAGACCAGACTGAAAAAACAAACTGTCCCCAATTCACGCTTTATGTTTCCTGATAGAATCAAGGACATTTTTTAAACACTCTCCTAGTACCTTTGTTTTTAATTATGAATATGTCTCAATGAGAAAATGAAGGCTGTGACTATTGCCTGCCATGCCCCTGAAAAGGCTGCAGCAGAGGCCAAAGGATGTGGAATGGATGGGGCCCCAACAGTGCCTTCGATTTCTAGCGAGCATGTTCCTTGTTCAGTGTGATTTAGCATAATTAAATTAAAATAATCAAGCATCAGTATAGCCGTCAGACCTCCACATAATTTTTCAAGGATTTTAATGGATGAACCACATGCTTCTCACTGACCACAGAACTCTCGGTGTGTGAGAGAAATCTGTTCCACGTGCTTTCCTTGGATCTGATAGCGAAGTGTTCCCGCATAAAGGGCTTGACCCTGTGAGCAGAAATGTGGTGCAGACACATAACAATGATCGCAGTCAGCTGGATGCCAGCCTCTCCCTGGGTCACTGTTCCAGAAATTAGCTTCAGTGCTAACACAGCCTTTTCACCTGGAGAATCGATAAATCCGAGAGGCTGCAGGACCCCTAGAAAACTAGCTACCCTGTGCCCTGCTGGGGAGGGAGAAGTGCGCTCTGAGCTTCGGCCCTGCTGGGGAGGGAGGAGTGCGCTCTGAGCTTCGGCCCTGCTGGGGAGGGAGGAGTGCGCTCTGAGCTTCGGCCCTGCTGGGGAGGGAGGAGTGCGCTCTGAGCTTCGGCCCTGCTGGGGAGGGAGGAGTGCGCTCTGAGCTTCGGCATCCGAGCGCTGCTTCACCCGTCAAAGCAAGGACTCTCTCTGGACTGGGTTCCTGAGGCCACACAGCTTCAAGTCTGTTGGGAAAAGAGGGAAAGACTGTCTCCAGGCTGAGGCGGGGGCTTGTGGGCACGGGCAGGAAACTGATGGAGCAAAAGACAGGCTCCGATCTGCCCGGGGGCAGGTGTGTTTAGGTTCCCCTGAGATATTGGACCTGGCTGGGACATAGGGTGCGTGGAGGTGGGGTGCGCAGAACAGACACCTGAGGAGGAAGGCAGGACACAGAGAGGGGCAAAGTTAGTGTGAGGGGCGAGAAGTTTGAAGTGTGCGCTGGGCCCATGTCCCCTTTAAAGAGGTAAAGTGAAGACCAGAATTAATGTTTAGGAAAAATTGACCCCTGGGCCAGGCATAGATGCTGGTCTGGAGCAGGGTATCAGGGGCAGAGGCGATGTCCCCAGTGAGGACAGAGACAGGGAAAGCAGAGAACAGAGACATTAAGAGCCGATTTCAGGGAGGGCTTCGCTAGACTGCAGATGCAGGACAGGCAGAAGGGAGCAACCTGCTGACCTGACTCTCTCCCTGGTTCTTGTAAACATTTCCAGCAGCTGAGCAGACAGCTCAGTACAGTGTCCCCACTTCCCTCCAAATTCATATTTCTCAAATGTAATGAATCGTCTTTTCTGGAAATTCGGCTTCCTCTCTTGCACCCTCATGTTACCATTCTCCCCCAGTCCCACCAGCCCCGACTGTGGAATTGCCCCCCTCCTTTCTTCCTTCGTGTAGGGGAGCGGCCCTCAGGTTTTATTACTCTACTTAGTAACAATTCCAGCATCCGCTGCTTCTCTCCCGTTGTCACTGTTTATCCCCAATCCACCCCGAGACATTTCTCCCGCAGCCATCAGTGGTCTCATAAAGCCCCGCAATGGGACCGCTGGCTCCACTGCCCACTATCCTCATCGGTGAAATCACCCCCGCCGGTGGGTCAGTACTCTCAGGTGCAGGGCACACTCTTTTCCACAGGCCACTGCAACCATCCAAGCCTCTACTGTGTTCCTGGTGCCCACTATTCTCCCCTGACTTTGCCCCTTAGGATTCTGGTGAAAAGAGAGACTATCAGATTTGAACCTGTTCCCTCCAAGCAACAAGCGTACCTGTGTCTTCGCTTACCTTGCTTCCCTCCCCAGCAGGTCTGCCGAAGCTCCTCCTTGCTTTCTCTTCCTCCCATCCCAGCGGCTCTGGCCCCTACGCCCCCCTCTCTCCACCGCCTCCCCTCCTGCTTCTGTCCTCTCGCTTCTCTGCTGGGACAGTGTCCCTTCAAGTGTAACTTTTCTGTTGGCTATTTGAATTTCTCCAACTTCCCCCGTAAAAACACCCAGTGAGGAGAATAATCATCGTTACTGCTTATGTGTTCTGAGGACACTATTTTCATAACAACCCTGACATAAATTGTATTGTCCCATTATATAGAGAAGGAAACTGAGGCACAGAAAAATTAAGTAACCTGGAAAAAACCACCCAGCTAGTAAGCGAGGGAGCAAGAATTTGAACTCAGGCAGAAAGACTCAAACACCCACCAACTCAGCAACTGCACTGTGGTGTCACTCAAAACTTCTTTCTCTGAAAAACGGAAAACATGTCTCCCTTGCTCTCGCATCTCCCCTAAAATGACCCTTCTCCTTCCCCTTCCTCTCACTTCCAAACCCTTCAGGTTGGTTTCCGTTCACCATTCCTGATTTCTCATCTCCCAGTGTTCTTCACCCTTCTGCAAACTGGCATCTCCACATCCACAGAAATGGCCCTTTCGTAGCTCAGCAGGGATTGAAAAACTGTCCTTCGGACAATATGTCATCACCCACTGGGGTCTCTCCCTGCTGACCCCTGGGTTACTGTCTGCTTCCGTTTCTCCGAAGACACTTGCGTATGTGCTGTGCTGTATCCACGTCTTCCTCTCTGTGTGCTCGGCCCGGTGTTCTGATTAGATTACAGACTCTTGCTGGACAAGGATGTCTCCTCTCTCTAAGCTCCATGCTGTGTACATAGTACAGGGTACATCCCTAGTGCCTAGTGATTGACTGTCCCTGGGAGGTAAGTGGCCCCCCTGCAACCACTGGAAATAGTTTGGAGTGAGTTGCACGCTTTGCTTTACTCTTCCACCGTGTCTGTCCTCTGTGGCTGCAGCCCCAGGTTAATAAGAGTTTCCCGTTGGAAAGTGTAGAGAACTAAAGCCATCAAAGAGACTCAGAAGCCTTTTTTCTCTTCCCTAAGTAGTTCTGAGCATCCTGAGGGGCCCCAATGCACGTCACTAAACAAAACTTCCAACGGAACGAGAGGGGTCTTCAGCAGCCACTACGGAGTTTTATCAAAGACGTGTTGTTTTACAACTTCCTGTTTTACGGGTTTATTAACTTGAGGTTTACTCACCAAGTTGTCAAGGACAAGGTGAGGAAGAATACGAGGATGAGTCCTCGGAATCTATTTTTTCTAGGAGCGAGTGAGCACGAGATAAACGTACGCAGTGACTCCGCAAAATTGGTTTTCCCACTAAAGCTGCTGTAGCCTGTCTTCTGGGCCTGCGTGTTATTGCGTGGGTTCCTATACGCTCTGGAACCCATCTCTAACCGGTCTGTGGGTTTTGGTCTTCACAGCTCCTGACGGCCCACCTCAGGAAGTTCACCTGGAGCCCATCTCGTCTCAGAGCATCAGGGTCACCTGGAAGGTAAACTCAGCAAACACTTGTCTTCCCGGCACTTTTTCCATGGAGGGTGGAGAGCATTTCACTCATGTTAAGCGTTATGATGCCAAGGCACGAACGCCTTTATTTTTTTTTTTAATTTTTATTTTCTATTGGAGTATGGTTGATTTACAATGTTGTGTTAGTTTCAGGTGTACAGCAAATTTATACATATGAAACTTTTATGTGGCAGAGTTAGATTAAAAGCCCTTTTATTAAAATCCAGTATTTGTATCCACATTTTGAATACATTTACAGCAACTTCTGTATCTACAGAGAGTGAAGTTTGGGGGCCTGATTTTTAGTCTTTGAATCGTGATTGTGTCCTAAGCGCTGCTCTCCACTCGCAAATCGGGAAATGGACGTGCGTGACCGTACTCGTTAATTCATGCCAGTGGAAACTTTTCCTAATTGCTTTTCCTAAATGGCAAATCATGGTGTGGTAGACAACCCACCAAGTGGCAGGGAGGACAGAGGTCCTTGCTGTGCCCCTAGCTAGCGTTGGCCTCACACACACCCAGGGAAGGGGGGCGGCGCTGGGCCAGCTGCCGTCCCAGGCAGTGGTCCCTCCAGCACGGCCAGCAGATGCAGACTGGCTGCTGGTGAGCTGAGGGCTCATTGCCAGCTGCTGGGAGAGAAAGCGTGAGCCACAATGCAAGCAATCACACCATTCAGCATGCTGTTTCCTCCGGCAGACATGTTTTCCTTAGCAAAACTTTCTCGGTGAAGGAAACAGCGTTGATTGATATTCTGGCCCGAGCTCATCACAAACCAGCACACTAGGTAGTGCTGCCCCAGGGATCTTGAAGTCACTGACGTGGTGGGTGAAACTGCTAGAGAATTAGTCACCCCCTTCATGTGGTCTTGGAGCCAACTGCCTTAGCCCAAATTCCATTTTATCTAGAATGCTGTTACTGGGTCAGAACGTCTGCAACGTTGCACTTACTTTTCCACTTCTGGGTTTCTCTCATCGCACATGTTCTCTTCTTACCTCCTTCCTCGCCATTTTTTCTGTGTTCTCACTCAGAGAGGAAGGTAAGAGCCACAGGGAGGTCTTCAAACTGCCCACCTCTCTGTCCCATTAAAAACCTCATTCATTGCACCACGTGTTGGGTTTTTTCCTTCTAGCATCAGCTCTTTCATAAAATGACCAGCCTCTATAACAACAACAACAAAAAAAACCAAAAGGATTTTCAAGGTTGGGGTGGACATCACCTTGGGTTTTAACACACAGTAGGGCATCAGGCCCCTTTGTGCTGGCTTTTTACGGCCCGGCCACTGAGCTGTGATTCCAGCGGGCAGCACACCGCGACTGTTCAGCTGCTCAGACAGGGCCGGCCGAGCCAGGTGGGGAGGGGGCCATTCGTCTGTGAGCACGTCCGCCGCTGTGAGCATCTCACATTGCGCGATAAAAGGCACTCAGCAAGCCACAGCCCCACACGCAGCCCAGCCACTGCGCAAACGGAATGCTGACTCACTCTGTCTTGTGTTAAAGGCTGGGAAGTTTCCTCCACCAGCCCTCCGCATTCTCTTGCCTTTTGCCACTGAAAAGCTATTACGGTGGCCCCTAGAGCTTTCTGTGTCCTGCAGGAGAGAGGTGTCTGTCCCCAGAGCTCTTATAACTAAAAATAGAAACTTCAGAGGCTTTAAAAGCCATTGCATCCTTTCTGTCTCCATAGAAAAGCAGCAGGAAAAGTCAGCAGGTTGCAGTTAAATTTCTTCTGAATGTCAAAAGGATGAACAAGTCGTGGGCTATTGAAAGGAGGCCTCACCTCCATTAGACTGTGAACTGGTTTTGCTGTCCTATTCATGGAACCGTGATTTCTCACAGGGTAGCAGGCTGCAGAAAAGGATGTGGGTACCACTGAGTGGAGTAGGGGCTGCCCATTGATTGGCTGTCATTTCACACTGGCCTGATTACATCATGAAAGTGTGTCACTGATTCAACCAAACTGTATGCGAGTCTAGGTAATGCAAAGTATGATATGTTACATAAAATATGCCTTTATTTTATGACATTAAAGTCCCAGATTTACATTTTGTGTAAAGAGGCTAATAGGAAAGGAGGAAAAAGAAGTAAAGAAAGAGGAAGAAATTGTGTTAGCCCAAGGAGGGGGCCCACATCTGTCAGCCGGGATGGAAATATTGGGGGTACTGAGGCAGAAACTCATTGAGGGTCACAAGAAAACTCATCAGAAGTAAAAGATGCGCTCAAAGAAGAGACATGAGATAGAGGGAAGAACAGCTCCGGGCTTTGGGTGGGAACATAGCCATTTTAGACACTAAACCTCTTAAAGGTCAGGGGCAGCTTGGCGGACATTTCATAACATCAGAGACAGAAGTTAAATTTTGTTTAATTATCCCTGTACAAGCAACACTTTTGTAACATACACCTTCTGTTGAACGAAATTAACAACTTTTCCTGCTTAACTTGGTTATTTCTTTCACCAAAGAGAAGTTTCAAATGTTTAAATTTTCAAGTCCGCCAGAGGTTCCACGTGCCTTACTGGCTGTAGACCAAACCCCAGAGGCCAGCCCAGCCACCAGCATCGGGCTGCGGCATCCTGTCTCAGGTTTACCACCCTCTCCTCCCGCAGTTCCAGGGGACCGTGCTGTCCTCTTCTCTCCTCAGCTGTCACTGCTGCTGTCAATGTTTGTAGCATCCCCCCCTCCAGCCCCCACCTGTCCCGTCCTGCTTACTCAGTGCTCTGGTCCTGCCTGACTCCCTCTGTGAAGATGTGTAAATCTCCAAAGTGGAATTAATTGTTCGACCCTTTGTGTTACCCATGATTCTGGGAGACAGCTCCGTGAGATCCCCGTCACACGCTTTCTACGGTCCATTTTGTCGCATCTCCTCTGCTGTTTTGTCAGCTCCTTGGAGGCAGGGAGTGTCTTATTTATCCTTGATCCTGGTGGCTGGCAGGTCTGTATGAATGAATGAATGAATGAGTGCATATGTGAATAACAAGTGCTTATGTCGCGCTAGCCTCCGAAGCACATGTCTTTCAGAAACTGCCGTGGAGAAGGCCCCCTAGCTTTTAGGATCTCCCAAAACCAGGCTGTAAGATGGCGAGAGTCTAACTCATGCTCCGGTACAATACACCGGCGCGTACAGTGGTGGACCACTGTACCCACATTCAGTGTCCCAGACAGACCAGCCATTCTGCACGTGGGTTTCTACTCTAATTGATTACAAAATAAATGGTAGTAATGATCCAGTAAATGTGTGATACATTTTACAGGAAATGGGCATCGAGCATCACTTATATGTAAGCGCCCACAGGAAGATGCCCAAGAACCGGGACCATATTAACTTGTCTATATTATGGAAGATGAAGGCTCAGAAAGGGCTTTTCCATAATTTTACATATTTTGAGTTACTTAAAGTTGCTAAGCAGTGCCTTAACAAGAACTCAAGAGATAAAGTAAGAGTTCTAAGTAAAATAAAAATCAGGTAAATGATAATAAAGGTTCCCTTCCTAGCTCTTGCTCCACACCCCTCGAAAAACAAAAAGTTTGCATTAGCCTTTTGCATATGTAAATACAGTTTACTGCATGTTTCTGCTGGGGTTATTCAGAGTCAGAAAGCATATTGAAGGCTACGTATTACTGATAACCACGTATTTGATCAAGTACCTGAAAATTGTAAAACTAAATGAGAATTCCTTGGTTTTTCAGAAAATTCGGATTTTAGTCTGTCTCCTAAGTATAAAAACACTGACAGAACAAGTCTCTTTTGACAGTCCCTGTCACCTTCTGGTCAGTCTCAGAATCAACTGATCCCATTTTATGCAAATTGAGGACAGTTTGAAGGCTATTTACATATGCTCATTAAATAAAACTTTCAGAGTTTGGAATATTTAATGACTATAGATATCGCAAAACATTTACCCAGAGAATGCAATTTAAGGCAGAGACTTTTTTTCCTATTGACGTAAATGTTTTGTTTTGTTTTGTTTTGAATGAGAAATCTTTTTAGAGCCATAGGCTATCCTGAAAATATGAAATTTTCCACTGCTTAAATATTGCATTGCTGAAAACAAACTGACTCCGGATAAAAATCCTGAGAATGATTTTGCCACTTTCCTGCCCTTCAGTATCATCCTCTCTGACTGAGATTGTATTTAGAATGAATAACATTGCAGAAGACACGTGATTTCCATAAAATATGAACACTGGGTATTTGGGGATTTAATTAAATTTTAGAAATCTGAAGGATACTTTTAACTAGAGCACCACACCTCCACAATCCCCAATAATTCCAAGTAATTGAGGCATCCTTACAATCTAGTATATGTTTCAGAGAAGAGCTCTTACAATGGGAAAATGGCTTAGTTTGTCATTTAAAAACAAAACTGCCTTATTGCCAGTGATCTTCATAGCAATGATTTAAAAAACTGCAGACGCCACTTGACTTCTACATCCAAATCCTCTTCCTCCAGGGAAAGGAATACCCCACTGGAAAGGAGCGCCTTCTAGCACTGGTATTTCCTGGCTGGGATTCCTGGGAAACCTGTCTTCCTGAGCACTTGCTCTCTGCCAGGCACTCTGCTCAATTCTTACATGCATTATACTGTTGGACCTGTGTGCTGGGTATACCCAGTTCTGTATAACCTCCTCAGGTTGCAGGGATTTGCCCAAGATCTGAGGGCTCGTGACTGTCAAAAGACCCCTACCTACCTTGGCAATCTGACTCTGCCTGCCGGGCTTCGAAGCAATTGATGAGCTAAAGTACGTTGAATGACGATACTGCACTTGTACATGGAAAGGTTCAACAACTATTATTTCCTCTTCCTACTCCTTCCAGCCTCATGTTATAAATGTTACCCAACCCCACTAAGGTTAAAGAAAATAGGTAACCTGTACATTTTACCTGCTACCGCTTTCTTTGCAAATTGTAAACTTAACCTTAGCATAACTGGAGTAGTAAGTCGACATCTTTCTTTCCTAAGTCAGTTGAAATTCAAAAGGGTTGCTTTGAAATTAATTTTACTTAATTTTTAAACTCTTGCTTTAATCCTTAGGCTATGAAAAAATTACAAAATTTACATTTCTTTTATGAACTAATCAATTGGTTCTAGAGTTAGATTTTCTGCAGTTTTTTAAAGAATCCTGATGACCAGTATGCCTGACAAATAGATAAGGAACTGTCAGTCCTTCTCATATTAACAAGTCTTACCTCTTTCCCCTACAATGAGAGAAGAAAAATCCAAACTGATTTCAAAACTTCTTGGTCATCCACAGGGAGTAGGATTATTCTCTCTTAACTTCTTACAGTTGACTAGACTGTAAGCTCTATGAGGGTAGAGGGCATATTTTGTTTGTTTGTTATATTCTCAGTAGAAGCGCAGTCAATATTTGTTAAATAAATACATGAACCACTCATTGTTCACCTTCATGTTAAAATATGCATATAATGAGGGGGTACCTTTACTTTGGAAACCTCGGGACACCTTAAAAAGCCCTACATGACTATATTAGCATCTTACTTTTTTGCACATGTATAAAATATACAGATCCCTTTCATAAAACCATTCATTGCTTATTTGCTTCTTTGGAATATGTTCTGCCTCTCTCCGCACCTCTCCATCAGATTCGCCCTTTTGGTTTAGCCATGTGATTGGCCTTTTCCTAGGACCCCAGTTCTCTGTCCCAGAGCAGAGCTGCCAATCTGCCTGCCCTAAAGGTCCTGGCTGGCCTCCCAACCTAAGCAGGCAGTCCTCTTAGTTCCCAGCCTCAAAGGGCAGCAAGAAGATGCTGGCCAGCTTTCCAAAGGCTGCTGAGCCACCAAGAGTGTGGGATGCAGGCTCACACCTGGGTGTTCTGGGAAGACAAGTTGGCTGAGACTCAGCCTAGAAAGGTTGTCTCCATTCCATCCCAGGGAAAAGACTGGACCTCTCAGCTAATTCACCCTGACAAGACATAAACTGAACTTCAACTAAGGACTCAGAGCAAGGTCATCTCCATTCATCAGCCTGCAGTCCTTTCAGATGGTTTCTCCTGAAAGCTTCACATGGAGCCTGGATGAATCTGGCATAATACAAGATACCTGAGGACAGACACTTTCCCTGTTCTGTTTTAGAACACTTAGATTATAAACAAGTTATGAACTGCAAGCAGCTATAGGCCAATAAAATGGACAACCTGGAAGAAATGGACAAATTCTTAGAAAAGAACAACCTTCTGAGACTGAACCAGGAAGAAATAGAAAATATAAACAGACCAATCACAAGCACTGAAATTGAAACTGTGATTAGAAATCTTCCAACAAACAAAAGCCCAGGACCAGATGGATTCACAGGTGAATTCTATCAGACATTTAGAGAAGAGCTAACACCTGTCCTTCTCAAACTCTTCCAAAATATAGCAGAGGGAGGAACACGCCCAAATTCATTCTACGAGGCCACCATCACCCTGATACCAAAACCACACAAAGATGTCACAAAAGCAGAAAACTACAGGCCAATATCACTAATGAACATAGATGCAAAAATCCTCAACAAAATACTTGCAAACAGAATCCAGCAGCACATTAAAAGGATCATACACCATGATCAAGTGGGGTTTATCCCAGGAATGCAAGTATTCTTCAATATATGCGAACCAATCAATGTGATACACCATATTAACAAATTGAAGGATAAAAACCATATGATCATCTCAATAGATGGAAAAAAAGCTTTCAACAAGATTCAACACCCATTTATGATAAAAACTCTCCAGAAAGTAGGCATAGGGGGACTTACCTCAACATAATAAAGGCCATATGTGACAAACCCACAGGAAACATAGTTCTCAATGGTGAAAAACTGAAACCATTTCCTCTAAGATCAGGAACAAGACAAGGTTGCCCACTCTCACCACTATTACTCAACATTGTTTTAGAAGTTTTAGCTACAGCAATCAGAGAAGAAAAAGAAATAAAAGGAATCCAAATCGGAAAAGAAGAAGTAAAACTATCACTGTTTGCAGATGACATGATACTATACATAGAGAATCCTAAAGATGCTACCAGAAGACTACTAGAGCTAATCAATGAATTTGGTAAAGCAGCAGGATTCAAAATTAATGCACAGAAATCTCTTGCATTAAGATATACAATGGAAGAGAGTGTCATGGACATATATACACTACCAAATGTAAAATAGATAGCTAGTGGGAAGCAGCCGCATAGCACAGGGAGATCAGCTCGGTGCTTTGTGACCACCTAGAGGGGTGGGATGGGGAGGGTGGGAGGGAGGGAGATGCAAGAGGGAAGAGAAATGGGAACATATTGTATACGTATAACAGATTCACTTTGTTATAAAGCAGATGCTAACACACTATTGTAAGGCAATTATACTTCAATAAAGATGTTTGGAAAAAAAAAAAAAGATATACAATGGAGAAAAGACAGTCTCTTCAATAAGTGGTGCTGGGAAAACTGGACAGCTACATGTAAAAGAATGAAATTAGAATACTCCCTAACACCATACACAAAAATAAACTCAAAATGGATTCAAGACCTAAATTTAAGACCAGACACTATAAAACTCTTAGAGGAAAACATAGGAAGAACACTCTTTGACATAAATCACAGCAAGATCTTTCTTGATCCACCTCCTAGAGAAATGGAAATAAAAACAAAAATAAACAAATGGGACCTAATGAAACTTCAGAGCTTTTGCACAGCAAAGGAAACCATAAACAAGATGAAAAGACAACCCTCAGAATGGGAGAAAATATTTGCAAACAAATCAACAGACAAAGGATTAATCTCCAAAATATATAAACAGCTCATTCAGCTCAATATTAAAGAAACAAACAACCTAATCCAAAAATGGGCAGAAGACCTAAATAGACATTTCTCCAAAGAAGACATACTGATGACCAAGAAGCACCTGAAAAGATGCTCAACATCACTAATTATTAGAGAAATGCAAATCAAAACTACAATGAGGTATCACCTCACACCAGTTAGAATGGGTATCATCAGAAAATCTACAAACAACAAATGCTGGAGAGGGTGTGGAGAAAAGGGAACCCTCTTGCACTGTTGGTGGGAATGTAAATTGATACAACCACTATGGAGAACAGTATGGAGATTCCTTAAAAAGCTAAAAATAGAATTACCATATGATCCAGCAATCCCACTACTGAGCATATACCCAGAGAAAACCGTATTTCAAAAAGACACATGCACCCCAGTGTTCATTGCAGCACTATTTACAATAGCCAGGTCATGGAAGCAACCTAAGTGTCCATTGACAGATGAATGGATAAAGAAGATGTGGCACATATATACAATGGAATATTACTCAGCCATAAAAAGAAATGAAATTGAGTTATTTGTAGTGAGGTGGATGGACCTAGAGTCTGTCATACAGAGTGAAGTAAGTCAGAAAGAGAAAAACAAATACCGTATGCTAACACATATATATGGAATCTAAAAAGAAAAAATGGTTCTGAAGAACCTAGGGGCAGAACAGGAATAAAGACGCAGATGTAGAGAATAGCCTTGAGGACAGGGGAAGGGGAAGGGTAAGCTGGGACGAAGTGAGAGAGTGGCATTGACATATATACACTACCAAATGTAAAATAGCTAGTGGGAAGCAGCAGCATAGCACAGGGAGATCAGCTAGGTGCTTTGTGACCACCTAGAGGGGTGGGATAGGGAGGGTGGGAGGGAGATGCAAGAGGGAGGGGATAGGGGGATATATGTATAGGTATAGCTGATTCACTTTGTTATACAGCAGAAACTAACACAACATTGTAAAGCAATTATACTTCAGTAAACATGTTAAAATAAATAAATAAGTTATGAACTGTTAGGTTACAGTAAGTTAGGAGGTAAGGATGGCATTTTTGCCTTGACTGATGGAACGTATTATCAGAAATGCAAACAAGAATAGTGAGTAGGAATTATGAGGTTGGAATGAAAAGAGCATTTTGGACATTTACTGGTGACCAGCCATAGGTCTTTATTTAGTACATCAACATCGCATTTAACAAGTGGATTGGCTTCTAAAGTTGGGACATTAAGGTAAAAATTGCTTATGGTCAGGATAACATTAAAATTTATTTAATTGTCTGTTGACAATTACACTATGCATAATTTAGCCATGAAAACTTAAGTGTCATACATTTATGAATATATAACACTTGCAGTGAAAATAAAGAGTATATGAAAAAGTATAACTTGACAGTATTTCATTACATTATGCATAAAGTAGGATTAGCATAATTTAAATGTATCTACAGCAAGTAAATTACATATAATAAGGATACTCTGATACAGTACGGAAAGTGCTGGATTAGACTTCAACATAATTAGATATTACTCTCCCCTCTACATTTAGTAAAAATAATCTTGAGCAAGTAACTTGGTTTGTCATTGCTGAAGCTCGAATCCTTCCACTAGGTCCGATCTGAGTGTCCTTTTCATCAAGTCATAGACAAACAGCAGCCATTGTAACAGCATAGCCTTGTCTGTACTCATCTCCCAGCACTGTCTTGACAGCCACGGAGGATGGAGACTGGAAGAGCATTTTAGGATATGAGTTTGGTTCAGTGAATAACAGCCCCGATTCTTCTCTCTACCCTGGATGCTGGCCCCTCTGATGGCTCTGGACAGCACAGTCCTTTCTGATAACAAATACCTCCCAGTAAATGTAAATATCATGAAATCTGCCCAGCCAAAAAATTAATCAATAAAATTTTTATTTTAAATTATCTAAATAATAGATGGATAGGTAGTAATTTTAATAAAAGTATTCAAAAGACTGGCTTGTATGTAGTTTTACTGGTTCTCATAAAATAGTAGCCCTACTTTTCACAAAGAACAAATGAGAAGACCAAACTAAAGTGAATATGGCCTTCAGTATTATAAGTGAATTGAATGACACCCATTGAGTGAGTGAATAAATGAATATACACTATTTAATGTGCTTAATTTTCTTTTTTATTTATTTTTTATTGAAGTATAGTTGATTTACATTGTCTTAATTTCTGCTGTACAGCAGAGTGATTCAGTTATACATATATATGCTTTTTTTATATATTCTTTTCCATTATGATTTATCACAGGATATTGGATATAGTTCCCTATGCTATGCAATAGGACCTTGTTGTTGGTCCATTCTCTATATAATCGTTTGAATCTGCTAATCCCAACTCCCAGTCCTTCCTTCTCCCACCCCACCTCCCCCTTGACAACCACAAGTCCGTTCTCTATGTCTGTGAGTCTGTTTCTGTTTCACAGATAGGTTCATTTGTGTCATATTTTAGATTCCACACATAAGTGATAGCATATGGTATTTGTCTTTCTCTGTCTGACTTACATCACTTAGTATGGTAATCTCTAGGTCCATCCATGTTGCTGCAAATGGGATTATTCTGTTCTTTTTTATGGCTGAGTAATATTCCATTGTATAAATGTACCACATCTGCCTTATCTATTCATCCATTGATGAACATTTAGGTTGCTTCCATGTCTTGGCTATTGTGAATAGTGCTGCCATGAACATAAGGGTGTATGTATCTTTTTGAATTATAGTTTTGTCCAGATATATGCACAGGAGTGGGATTGCTGGATCACATGGTAACTCTATTTTTAGTTTTTTGAGGAACCTCCATGCTGTTTTGCACAGTGGCTGCACCCACTTACATTTCTACCAACAGTGTAGGAGGGTTCCCTTTTCTCCCTCTCCAGAATCTGTTATTTGTAGACATTTTAATGATGGCCATTCTGACCAGTGTGAGGTGCTATCTCACTGTAGTTTTGATTTGCATTTCTCTAATAATTAGCAACGTTGAGCATCCTTTCATGTGCCTGTTGGCCATCTGTGTGTCTTCTTTATAGAAATGTCTACTTAGTTCTTCGGCCCATTTTTTGATTAGGTTGTTTGTTTTTTTGTTGTTGTTGAGTTGTATGAGCTGCTTGTATATTTTGAAAATTAAGCCCTTGTTGGTCACATTGTTTGCAAATATTTTCTCCCATCCTGTAGGTTGTCTTTTCGTTTCCTTTGCTATGCAAAAGCTTGTAAGTTTGATTAAGTCCCATTTGTTTATTTTTGCTTTTATTTCTATTGCCTTGGCAGACTGACCTAAGAAAACATTGCTATGATTTATGTTGGAGAATATTTTGCCTATGTTCCCTTCTAGGAGTGTTATGGTGTCATGTCTTATGTTTAAGTCTTAAAGCCATTTTGAGTATTTTTGTGTATGGTGTGAGGGTATGTTCTACCTTCATTGATTTACTAATGTGCTTAATTTTCTTAGAAAGGCATCATTAAGCCATCTTGCTGATGACATTTCCCATCTTATCAGAGAAATCAAATAGGGTAGATAAATTAGTAAATGGGACACAGGTGTTAGAATGAAAAATCAAAGAATAAAAGGAAAACATCTGTCCAATATGGACATGTCTCCTAAGATAAGGGAAGAAATAAGATGTTACTTTTATCATTTAAAATAGGCTGGACCAAGTTCTTCTGGGTCTGTTGCAGGAAGAACTCCAGCCAGGAAAGCAGGAGTCAACTGCCTTGGGAGACTTTGGGCATCTAATTTCCACATTTCGTTTTCACGGTTACATGGGGTAGGACAGAAAAATACATCATATGCTTTCGGATTCATTTCACTAATACAAATATATTTAATTTAATGCACTAAGATGTAACCAACTAACTCTATTTCTAGGTAACCTTCCACAGTTTTTTTAAAGGTCATTCTCCTCTTTGTATTAACATTTTTGAAAACTGATTTTACATCCTTTCAATTCCTGTGATGAAGTCCTTCCATTGGTACATTCTTTTGAAAATGTTGAGTCCGAACATAAATGTTTTTTGTGCTTTGAGTAATCACAGAAATACAGGAAATAGAATAATGCTACTTTTTAAAAGTATATTTTCATTCTCATTTTCCCTCCCTGTCACAATCTAAAGTGGGAATAAGCCCTGTCTTTATATAAATAACAGAAGAATTCCGGAGGCATGTTCTCAGTGACTCCTAGAAGTGAGAATTCGCAAAGAAGGAAAATATGACGCAGGGAAGGTGTGGTGTCACTCCCGGGGGTCTGGACAGAATCACTGGCTCTCCTTGCTCCTGGGAATGTGTCAGGTCCATCCTCCCATTTCAGACCAGAGCCTTCCCTGGGGGGGCCCCTTGTCCAAATGCTTCTAGCATGTTCCTGACAGGGCAGAGTAGCCTATTAGATTCTTTTCAATGTCCTTTTCCTCCATTACCCATTCAAGAGTGTTGATGCCTTTAATTGAGGCCAAAGCCTTTCATTACCCAAGTACAGACAAGAGACTCTACTTAGCTCTGCAGGAGCAATGCCATCCTATGCTTATGCTTAGGACCATCACTGAGGTGTAGATGGCAGGTACCATATCCTGGACCAAAGGTCCACTGTGGATGCAGGCATTCTTTGTCTTCTGATAGAACACAGGCTAGAACTTTGACATCCCAGCAGGGAGGGTCACTGACTCATTTGGCCCAAACCCTAGCCTTTCTCCAACCCCCCCTCTCTCGGAGGTGCTTCTCCTTCCACCGTTGATTATCTCCCCACATCCCTCCCTGCCTTCAACCTCCAGCCCACAAAGTGGATCTCACCCTGCAGGCGGCTTCTGTCCACAACACTGTGTCCTACAGGGGTCTGCAACCTGTTCCTGTCAAGGGCCAGAGAGCAAATAATCTAGACTTTGTGGGCCATGAGGTCTCTGTCACAACCCTTCAACTCTGCCACTGTAGCTCAGAAGCAGACACGGCAGATACGCAGCTGCGTGGGTGCAGCTGGGCTCTAGTAAAACCTGACTCAGCCCCACTGACATTTGAAACTCGTATAATTTTCACATGTCACACACTGTTCTTCCTCTTTTGATTTTTTGCAGTCATTTAAAAGTATGTAAAAAATATGTACATTCTTCGCCAAGAGCCATATGAAAACAAGTGGCTAAAGGACCTGGCCCCAGGACCACAGTTTGTCAACCATGTTTAATAAACCAAGATGATACCAAAAGAAGCAACCACGTACAATTGAAACTCGTCACAATAGCTGCCTGTTCATCGGTCCTCTGGGCAGAGATTTAAAGCACTATGGGACTCTTCCCTGCCCTTTGCACTAGCTTAGCAGATCTGGGTCAGATGTGGCCCCCTAAATCTCTGTGGCCTATTGATGGGTCCGTCTGGCCCTCCATGGCCACTCTGCCATCCACGGGGGCACCCCTTCCCTGCAGGGGAGTTCCTCTAGGCTGGATACCCCTGTCTGCATGGGGGGAGCCAAGTCCTTTGGGATCACTCAGCTGCCACTAAGTAGCTGGGACCCCAGCCTTCATACTCACAGACTAGTACACACTGCCTCTTGGCATCAAAACCAAAACCCTGTTTTCCCTAAATTCCCGTTACCTTTAGGCTCAGAGGTACAGACCAGCCTTCCAGAACCTCAGAGTCTCTATGTGGATTCTTCCCTGGCTGGGCCTTGGCTACACCCCTCGTTGGCCCATGGAAACTTCCACAGCCCCCCTCCTCACCCTCTCCCTGCTCTTCCCCTGGTCTGAGCCCAGGGCACCTCCCTCTCCTTGCCACTTGTCTCTGACTGATTCCACTCCCAAGCTCTGGCACACTGAGCCATCACCCTTCTGGCAAAGTCTCTTTCTCAGAAGTCTTCTCTAGCTTCTCTGAGCTTCGGAAGCCACCGTGCCCTCCTTACCAGCTACCTGAGTTGGACGTAGAACCTTAAGAAGGACGCACAGCATCTAGAGGCCCTGATGTTAGGTGGGGGATGTCCCTAGAGACCTCAGAGCTGATAGGTAAACCCAATCCTGGTCTGCATATGTTCTTTGAATTCCTTTGTTAGGGCGTCAGCAGAAACCACTGGGTAAGCCTTTATGGCTGGTGAGAAATGCTCTATGTGGCTACCAGAGAATAGGATTTGCAAAGGACAGCAAAATTCAAAAAAGGAGGGGTTTAGCAAGAGTAGCTACTCAACAAACGTTTGTTGGTGGGATGAATGAATGAATGAGTGAATGAGTGAATGAAATGGGAGCTGCCCTACAGTTGAGAAATTGAAAAAATGGCACCCTGTTGTACAGTAGTTAGCCTTAAGTTCATCCCACAATATTCTCCAAAATGTTTCTAGAATTCTGCGTTTGTGTTCCAAGCCAACACACACCCTTGGTCGCCATCTCCTCCTCGGCTGCCAAGTCTGACTAGACTACGGTGACCATCCAGCTCCAATTCCAAGTTCTTGGCCTCTCCAGATAGTACACACTTCAAACACTTTGTCATTCATCGTAGCTTAAGCGTGTCTCGTTGTCAGATCACATGTCAACTTTTTATTTCACAGCACGTGGCCCCTTGGCTCTTTACCTGTCCCTCGACGAACAATAACATTGAGGGCAGAGCCACACGGCCACACGCATCCCTTATAGAAGACCTACAATGCAGAGAATGAACTTAGAGCCCCCGTGGATGGCAGAGTGGCCGTGGAGGGCCAACCCAAGGAGAGAGACAGGCAGGAAAATGCGCTTTGAGGCAACCATGTAAGACTCCGCCTCTGTCTGCCGTCTCTCCCTGAGAACCCGCGGTCCATTCATCCAGAGCGGCCGCGCTGTCCGTCCACGGGGACTGGGAACCCCAGCAGGGCTCTGTGCGGCAAGGCAGCTGCTTCCCCTCCACCCCGGCCCCCCTGTGAAGAGGTCCCTTTGTTGCTGTGTGACTCCCGGACCACTGAGGGCTTACCGTCCTATTTGCGTTCAATCCCTTCTGTTCTGCAGAGACCAGGAAAAATGGGTTATTGGTGACCTGAAAATTGGGGAATGTGCAGCCATTGCTTTTTAACTAAAGTCCATCCCAAGTGAGGCCAATCCTAAACCTTTTACTGACTTTGAGTGACAACCGCAGTGGTTCTCAGACTTGAGCTCGCTCAGCATCCCAGGGAGGGCTTGTTAAAACACAGACCAGCACGCCCTCCCTGTAGCCAGCGTGTGTTTCTGAGTCAGCAGGTCTGGGTGGGGCCCCAGCGTTTCCCTAGGTTTCCTGCACTCACGCTACCACCACCCCAGTCACCCCATATACCTCCCTGAAGGGTCGCTGGAGCTGCTCTCCATTCCTGGGCCATCTCTTATTCCCTCACCACCTGCAGCCGGGTCCACTGATGACTTTCCTATAACATGGCCCCCCTTCTCTGGGAATCCTCCTGCACCCATTTGGAAAAGGCACCTCTTCCTTTTCCCTTCCACAGCCCCTTGTGCAAATCTTCAGCACCGCCATCATCACTTTGCACTTTAATCACGGATTCACTGTACGTCTTCCCTACACACAATGCCTTGTATAGAAGAGGCACCAGCTCTTGGCTGTTACGGTTAATGCATCCATTTACTGAACAAGTTATGGGGTTCATGCTGTTTATATTGGGGAGCAGGGAAAGGGGCTGGAGGAAGCGCACAGAGATGAAAAAGACAGCCCCCCCACCCCTGTAATAAAAGGGGAATGAGGACAGACTACATTTTAAGTGAATTTGGAGGAACCTAAAAGGAAACGTTTCAAATCATTTTGCAACTGAATTACTCAACACGTCGGAGTGACGCAGTGTTCCCGGAATGCGGGATTCTGCAGCGGACGCCTTGGGCTCTCCAGGTCAGCGGATGGACCCTGACATTGAGGAAAGTCCACCCGCCAGCAGTGGGGAGGGGGAGGGGAGCGTGCCAGAAACAGGACCTGGCTGGCGGTTTTCTGAAGATGAGTTGCCTGCTCTAATCACTCACAGCCACACTGGTGCCCTGAGCATTTGCTCGTCCCTGTTTCTACCCTCCCTGGAAAGAGCGGAGAACCTGCCACGGGCGGATCGCAGGCTGATTCGGGCGGACACGTAAAATGTAGGCATTTGCAAACCACATGAGGAAATTGACACAGGTCTCCTGTTGTCATGGAGATCAAAAGAGATGGTTTCTTAAAGGAAGTGAGGGTTGAGGGGGGATTTGGAGGCTGGAGAAAGGGCTCCTGGACGGATGTGGAAGAAAGCTGTTTAGGGAAACCACAGGAGAAAAAACAAAGTCAGGGCTGGAAGGGGAGAAAGGGCCACAGACAGCAGATAAATGGGACAAATGAAAAGAAATCTGGATTATTCCTGGATGCAGAGGTGAAGGAAAGGAAGAGGAAACTTCAACATGGAAAAACAATGAATCCTCACAAGAAAAACACAACAGTGGATAGCTAAGGCCTTCTCTTAGAATAGTAGTGCATTCAAAGGGCTTTGAGAAAAGGTAAAACCAGAACACTCACATATCAAAGCCACCTGTAAATGACAGCATCATCCTGCATGGAAAGACACTCAGATTGTTGAATTCTTGACTATGGAGTGAAGGGAGCCCTTCTTCACTTTAGCTTTTTTTCTTTCCCCCAAGCACTTACTTTCCAATGTCTTCCTCTAATATGTATTAAGAGGGCTGGTTGCCAGGAGAGGTTTGCTATAAATCTGTTGGTCGGTCTTCAGTGATCCTTACTGTAAGCATGTGTGACCCACTGGCTGGATGACAAGTGAATAAACTCTGGAATCCTTGTTTTAAGCAGGAAACAAAAATGGACAACATTGTCCAGATAAATTGGCTCTTCAGAAGTTATTTTCTTCCCTGATGGGGTCTGGGAAATGAAATGGACCCCTCCCAATCCTGCCTAAATCTCCCATCTTGATAGGTTGGCCGCCATGCTACGTGACAGCACGGAAGCCAGCTCTCAACTTGAACCCACACGTCCAGCACGTCCAGGCTGGAGAACAGTGCCTGAGAGCTCCCTCTGAACTGACTGACCCAGGCCTCTGATCAACAGCTGCATCCTGGGTCTGGAGTCCAGGCATCTCTTCCGTCTTTATACCCTGCCCATTAGATCTTTATTCAGTAAGATATAAATCTAAGGTCATTCTTACCCATCACTTTTTTACACCTCATAAATGCTCAGAACCATTCTCTTCTTTATCTACAATAAATTTTTTGAGAATGTCCACTGTGCTGAAGTCTTGATTTGGACAGGGCAGTGGGTCAGATTTCAAACATTTTTTTAGGAACCCTTGTGCTCTTGGCGCTTGCAGTCAAGTTCTTGGAAACCAGACATTTGATATGTTAATGGTGACCATAGAGGAGATGGAAGTGGCCAGTTCTTGCTGAGCTGATGGTGGATGGGTGAGTACCAGTGGAGACCAGAGGAAGGAGAGGACTCCTTGGATGGAGACAGTCAAAGGAGGCTCCCCAATGAGTTGGAAGTTGAGCTGGCCATGGAGTGAGTCATGTGTTGATAGTGGAAAAAAGGAAGAAGTGCATTCTCTGATGGGGGCTTTCATGAGATGAGAAAGTGTAAGAGAGTTGGAACCCCCATGCTTAATCAAGCAGTCAAAGAGAATCCTAGATGGAGGGACATCCAGGAGACATTAGTCTGGAAAGACTCCTGTAGGGCTCAAATCTTACAACAGGAACTGTTGAGATTTGGAGAGAGGGAGGGCATGATCAAAGTGGCTTCTTAGGAGATTTGTCTTCTCCAATATCTTGCAACCCAGATTCAAAATGTGTTTCAAGACCCCTACCTGATTCCTTCTTCTACGTTTCTTCCTACCCCACCATTAACTCCATTCTCTTAGTTTCGTGAAAGCAAACAATTATTTTTGACCCACTTAATCAGTTGTTCTTTGAGGCTATTGAACAGCCAGAGAACAGTATCCTCAACTGCCTTCCCATCTGGATGTCCTCTCTTTGTACATCAGCCAGCCGTTTCCCTTTATTCCAAGTAGACACATGCTCCAAGCAGAAATGTTTAAAGTATCATCCAAAACAACTTTTGAAGTAAGGGGTATTGTGCACTAACTTGTCTTAGGGTGATCTGAAGCCCACTACCAGACAAATGGGTTGAAGTGCTTCCACTGGTCCATACCCACTTCCCCTGCTGACTTGTTGTTCATGTAACTCAGAGAGGTCCCCAGAGTCACTTCAAAAAAAGTTGGAACTTGCATCACAGCCCTTAAATTCCCTGCACTTAGTGTATGAAATCCCTGCACTTATGGATTTTTAAAAGAGATCTGTTTTCTAATATGTCCTCAAGAATTTCTTTAATGTTAACACATTCCTAAATTTACATCTGACTATTCAACCTACAAATGAATAGTAGAACTTAAACTTTGCCTGTTACAGTTAGAATTTTTGCTTACTTTTGTGCATGAAAACATAATACTTTCTCTTCATGTGATTTGCTAGATTTTTCTTTGATTAAAAATGTTTTGCTTAGTGTAACTTTACAAACCTAATCAGCAAGCTTTGCAAAAAGGAGAAAAGTTATCTGGGACCCTGTGAGTGGTGGAAACTAAATACATCTCTTGGAAAAACCTGGGTTAGAATTCCAACTCGACACTTACCTTGAGGAAAATGTTTTTAACCTCTTTGACCTTCAGTTTCTTCATCTGTAAAGAAGGATAATGAGACTTCTTGGGGTTGTTGTGAAGATAAATGGGGAGATATACATCTCACCTATTACACTGATTGGGACAAGCAAGTGTTCAATAGGTGAAGGTGATGGAGGTGGTGGAGGGATAATGGTAACTGGTGGTAGTGATTTTGGCCCTGAGTTAGTGTCGGAGGTGATGGTGGTAATAGTGATACTTAGGGTGATGTTAATGTCAGTGGTGATGGTGGTAGATGTATTGGAGGCATGGCAGTGATTTATTGGTGGAGGAGGTGATAAGGATGGTGGTAAAGGTGGGAGAGGTGGCCGTGGCATTGGGTAATGGTGGTGGTGGTGATGATGGTGATGATGCTGGTGACGGAGGTGGTGGTGATGATGGTGATGATGCTGGTGATGGAGGTGGTGGCAGTGATGAAGGTGGTGATGATGGTGACGGAGGTGGTGGTGATGTTGGTGGTGATGATGGTGATGGAGCTGATGGTGATGATGGTGATGATGCAGGTGATGATGCAGGTGATGATGCAGGTGATGGAGGTGGTGGTGATGATGTTGATGATGCTGGTGATGGAGGTGGTGGTGATGTTGGTGATGATGCAGGTGATGGAGGTGGTGGCAGTGATGTACAGTGATGGTTGTCTTGGGGGCATGAGGTAGTGGAGGTGGTAAGGGGGGGTGGTGTGCATGTAGGTAGTGGTGATGGTGATGGTGAAGATGTGGTGGTAGAGGTGGTGAGTATTGATTGGTGGTGTTCACTGTAGTCGTGGTGAAGGAAGCTACTGTTGTAACTGAATTAGAAAGAGAAATAACCGAGAGATGATTTCAGCACACTAACTTTTATGAAAACAGCTTTATTGGGCTGAAATTAACATACCATCACATTTGCTGTTTTAAGTGTATGATTCCATGTTTTTTTGTATGTTTACAGAGATGTGCAGCCATCACCAGAATCTAATTTTAGAAAATTTTCATCACTCACAACAAAGCCCATACCCATTAGCAGTCACTCCCCATTTCTCCCCCAACACAATCCTTTTTAGATGGTTTTCAAAACCTCTGGGGGCCTGCATGCTGTGGAACCAAAAGTACATATTTCATTTGTAAGAAAAATCCATCGCTTCTTTCTCAGGTGCAACAATTCATTCTGCATGATAACTAGCGATTGTATTAGAGCCCTGGAAAGAAATGTGTGAAACCACTGCTACCTTCAAATAACTCACCACTCTATTCATACATATCTCTTCAAAATCAGAATATTAAGAAAACCGGAGGAGAGCTCTCTTCTTTGTTTCTTGTGATAAACACAGTCCCTTGCATTACCGTATTGGATTTCACATCTAAAAGAATAATAACAAAAAAATCCTATCTCATTAACAGTCAACTGAAACACAACCTTTTTGAAATAAGATACCCAATAAGTCCCACTTCTGGGACTTCAGTCCAATAAACAAACTTAAAAACAGATGCACTGTATCACAGAGGTTCATTTGTGGTAGGAAATAAGTTACAAAACAATATCCCGAACAAAATTGTTGGAAAAATGATTCAATAAAACATGGAATATGATTTTTAAAGACTGGAAGTAAACATGAAAGTATGATCATAATAGCATATTAAATCAAAATAATCAGTCACTAAATTGTAGAGTATGAAGACAACCATGTGAAAACCAAAAACAAACTTCAGTTTCACTTAGAGAAAAAAATATATCAGAATTTGAATAGTGATTACATAGGAATGGTGGCTGTATACTTTTATTATTACAAGAAAAACACTAAAATAATTTTCTACAAAATATTTTGCAGAAGAATCTAATACACAAAAATAACCTTCGTGTCACTCCAGAATTAGCAGGACTAGAATTTAGTTCTAAGAAAAATGTAAAGAATGTTCTGTTTCTTTTGTACAAAATATTTAAACTGAACAGGACAAAAAACCGCTGTGTTGCCTATCCTAGTTAAGCAGTTAGAATGTGTTTTCACCCTCAGAAAGTGAAAAAAGGAAGATTTCTCCACCTACCTATCTGTGCAACCAAATCACGGGCATGATTAATCCCCCCACATCCAGGAAGGGAAATGTCAGCCGGAAGTTCCCTCTGCTTGTAAAAGATTCAGCTAAATTGGGTGCTGTGAGTGAACATTTTCTTGTGGGTATTTGCCTCCACTCCCTACACCCCCTACCTGATCAGACTCTATAGCTCCTGTCCTGGGATCCTGACTTGGCATCTTAGGGAGACTTAAATCGTCACAGGGAGCCCGTTGAAAAATAAGAATATTTTTTAAATTTAAAAAGTCCTTATATTTGGGTGACCGTATTAAACATTAAAAAATTTTGTGAAATAGGAGAAATATCTTTGTTTTATATTTGACTTATCCGTGGCTTTTGGAGGGAAATTGATTTTGCTAATTAATCAAATGATACAAATGCAATTCAGTGGTTTAGGTAAAACAAATTCCAGGTAATGGAATTCTCAAAATCTGAAATCTTTGGATCCAATTTTAAAGCAGAGTGAAAAGTTGTAGTTCACCAATGTAAAAGCAGGAGCGCATAGACACTTGCTTATAATAAGAAAGGGGTGTGCTTTTGTGTCAACGTCTGACTGCCAACTTGACTGCAGAAGTAATGGTTTCCAGGCTGTTTCTTTGATGCCTATTAGCACCATGTAAATGCCTGAAATCAGATGAGTTGTTGAGAAAGACAGTGGGATCCAAGGAAACCATAAATGAGGAAACTCGCCTGAAAAAAGAAATGTGATTTTACTGCTCTTGTATAACTCAGACAAACACCCAAAGACAGCTGGCGACATTCATGCCGCGGGGGGCTGGCATGGTAGGCAATCCACAAGCGTCTGCTGAATTCGTTCATGGTGCTGTCTGCTCCCGACCTTCTTCTGCCTTCTTCCTGCTGGTGGTCCAGCCTCACCCCACCCCCATCCTGGGCAGATCCTCTCTGTCTGCCATTCCTCACCCCTGGGCATTCAGCAGCGCCCCCCCAGTCCATTCCAGCTGCTCTGTCTGTCCCACCCCGCACCCTCCCTCCCCTTCCGGAGCCCTGGCCATCCCTCCAGCCCCACCTGCGGTCAGCATCTTCTGACTGCTTCAGACCACGCTCATTTTGCCACTTTCGAGAAGCCTGCTGGCCTCCACTGTCCAGTACCACACACTTGAACACTTCAGATTTCTCTGCAGTTTCCTGAGTGTGTATTTCCTCTCTCCAGTGGGATTGTAAGCATTTTCAGAAAGCTTTTCAGAGCCCCAAGAGACCTTAATCCACGGTTTGTACTGAAATACACATGTACACATACACATGCACATACATACACATATCTGCTCACACAGACATAATACAAACACACACACTCACACACACACGCACATAGCTGTTGATTGCCTGAAAGCCTACCACACCTTTATTACTTTAGAACGTCACTTTTTTTTTTTTTAAATGGTGGTATTCATATGTGATTGCCTTTCCTTTCTACTTTTTTTTTAAAAAGGAATTCCTTTATTTTTATTTATTTATTTATTTATTTATCTATTTATTTATTTATGGCTGTGTTGGGACTTCGTTTCTGTGCGAGGGCTTTCTCTAGCTGCGGCGAGCGGGGGCCACTCTTCATCGCGGTGCGCGGGCCTCTCACTATCGTGGCCTCTCTTGTTGCGGAGCACAGGCTCCAGACGCGCAGGCTCAGTAGTTGTGGCTCACGGGCCCAGCTGCTCCGCGGCATGTGGGATCTTCCTAGACCAGGGCTCGAACCCGTGTCCCCTGCATTGGCAGGCAGACTCTCAACCAGTGCACCACCAGGGAAGCCCTAGAACGTCACTTTGATGTTGTTCTTAAAACATACTTGAAAAAAGTCTGGATTCTTAAAAAGTCCAATGTGTCAGTGAAAACTGTTCTGTTTTTGACTCGTAACTCTAGCCTCACCTTGCCTGGCTTAAATCACCATAAAATGATCCCCGAATGACTCAGGCCTTAATGAAAGAGGTTTGCCTTCCTGCCAGGGGTGGATTCCCCTTCACATCCAGCTTTCGACGTGGAAACACCTTTGTTCTGGAATATTCCGTTAGAGTATAAGCTCCATGAGGGCAGGGACCTTTTTTAAAAAATCACTTCTCTTCCCCAGTGCCTGGAACAATGTGGCAGAGTTCCGTAGATTTTGCTGGGTGAAAACACGAATATCAGTCTCCCCAGGTGATGGTTGGTGTAGGCAGAGGTACCACAGACGCAATCCGTCTTTCACAACTTCCCCACCACTTAGAGAAGTCGGCTGTCCTGGCAGCATGAGGGAGGGGCTGGGAGCACAGGCTCTGTGGTGGATTCCCCTCCTGTCCCTCATGCCTGTGGGACCTCCTGTGTCAATGAAGGTCTTGGTGGTGCTATGTCCCGGGGCTGCAGTGAGGGTTGGGCTCATTCGCGCAGGTACAGGCAGAGTACCTGGCCATGAGCAGCCTCTAGGTATGAGTTTGCTGCTACTATTACTATTACTACTGCCACACCTGTTATGATTATTTCCACGCTTATTCAATTTCATTTTTATTTGCCTAAGAGGAGGGCAGGTGCCGGTTTTCCTCTTGTCACACCTCGAGTATTCTTTTTTGTTTGATTGTTTAGCTACTCACATTTTACTTGGTAACTTTGCAATGTCCAAATTATTCACGGCGTATAATTTGTAGTTTGGCCATAAGTATACAGTAGGATTAACTGGCTTTCGAACAGGTTTAAAGCATCCGAAAATAGCATTGTTTTTTTACCAAATCACAAACAGTATTCTTTAGTGATTCTTCTCTTTCCTGTTTAGGCTCCCAAGAAACATCTGCAAAATGGGATGATCCGTGGCTACCAAATAGGTTACCGCGAGTACAGCACTGGGGGCAACTTCCAGTTCAACATCATCAGTATCGACACCACGGGGGACAGTGAGATTTACACCCTCAGCAACCTAAACAAGTTCACCCAGTACGGCCTGGTGGTGCAGGCCTGCAACCGGGCCGGGACGGGGCCTTCTTCTCAGGAAGTCATCACCACCACCCTCGAGGATGGTAGGTTCCAGCCGCTGCTCTGGGTCCCCAGAGCCTGGCCGCCTTCGGGCTTTGCAGTGACAATGGCATCCAGGCCGGTGGGGACTGGGGGTTCCGGTGGGGAAGCTGCCCTGATTAACTCGTGGGCTGCCTTGGTTCGGTGCCCTTGACAGACCTTGATTGCAAAGCCAAATTCATCCCTTTTTCAGCATCCTTCTCCATCAAGCCCAAGAGGTGGGCTTTTCCCGCGTGAAACCAAAGCTCTCCCTATGACTGCAGCAGTCTGGCCAGAATGTAGAAATCCGATTTTCTAAGAATTTCTTACAAATCAATGTTAAGGAGGATTTTTTTCTTTTTCTTTTTTCTTTCTTTCTTTCTTTCTTTCTTTCTTTCTTTCTTTCTTTCTTCTCTTTCTTTTCTTTCTTTCTTTCTTTCTTTCTTCTCTTTCTTTCTTCTTTCTTTCTTTCTTTCTTTCTTTCTTTCTTTCTTTCTTTCTTTCTTTCTTTCTTTCTTTCTTTTCTTTCTTTCTTTCTTTCTTTCTTTCTCTTTCTTTCTTTCTTTCTTTCTTTCTTTCTTTCTTTCTTTCTTTCTTCTTTCTTTCTTTCTTTCTTTCTTTCTTTCTTTCTTTCTTTCTTTCTTTCTTTCTTTCTTTCTTTCTTTCTTTCTTTCTTTCTTTCTTTCTTTCTTTCTTTCTTTCTATTTTTCTTTAAATGATTGCTTTTTATTTTCAAGCATTCTGAGACCAGAGAACAGGAATGAGCAAGCTTCCTTGGAGCAATCTCACGGTGACTGAGCGCCCCCTAGTGGCCATAAGGAATTAATGTACCCTCCCACCTTGACCACCTAAGAACTCACATTTTCAGCAATGCTTGAAAAGAGAGAGAGCCCTAGTGTCCAGAAGCACATCTTTTAGGTGCAGAGGCTAAATATAGGGTTAGCTGTAGAGTAGGTGGTAGATTTTTCCAGCAGCAAGCTTGCATGGCAGTTGCCTCTCGTGCAACTAGCACTGGGTCATAGGTTTGAGAACACACATGGTGACTTGCGTCTATAATTTCTGACCGTTTTCACAAGGGAGAGAAGTCTTAGATAGCTAGAAACCAGAAGTCCAGGATTTTCTTTCCATCTTCATAGTCTTTGCAGGTGTGGTTAGATATGCCTTTGGGTTTTCACTTTAATGTTCATCTTTCACTGATGTTTGCAATTCAGTCACTATTTTGCCCACTCTCCCAGCCACGACATTTAAGGTTTGCATAAACCCCGTGAAAAATACTTCAAATATCCTTCTAGCCTGTATCCTAGTCCATTTTCGCTCTTTCCTCTGAAGAATGGTGTAGCATTGAAAGGGGCCCTGCTGGGGATGGGGCAGTGAATACAAGGACGTGTCTGCTTTTTGGCTCTTTCAATAGTGAGGCTTCCAATTTACATGCCAGATATTACTCAGTATGAGGAGATGTACTGTATAAAGTACATGTAACTTACAACAGTAACTTGCAAGGGTAATGGGAACATAAGCCAGACCAGCAATGGTCTTTTACTCGTGCAATAGGATCAGAAGTATTCTCAACTCCATAAGCCTGGGGCTTAAAAGTGAAGCCGTTATTCTGGAAAGAGAGACAGTGGAAGTCATATGAAGTCATTGCATTTTACTGAGTTATCATAATATTTGTAGAGAGAAATGGTACTCATTTTTTTCCTTAATTTGGGGGATTGAGTGCAGTTTTTTCTTTTCCTGTACTTTGAAATATTAAACTAATGTTGCTTATTCAATATTGCTTTGCTAATTAAACCACCCACAGTTATTACAGATTCTAATTATCTAATTTCAGTGCCCAGTTACCCCCCGAAAATGTCCAAGCCATAGCAACATCACCAGAAAGCATATCAATATCCTGGTCCACACTTTCCAAGGAAGCCTTGAATGGAATTCTCCAGGGTTCAGAGTCATTTACTGGGCCAACCTCATGGATGGAGGTAAGAGGATTAAACTAGAACTTTGAGTTTGCCCCAAAGGATGCGCAATGGAATTTGCAGACCCCCTCCTCCTACCATGGATTCAGCACAGGATGGGCAGTTCTTTATCGATGGTACTTTTCTCCTTTCCCCACGTCTTTCTGTTATCTCATATCTGATATTTAACAGGTGTACACAGCTGTTTAAATCATATACCTTCAAAAGCAATTTGAAGGATAGGAGAGGGTGGCACTTGGGAATCTAGGAATAGATGTGTTTTCCTAATTATGAGTATCTATGTCAAGCCTCTGCAGGCAGCACCAAAACCTTGATCTGTATCTAGAAAGTTCTACGTGATGTGTATCCTGAAGCTGACCTCTTCCTATTCCCCGATAGGACTCCTGCAGGGAAAATCTTAAGCTCCTGTAGTTGAACTAGGAGGGGTTCAGAGAATGCCAGAACCAGAACACCTTGGAGGAGTATTATTGTTCCCATGAGGAGCGCTTTCATCCAAACTCTCCATTTTTGTCCCCTCCTTTTTCTTTTTTTTCTCCTCATATTCCCTCTCTTCCTTCTTGTTTCTTTGTGATTTTATTTTTTTCTTTTCAAGTTGTCGGACAGAATTCTCCGTTTGGAGGCAAGACTTGGCACGAGAGAGGGTCAGCTCGGGGTGGCGAGATTGGGGCTCCAAGTGTCTTGAGCAGACACGTCTGTGTCTGTGCTGTCAGAGGCCTGACGTCACGAACCAGCTGAGCCCCGTGCCAGGAGCACGACAGGCCCAGCCTGAGCTACAGCCCCTAACAGGAAAGGCTCTGCTCTCTGCTTGTGGCCCAGGACTTGGGTGACCCACACCTGCACCCTCCCCTGCTCCCCATATCCAGCCCCTGGGGTGCCCCCCCTCTGGTTTGGGGCTTCCTGCAGCTCTTCTGACTGTGGGTCCCCTGAGTCTGGGCAAACACAAGAGGCCCCCAGGGCATTTCCCACCTCTGCTCAGGACCACCTGGGTCTGCTCTGCCAACCTGGTCGCTTTCCCCACCCAGGTAATCGGAACACACTGGGCCTCAGAGGCTGCAGGGGTTCCACTATTGGTGCCCGAATAAAGGAAGAAGACACATTAGCAAAGGCAGCTTAATTTGCTAAGTAAATAGCAGAGTTCCAGGCTTAGCTGTTTACATCTGCCAGCCAGACTTGTGTCTCAGAGCTGAGGACCAGATCTGATTCCCTTGATGTTGAGGTAGCACTTTGCATAGTGCCAGCAGTGGAGACATTCTGATTCACCTTGTGGGCCCCCCCGAAGCAGACGTGTTACCTGAGCAGCTACTCTGTGCTAAGCTCTGCCTGACCGCTGAGGATGCCAGCATCTGCCCCGATGGATGCTCTAGCCTAGTGAGAGTGGGGAGATGTGATGCACACAGAACCTCCAGCCCAGTAAGGCACAGCAGCCCCACGGAGGGACGGAGTTAAACAGGTGATTCACTTCACCTCCTCCCTGCAAACAGAGCTTTAAAATTCCCATAGAAGTAGATACGAGCAACGAAAAATTTCAAATTATCTACTTTACTGACACAATACAGTAATAGATCATGGCATATACTTGTTCTGGTGTCTAATCCTCATCTCGAATAAGATGAAATTAAACACCCTAACATACCTAAGGCAGTGTTGCACTAAATCGTTCCTTTTTTGTTCTTGTTGGAAACATTTCCATAATCCAGTGGTGACTGTTCATCACATTTTCACGTTTTACTCATATGTGCTAATAATGCCTATAAGCACCTTAGTTCTACAATGAGTGATATGGTTAATATCGTTCAGTCAACTTTACACTTTAAGCTTTAAAAACTTGAATCTTTAAAAGCATAAAAGTCTTTAAATAAGAATGCTTGGAAATGCATACAGTTTCTAAGATAATTTTACTCACTGTATGAAGATCAACGGGATGTGCTTAATGCCTAATGTAGAAGTTCTACACTTATTCTCCAAAAGATGAGAAAGAAACCCTCAGAAACCTGCTGTGAACAGTCATTCCTGACCTGCTACCTCTGGGAAGTGACATTTATGCATTAGCAGGGAATTTCATGGAATTACTGGATTCTTGTGCACAAACTCTTAGATTGCAGCCCTGAGGTTCCCACAGACACACAACACATAGTGATCATGTAAAGAACTATACCTGCTAAGCTTGAGGATACACCACACATACACACAACACACACACACACTCGTGCAGGCAAGGGAGAAAGAGATCCTTACTATCTGCTGTGATTAGCAATTGCCCCAAATACTTTTAAAAATAGGCATAAAAAAGCATTTTGTTATTGTTAATAGGACCAGGTAAAACTGGTTAATATATTTGATAGGACAGGTTAAATGTACAATAGGTCGGTGAAATTTCTGAGTATTTTATAATCTGAAAGTCAAAGAATTTTTAAGACCTGACAGAGGCAGTTAGTCTAAGATTGCTAGGAAAATGACACACTTTGAAAATCCACTATTTCCATCGGAATTGGAGCTGCTTTTCAACCCTCTGTCTTTCTTCAAGGCAAAAACGACAGATTCTGAATCAAAGCAACGTTTAAGTGCCAACCAAGACTTTTGCTACGATGCCGGCAGGTTGAGGAGGCGCTTGGGAAAGTGATTTCCACCCCTATTTTGATTCTTCCTTAGACCCGTTAAGAATGAAAAAGGGTGAAATAAATACATAAAGCTATTTTTGTTTTTAAAATATAAAGTTTTTCTTAAAAAAAACTTTTGTACTATAAATAGTATGATTCTAAATTTATTTTCTATATTAATTTCATATTGTTTTACTCATGATTTCAACTGAACACTATTCTTTGCTTTCCATATATTTTAAAAAATTTATTTTATTGAAGTATAGTTGATTTACAATGTTGTGCTAATTTCTACTGTATTGTCCCATATAAATATATATATATATATATATATATATTTTAAATGACTCCACTGGGGCCGTGAAAAGTAGATGATAGAAATCCGTGTTTAAGCCATAAAAAAAGAAAAGGAGCTTGAAAGAACGACAAATGAAGCACGCTGTTTTGAATTTGGCTTTTTTCATAATTTTCCTTTTTACTTCCTCTACATTGATGAGTCAGGGACATACCCTCCCAGCAGAGAGAATGAGGTGCTTTTGTGGTCGATTCTGGGGCACAGGTAGTTTTAAAAAACCCTTGGGGGAGTAATTTTGAACAGGGGTTTGGACTGCATTCATATTCATGGATCGTGATAAATTAGTTCTTCCAAATAATATGAACCCACATATGAGTCAATATCCAAATACCAATTCTAATTAGCATGGTAATTCATGAGCGGGTGTAATTCTTTTGTGTCACGTGTTGCTTTCTTTAAAAAGATCAGGGTGTCCCACTTTGCCCTTCCCCCTCTTAACTGTCCTCTTCTCCATCACTGTGTCTCACTGGGGAACAGCCCTGTCCCACCGGCGCACCTTTCCCCTGCACTGTAATTGGAGCTCGTACCTCCCCCGTGACGTAGAGACCCTGGGTCCTTCTTAAAGATAAAAACAAAAGCATAAAACCAGAGGCCCCAAGAGGTCACATGATATAGTCAAGTTCTCATAACTAGCCCTGCACACAGCCCCGTGGAAGCCCCTCCCCTGAGTTGCATTTTCCCTGACTCTGTGTGTGTGTGTGTGTGTGTGTGTGTGTGTAATCTTTGGCATAATGTAGAAGTTCCTAAATCTGAAAAGATCTTGATGAGATCTATACTTAAGCTTTTTCCATCAGCATTTGAATTTTTTAACCTACTCCAATTGACCTATATTAGCTATGTTCAGGAAAATGAAAGTTATAAATGAATAATATAATGGCAAGAGGTCTGCTGGTCACCCAGGGCAGACTTTTCCCTCACAGGAAAGAATTTCTAACCCATCTGAGGGTAACGATTGTCAGCCTTCTAAATGCACAGTGACCACACGGGAAAAAACATTTTTTTCCATTTTCATAAGCCATCTGCTCTGGTTTCTAGGTTGTGGCCCCTGAAAGTCTGCCACCAGCTGGTCTCCCCCAGAAGACACTAGGCCACAGGCATCTTTGGGGGGCTGCACCCTTTGCTCTGCTCTCTCCCCGCCCCAGAACTCATCCACAAGCTGCCCAAGGTGGGAACAGGCGTCGGGCTCCTGTTGGGGTCCGGGGCTGTGTCTGTGCCCATTTTTCCCGTCCCCTCACAGCCCTCATCACACACAGGGGTCCCTGGCATGTGAGTTACAAGCCTCAGCTACCCCCTGCTTTTAAATTCAACTATCCTGCTATGTCCAGTTCAACCTTGATCCTTTTGATGACGAAAAGTAAAAATAGACATTCATAGTCACCATAATCACAGAACAGCTGGCCACTCATCTCCGAACTTCCGTGCAATGTGCTAGAAGGACAAGAGGAAAGAAAAACAGAGAGCAGGAGGAGGAAACCAGGCTGGCAGAAGCGCATCTCATCTGGGCGACATGCAGGTCCACCGAGCGACCACAGGGAGTGGCTGAGAGTGTGGACCGTGGCCGTGCGGCCACGGCCTGCAGTGCCATGGCCCATGCTCTCGGCCCCCGTGCTCGGCTCCGGGACCTGGGGAAGCTACTGAGCCTCTGCCTGCCTCAGTTTCCTCTCCTGTAAAATGAATGGGTTGTGGAAACAAGAGCATGGTCATGCTGGGTAAATGAGTTAACCTGGGAACCCAGAACCTGAGGAAGCACGCACGGCGTGTCAGCTGCCTTTACTGAGGCCAGAGAGCGCGAGAGACCCTTTCGGGCGGCCTCACTGTGTGCATTGTGTGCAGAGGTGGCCAGACACCATGGAGGACTCCCTCCTGGACCCCGTCTCCCACCCCAGTTCTGAGTGACTGGGCACAGCGGGCCCGGGGGCCAGCCTGCAGCAAACATCCCACACACGGCCACTTGCCCTAAATGTGAGCAGTTCCTCAGGCCCCTCCCTCCTCCTCCGGCTCCTCCGCCAGTGGCTCCTTTCAAAATCCAGAGCACCGGTGGCGGTATTTTTGTCTGTTTGTTTGTTTGTTTTTTTAAACAATGGATTTTTTTCTTTTTAATGATATTTTTTTTTCCAGAGAACTGAATATTTTATTTATTTATTTATTTATTTATTTATTTATTTATTTATGGCTGTGTCGGGTCTTCGTTTCTGTGCGAGGGCTTTCTCTAGTTGTGGCAAGCGGGGGCCACTCTTCATCGCGGTGCGTGGGCCTCTCACTATCGCGGCCCCTCCTGTTGTGGGGCACAGGCTCCAGACGCGCAGGCTCAGTAGCTATGGCTCACGGGCCTAATTGCTCCGCGGCATGTGGGATCTTCCCAGACCAGGGCTCGAACCTGCGTCCCCTGCACTGGCAGGCAGATTCTCAACCACTGCGCCACCAGGGAAGCCCCCGTGGCGGTATTTAACACATCACCGTGAGTTTTCTCAAACTGCTGTGTATCGCATACCTCAGATGGGCCAGCGTAAAGGTCCATCTTTGCCCGTCATTAGCTGATCCCGCTCCAGAACGTGAAGGAGTTTTAGCCTCGTTCCCAACACATCAGCCGAAGGGTTCACTCCAGGTGACAGGAGAGGTTTGCTGTGCTGCCTGCTGTCGCTCATATACTTAAGTTAGGTGCTGAAAAACACGTGCACCTTAAAGGAGTTTGCTTTTTTAAATGGAAAAATGAAACTCGACTTGTAGAAGCTTCTTGATGAGCAGTTAGAAGGGTCTCTGCAGAGTGAGCAGAGTGGTCCTGGCTCCCTGGGGCCTGGGGTGCGGGAAACCTGCTTGGGGACAGTTCAGGAGGGCAGCCACGAGGCCAGCGTTGGGTTTATAACACTTAACTTGGAGTGAATTGCTGTTTTCCAGACCGATTTTCCGCCCTGTGCTCTGTGGCAGTTTGGTGCAAATGACCTTTTCCAAATGTCGCAGAGCATTGGTGTCACAGGAAGACCGTGCCTAGTACCCTGAGTGATTTCAGGGCGTGACCGATGGAGGCTCGTGGCCCAGTGCTGCGCAGCAAGGATGGTGCCCACAGCCGCGGTAACAGGTTCGTGTTTTCTTGTCCTCCAGAGCTGGGTGAGATTAAAAACGTCACCACCACGCAGCCCTCCCTGGAGCTGGACGGGCTGGAGAAATACACCAACTACAGCATCCAGGTGCTGGCCTTCACCCGGGCTGGGGACGGCGTGCGAAGCGAGCAGATCTTCACTCGGACCAAAGAGGATGGTGAGAAAAGGGGCGGCTTGTGGGGGGGAGAGCTCAGGTCCCGTCTGAACCTCCAGGGGACGCACAGGAGGCTCCCACCAGCTGGCAGCATTCCCGGGCAGGAGCTATTGCTGGAAAGGCTGGGTCAGAGAATTAATTCACCCACCTATTCTTGACTTTGCTCCATGCAAACTTTCTGCTGCCCTCCCAAAATATTCCAGCACGATTCAGACCAGCACTTCCTGTGTCACCTTTGTTTGATTTATCCATTGTTTCTCTCCTCCCCTATAATTTTTCTTTTTTGTTGGGGGGGGGGGGTAGGCACATATTATTTTAAACAAAAGTGCCTTTTATCCTAGGGCTGTATCCCAGGGCCACCCCTGTTTTGTATCCCATGAGAATAATTTCAGTGACTCTTTAGCTATTAGTGTAAGCTCTGATCATTTCCATCTCTCCACTTAAAAATTATGTAATGGTCTATAGTGGTCTACGTCGTCATATGCTGTACCAGCTTTAGAATAACATTAGAATAAGCCCTCAGTGTGAGAGCTTCATGTTAATTTTTTAAAATTTCTTACAAAAATTTATGATTATTTAGTAAAATTTTAAATCGTAGCACATTTTTCAGATCACAATTTGGACTTGGTTGTGTGACTATTTCCCAATCCTACAAAAACTGTATGGCAAAATAGTTTTTTATATTATTTTAAGGGAAAGCCTGAGGGACCTCACTGCAGACTTTTTGAAGAATAATTTAACTTCTAATACATATTATGGCAATAGTGAGAAAAACACTTTCTACCTTGATAAAAGAAAGAGCAATTGATATCAAATTGATTTCCCTTGTGGAACCCTCCAAATCAGAGCTCGGAATTATACCCGAGCCAGAGTTGAGATGGGAACCACTACGCCTAAATTCTGTGCTGCTTTGGCTCTGCAGTTTTGTTTTGTTTTTTTGTCTTCTTACAGGACCTCTGTTCCCCAGGAAGCTGGGCAGGGTGTGGGTGGGAGAGCTGTTTTCCATTGCCCATGACTGCCCACATATTGGCAGGTTTGATGTCCTTTACTACATAGACAGTCAACGTGCTGTTGCTTCACCCACTATGTCCTGTGGGAGCAAAGCTAGGGACACACTCTCAGAGGCTTGGGCAGACCCTTCCTGCCCAGCTTTTCTGTCTCCTAAGGACACTCCCCTAACATTCATAACATCACTCTCTGCTCTCCCCTCATCAAACCCAGCCCTGCTCCCCAAGCAGTCCTGTCCGTCTACCCTCACATATTATCTTTATTGTCTCTCTAGCCCTTCTTGCATTCTAGTTCCCGCACACAAATTTAACCTCATTACCCTCAGTTTTTCTAGAACACACAAGTGATTATTCCCAGTTATGTGCGGGTGTCAGCCAATGCCGCCCAAAGAAATTGCACTCTTTAGGGAAATCTGAGGTCAAAATGCAATGCCATTAAGAAGTCACACATTCATAGAGATATCTACAAAGCTATGTCCTGGGTGAAGACAGCCATATTTAATTTTTTAAAATGTAATAGACGGAGAGCTGTGTCTAGATGCTGGGTCTGCCACCTGCTGCCGTGGGACTTTGACACCTTACCTCACTTCCTCTGAACTGGACTTTTTTCATGTACAAAATGACAATCAGACTGCACAGAATTAAGACATAAAAAGTGAAGTGATGTGTGCAAACATCACCTAGCTTGACATTTCGTGGGATGGTTCCTGACACTAGACATTTGATTATTTGATCTCCACTCCTTCAGAATGAGGGTGGAACCTTCTTTTGCATTGCTAAGCAATAGCACAGATGTCACTGGAATTATTATTTAAAGAGCAAATTGATCAGCAACATGAATTTTGACACCTGCATTTTTCAGAGAAACGTACAGAAATCCAATAAAAGCGGAAAGCTCTTTACAGCTCCATACTGACTGGTAATTTGGGATCAATTTTTAATTACTCCTCCAGTTTTAGAAATCATAGAGCTCTGTCTCAAAACTTGACCCTGAGACCCAAAGTGTAATTTGTCAATCAATTCTCTGCTTTCATATCCAGTGCTAATAGTAAGGGGAGATGTGATTAATTGTGGAAGGCCCTGCCTTGGGCATACCAGTTACCCCAGGGAGGAGATCAAGAATTCCACTTGTGCTAACGTGGACGAAGACTGATGCAGAGCTGAGTGTCAGTATTTACTTGGGATAAATCATCAGCATTTTCAAAAAGAAGCAGAGCAGAGATTAGGTAGAAGGAGAGAAAAACTAGTATAATAATGAGCTCATTTCCCAGATTCACATGAAAAATTCACTAATCTAGAAATGGTGAAGAATTGTGCCAGCCATCCTTATAGACTCAATGTCTAATATAAATAGACATTTGAGCAGTTTACAGAACTGATTACAATTTTGTGTCTGCTTGAAAGGAATGTGTAATCAAAGAGTATAAATCCTGTTGATGCTTCTATGAAGTCTTATGATTTGAAGTTTGGATAACACTGCCGACTTCAATTAAACGATGTAAAAATATAAAATAATAATTGTCAACATATATTGTTTTTCCTCAGAAAAGCACTGTTCTAGGCACAGGTTGAAGTTTCATTGTTTATTGATGTTCTTGCAAGTAAAGAAATATTAACACATTCACGGCAAACGTTCAATTAGGACTCCTCTGCCCAAAACAGTTCTTAAACTAACGTCCTCACCCCTCAGTGTCACGGGGCCTGGAATTTTAAATTATGTTGTTAGGTCACTGATCATCTTAAAAAGGAAAAATTTATCACTTGCTAGTGAAAGAGATAAAAACAGAATCAATAATAAATAAATAAAAATAGATTAAATAAATGAAATTGAAAAATAACACAGACAAAACGTTTACTTTTACAGGGGATAATTCACAACTGAAATATTTGTTTAGAAAACAAGTCTTCTGTTCCATAAGTACTTTCTCAGTTTCTATAAAGATTCTTGGACGTATTCTCCAAGAATATGGAGATTTTGATATAGATCTCTGATATAGATCCTTGGACATATTATCGGGTCCATAGTCTCCATTCCATCAGTATAGTTGTGGGTCCACGGAGATATTCTCAGGGTCTGTAAGAAAAACGGACGTCTCAGCTTCTCTCCCCAGGACTGCTCAGTCATTGAGAACTTGCACATTTTTTATTGCTGCAAGACCACAAAAGATTATTTGCCAATCAAGCTTTTTGTTTTTGAACACAAGACAACTAATTCTGAATTCTAAAACGTTTGTGAAATCCTGATACCATTTTATTTGCTGAGAATATAATCTGAACCAAGCCATGGGGAAAGAGAACACACACAAACGCAATCTATTATTTTTCCAATTGTTATTTTCATTCTGCTGGCGGAAGGTAGTTTCAGCCCTGATCCTTTTCTACAAAAGAAAACATTGCATATATATAAATAGCGACGGTTGTGTTTAAGTGCAAATATTTACTGAATACATCACAAATGCACATAGCTCTGTGGGAAGAAGGCCAGCAGGAGCTGTAGTATGTGATGTTTGGTTCCTCTCTGCCACGGTTAACGATCTGTTTAGCAGGACATCTGAAAGTGGAGCTAAGAGCGAGAGAAAAATAAACAGACATCAGGATATTTGATTCCTCTGGCCACCCATATCTTGAGCCATACATCCTCTTGAAGGCATGGATGGTGTGTTCTCAGATGATAGTGTAACCGCACCGTGGTTCACCTTAAAGGTGATGGACTCTGTGTGTGTGTGTGTGTGTGTGTGTGTGTGTGTGTGCGCGCGTGTGTGTATTTGCCTAACCGCCAGCAGGGCTGCCCTTCAGGGGACACTGAAGGCTTTGTGTGCCATGGGAAGGCCTGTCAATTAATCGGTATCAATACTGCTTGGGATTCCAGAGTCCTGCAGCATTTGGCAGGGTTGTGATGTGCTCTGTGCAGTAGCGGATACACCGGCAACACAACAGACCAGGATGTCCTGGGAGGCCTTCCACCACGTGGATGCCAAAGCTTCCTCCGCTGCAGTGATTCTCATACAGGTTCCTAGGAAGTCCAAGGGCTCCTAGGGGGGCCTCAGAGGTGCGCAGTGGTCATGGGGAGGGCCCCTAAGGGGCTCCCTCCCAGCTCTGCTTCAGGAAGAGCCACTCCACTTCCACTGTGTTATGCATGGGTCTCCCACATGACACTTAAAAGGATTTGTCCACTTTAAAGAGTGTTTGGAAACCACTGCTCTAATGGGTGCAAAGGCCAGGCATACTGGATCCTGATGGAAACCAGAAGAGAAAAGGGGCCTCATGCGTTGCTTGGCCGTGACGACAACTGCTATTGTGGAGGTGTCCCTGCAGCATCACGTCGTCTGCTCTCGGCTCAGAAAAGCCACTGCGGAGCCCGGGGCTCAGGGGGACCCGGCTGTCACGGGGGGTCACACATACACACACACTGATGTGTGCACCACACCGCACACAGCGCAGACATCACATATACACCACAAGCCACACGTGCACACGCACACACTGTACACACACTCACACATACCACACACACACCACGCACGCTACACATGCAGACATGCTCTACACACACGTCACACACACATCACACAAATCACAAAACACACACCACATACACTGCACACACCACACAAGCCACAAACCGCACACACACGTACACCTGCCTGTGGCTGATCTCTAAGACCAGAAAAATGATGATGACAAAAACGAAGCTGACCAAAGTGTCTGTGAGGTACTTCTTAGACTTGTGTCTTACTTCAGATTGAGGCAATATTTTTACAGAACAATAAGGCTGATGTTTCACATTAAGATACACTCTTAGGTGGCTTGACTGTGTGGACCCATTCTCTATGCTGTGTAGCAAATCATCACAAACTTAGCACCTTAAAACAATACAAATTCATTATCTGACCATTTCCTGGGGTCAGGAGTCCAGGGACGGGTTAGCCAGGTCCCCCGCTCAGGGTCTCACAGGCTGAAATCACAGTGTTGGCTGGGCCTGGGCTCTCATCTGAGGTCGGATCCTCACCCGAGCTCACTGGTGGTCAGCAGGATCCAGTTCTCTTAGGGCTGAGACCATCTCCTCAGCCCCCAGAGGCCACTCCCCAATCCCTGTCACATGGCCCCAGCAGGGTCACATGGTCGTGTGGTCATAGCAGGACAGTTGACCTCTTCATCACCAACAGGAGCCTGTCTCTGCTTCTCCAAATCCCTCTCTGACGTCTAGACCCTCTTTTAAGAGGCTCATCTGATTAGGTCGGGCCCACCCAAGTTACTCTTCTTTCGAGTAACTTGAAGTCAGCTGATTGGGTCCTTAATTATATCTGCAAAATCCCTTCACCTTTGCACAAAATGTAACCTGGTTTTGAGAGTGATCCATCCATCATAGTGACAGGTACCACCCACATTCAAGGGGAGGTAATTACACAGGTGTGGCTATCAGAGGGCGAGAATCTTAGGCACCATCTTAGAATCCTGCCTGCCACACTGAGCTCATTTAGAAAATCTGCTTGGAGGACCTAGTATGCCCCAGATACTGGCCCGGGCACTGGAGACACGGCAGAGAACAGGAAAGGTGGGGCTCGCAGGCTGGTGGGGGAGACAGATATCTACCAATCACTCCTGAGTGGGTTATGACAAGTGCCATGAAGAAGCGTCTTCAGAGGCAACCCGTCCTGACCTCACCTAGGCTAGTGACAGAGAAGGTTTTCTCGAGAAAGCAAGCACTAGCAGAAGCTGAGATGAGTTCGAGTTGCCAAGGACAAGGTGGAGGGCAGGGCACAATTCCAGGCAGGAGGAACCCAAGGCTTTCCGTCATCACGTGTCAATGACCTGATGTGGGAGATGCACGCCACATCCAGGGACCTAAAAAGGGGTCCAGTGCTGTGCAGTGACACAGAGCCAGGAAGAGAATCCAGCCACTGACCTGACACGTCCACGTGGAGGTCTAAAGTACACACCAACCTTACACATCCACCGAGAGGCAACGAGAAGGGAAGAGAATTCTTGGTTCTGGCTCTTGCGACCAAGGAGATGGCTGTGCCGTTTGCTGCAATAGGGGACGGGAGGAGGGAGGCTTGGGAGAGAAGGTGGTGAGCCCTGCTTTGAACAGGATAGGTCTAAGGTGAGTGAGTCAGAGCGGAGATGCCGGGGCCATCGGACACCAGAGCTGTGAGAGCATCTGCGTGCACAGGGGAGGTCTGAGCACGTGGGAGAACGCAGAACAGATGGTCCTCAGCCACTGCATTCTTAACTTCAACCCATCAAATCTGGAGCCATAAGTTTACTCAACGATGGCCAGAAATTCATGAAGGCTACCTAAGCTTGCCTATATCTTCATAAGAAAAAAGCAGATTACCAAAATGTAACCTGATGACTAGGAGTGCGACTTAACAAACTATGTCCCAGACACACCCTCCTAAGCCATCTCTGTCTCCTGCCACTCCCAACATTTGGTGTTTATAATTCAACACTGAGTTACAAAGTAAAAGCCAGAATCCTTTAGCAATATGTACGATAAAGAAATGGTGATGGTTATTACAAATGATAGCTAGAGTTTATTCAGTGTGTATTATATACAGGACTCGTATTAATTCTTCACATGAATTCTCTCTCATAATCTTTTTTTTTTTTAATTTTTTTTAAAGTGTTTCCAATTTTTTTAAAATTAATTAATTAATTTATTTATTTTTGGCTGTGTTGGGTCTTCGTTTCTGTGCGAGGGCTTTCTCTAGTTGCGGCAAGCAGGGGCCACTCTTCATCGCGGTGCGCAGTCCTCTCACTATCACGGCCTCTCTTGCTGCGGAGCACAGGCTCCAGACGCACAGGCTCAGCAGTTGTGGCTCACGGGCCCAGCCGCTCCGCGGCATGTGGGATCCTCCCAGACCAGGGCTCGAACCCATGTCCCCTGCATTAGCAGGCAGATTCTCAACCACGGCGCCACCAGGGAAGCCCTCTCTCATAATCTTAACAGTAAAATAATAACTTGGTATAATTATTGTTCTGGCTTCCTAGATGAGGGACCTAAGACTTATTAGAGAACTTATGAACTTGCCCAGGACACAGAACCAAGTGGTAAAGTTGGACAAAAGCCAGCCGTGGAGGCTGCAAAGCCCACACCTTTAACCATTGTGGTGTAATCCAAACCAGAACTAAAATTTTAAATTCTCATTCGTAAAGTATTGGCTCAGAAATCCTGAAAATCTTTCTCCAATGTCTTGTGCCTCAGTTTCTGTATATTTATTATTTTCTTGTGCAAAATTCTAATAACCCTACAAGGAAAGATTATACAAGATAGATCATAAATCAGTGTATGAGGAACCACTTGGGGGTTTAGGTAGTAAGTGCAGTGAAAAACCCTTTGATCTGACGTGATCCAGGCAAGTTAATGGAAATAATCTACTAAAGAAGGAATCACTACATTTTACAGTTACCAAGCGATAGAATTCAAACATTGTAGTTTAACTTAAAACATATACATATACATTTATTATATAATCATTGTCTAATCAAATGATCCAGACTCATTTCTTTAGTTTTGGGTGAAGAGATTAGAGTTCTATGTCATTTTTCATTCTTTGAACTGTATTCATCATGGATCATCTGTAATTTCCACTTTAATTTCTTGATCGTGGAGTAAACATGTATTGTCATTGGCTAATAATCTGCTTTTTAATTTCTTTTTATCTGTTTGCCTTGATTTTTTTTGCCATGTGTCCTGTTCTTCTCACTAGTCTTGCCCAAACCTAATTGAAGCTTCTTTTTTTTTTTAAACTTACCTTCAGAAAACTTTTCCAAAGTCCCATCCATTGTCATAAAAACAGCTTTCTTTGTGCACTCATATTTCATCAGTTTCCATAAATTAAACTGCATTACCTTGACAAGTACAATTGTCACAAACAGGGTGGAAACAAGCCTGACACTCTTGATGAGCAGCCAGCCAAGGGGTTGTTGCCAAAGTACTTGGGGTCCTAGAAGGACGCTGGCCAGAGGGAGTGCCTGGTGGACGCCAGCTGCGTGGTTTGCTTTACGCAAGAAATGGAGGGTTCTGGCCAATCCGGGGGCATCCATTAGCGTGGGAATATTAAGCACATGTACGCTCTACCCTTGGCGTTCGGGAGGAGCCCTTGTGGCTCTGAACCAGGTTGTAGATGTCTCGGTGATTGCCCTCACGTGTAGAAAACTAAGCATATTCAGGACAAAGGTACCTTGTTCCCAGGGACCTATTGATCCAAGCTTCATCGCTCCTATGTGTTCCTTTCTCTAGACCTTCTGCTCTTGGTGGAACTTGTCAAAAACTGATCCCAAGATTTTATGTTTTCAAATGATGACTGTGTCCAACCCCCATTAACTCTTGCCAGAGTTGTTGGTTTTGTGGTTTTGACTTAGAAGAGTCAAGGTCAAAATTTGAGCATCAGTTTGACCTAGAATTGTCACCTAGAAGGTGACAATTATGAGATATGCATTCAATTCCAAAAATATTTACTTTGAAGTTAGGTTGTTTTTGGAGAAGGAAGAAACTCAAAGCTTCCTCCAGGGGCTCACAGGGGACCTTATTGGTTTGAATTTCAAGGTCTCCATCAAGGGGGGAACCTCTCTCTATGTGAAAAGTTAAAACAATGAGGAGCAAAGCAATAACCTCGTGGTTTCTGTCACAGCAGATTTAACACTCTTTCCTCTTTATCCCATGTTCTACCCACTTGACCTCATTCTCCCTCTTCAATCTGGAAAACAAAAGGGTGGGGGAAAGGGCACTTATGTTCAATCTCACTTCTCAAATGAAGCTTCATGTTGTCAACACCCTTTTCTGCATTCTTAGATGATTTACAGAGGGGAGTTTGTTGTCTGTATGAACTGTGAATCTTTGACACAAAAATTCATACTCATAAAAACTGCTTCTGAGCCTCTCCTGAGCCAAATAGAGGTGTCATTACAAAGTGTTTTGGGCACAGAAGGGTGATCTCTGATGACTGAGGTAATTCGCCCTCATTCCTAACTCAGGAGGCAAGATGTACCCCCCAAGCCAGTTCAAAGCCAAACACTGTAGCAGAAACAAGAATGACCCAGAAGCTAAATTCTCCACTAGTCAGAGGCAGGAAATCATCAGGGACTGAAAAGCATAGAGAAGGCTCCCAGGAAAACAGGGACTTGAACTGATTGTGTTAGTTCTGTCACAGAAACAATTATTCATGACACTGGTTAAGGAACAGCAAGGCAGACTTCATTCAGGGGAACGATTTGATAGGTGAAGGCATGACCACAATGGGGCTTTTGCAGTAGGGGAGAGAGATTGGATTCAGCTTTGAATACAACAAGGAAAAGTGGGAATTTATAGCCAAGGAGTGAAGGGGAGGGAGTTGGGTCATTGGGTGAAAAAATTACTGAGAGGAAACATCGGGGATGAGGGGCATTCTGGCTAAATTGACTTCACAGGAGTTTTGCAGAAGGCCGGCGAGGATGATCAGAGATTACCTGGTGGTGACAGAGAGTGAGGACTTTGATCAGGTATCAGAGGTGATAAGATATGGTGGGGATACTGGCTAAACTGACTGAGCAGGATACTTGCTAAAGTGGGCTCTTAGGGGACATGCCCAAGGACGTGGCCCCGTGGAGCTCCTAGGTCGCTGGTCAGAGAGACACTGTGTCAGCCCCCAGGGTGGCTGTAACAAAGCCCCGCAGCCTGGGGGACCAGCAACAGGAATGTGCTGTCTCTCGTTTCTGGAGGCGAGAAGTCCAAGGTCAAGGGGTGGGCAGGGTTGGTTCTTTCCAAGGGCGGTGAGCGAGAATCAGTCCCTGGCTTGTACATGGGCATCTTCTCCCTGTGTCTTCACACTGTCTTCCCTCCATGTGTGTCTCTGTGTCCACATCTCCCTTTCTTTACGAGGACACCAGCCATGCTGGTCATGGCTCACCCAAATGACCCCATTTTAACTTGATTTCCTCTGTAAAGATTCCGTCTCCAGATAAGATCACATTCTGGCATGGTAGGGTTAGGGCTTCAACAAGCGGGTGTTGACTGAAAAAAAAATGCACAACGTGAGAGTTGTGGGTTAAGTTTTATTTGGGGCAAAATAAGGACTATAGCCCGGGAGACAGAATTTCAGATAGCTCTGAGAAACTGCTCCAAAGAGGAAGGGGGGAAGGTCGGTGTTACATACGATATCAGTGAAGGGGGTGCGTGCAGTCAAGCACACGCTTTGGCAGAAGCTTCCTGCTTGTCATGAGGAACAGGTGTCACCATGAATGATTGTAGTGCTTTTCTAGATAAGAGGAGATGCAAGAATCGGGCTCATAAAATCTTCTCCTAAAAATATCTATCTGAAGGTCTGTTCTACCAGTTTTTCCCAGAGCACAGAGTGCCTCGTTCCTGATCTCCACCCTAAACTCCTTTCAGTGGGTGTTGAAGGTCAGCGGCTGCAGCACTCCATGATTTAATCCTTGCAGAGGCAGATGGCAAGTGCCAATGTGTAGTTGGCATGGGTTTTGAGGGACACAGTTCAGCCCGCATCCCTGACTCCCGAAGAGCTGGGAAGAGAAAGTGGCAGGGTGCAGCGGGGTCCTGTGGGCTGGTGGGTCTGGAGTGGCGGGGAGGGAACTTCCATCATTCTGTCACTAACCTTTCTGCTTTTCCAGTTCCAGGTCCCCCCGCGGGAGTCAAGGCGGCTGCGGCCTCGGCCTCCATGGTCTTTGTGTCCTGGCTCCCCCCTCTCAAGCTGAACGGCATCATCCGAAAGTACACGGTGTTCTGCTCCCACCCCTACCCCACAGTAAGTTGGTAAACCACCCAGTGCCTTTCAAGCATCTTCCGGAAACGAGCCACGGGCGCTCACTTGCGACCTTCTCCTTCCTTTGTTTCCCACCTCCTTGGGTTTCCCCAGTGGTTTTATTCTTCTCCCTGCTGTGTGCACATACAAAGCAAGGTCCTCATTACCACCTCATTGGAAAATACACTTCTGAATCCTTCTAAGGGGCACAGTTGTCTGGAATGATTGTTTATTGGGTGAGTTCCCGCAAAAACTGCCAGCCGGCTTATCAGAATCAAAACCCAGAGGCCTTAGTTGATCGTCAGTGGACCCCACCTATTGGTTTTGCTGTTGGGCTCATCCTTCAACGCACTTCATGCTTCACCTGCCTCCCTCGCACACCCCGACCCCGTCCTCCTTCCCTGCCCATCGCCCACTGAGACCCAGCAGCCGGAAAACCCTTGCTGTGCTAGAAATGAAGGACTTTGACAAGACTCTATGACCCTCACAAGTACAACAGTCAGCTTAATTCATTGTGAAGGAATTAAAAGTTAGGGTACTTAATATTTCAAAATATGGGATTTACTGTCATTAGTATTAACACCACTGAATGATACTTAGAGAGTGAAAGTGTTTCTTAAACAGAAGAATGTGTGTATCCAAAGGGGAAATTTAAAAGAAAACCAGAAATGGTTCATGAAATTTATGATGTCTTCATAGAAATGTTTATGACATTTTCTGAGGTAGGCGCTATGTCCAGTCCATCTTTCCATCTCCCAGCTCCCGGCACAGGACATGACATGCATAGCCATTCACTGTTTGTGGAGTGAATACAAAAATTAATTTTGGTTTTATTGTGGTAAAATATCAAAACATAAAAGTAGCATTTTTAAGTGTTCGATTCAGTGGCATTAAGTCCATTCACATTGTTGTGAGACCATCACCACCATCCATCTCCAGAACTCTTTTCATCTTGGAAAACCGAAACCCTGTCCCCATGAAACACTACCTCCTGTTCTCCCTCCCCCACCCCGTGGCAACCACCCTTCTCCTTTCTGTCTCAGTGAATTTGACTATTCTAGGAATCTCATGGGTATCACCGGAATAAGACAGTGTTATCTTTCTGTGCCTGGCTTATTTCACTGAGCATAATATGTTCAGGGTGCATCTGTGTTGTAGCATGTATCTGAATTTCCTTCCTTTTTAAGGTTGAATATCATTCCTGAACTAATTTAGTAATTACTTTTTAATTAAAATGACATGCTTTCCCAAGTCTAGAGTCTGTTGGGGACCCAGAGGCCCAGTGTCACCATAGACACTGAGGATGATTAACGGTGGGGAGACAGGGGGAGAGCAGGAGTGTGGCATACAGATGGGCCTCCATCTCCGAAAAATATCAAGTTGTATGTTCTGCTGTTGATATGTCAACAGCAGCACCTCTGGAGTTGAAGTAAAGACTTGGCGGTAATATGCTTAGATATGGGTTTCAGAACTTGTGTGAGTTCCTTACCTGGTTTCACACACGCTGTTAGCTCTCACCTGCTGAAGCCTACCATCAGATCCCACCGTCAAAGTCCAGAGATGCAGAGCAGTGTAGGGGACGCGGTGGTTGGCCCTCTACTCAGAGGCCACTCACTGAGGACCCTGTGCAGGTTCTGATCCTCTGAGCGTCAGCCCTGACATACCACCACATTCACCAAAGAGAGACAAAATTATTGCCGGAAGTGTGCCCATATTTCACCAGAATGTGAAGGGCTTCTTTATTTTTACTCATTCCTTCATTTCTTGATTTGCCGTAGGACTCCCAATTGCTCTTTTGACTCCAGCAAGCTAGAGAGAGCCAGCAGGGAACAGGGGACACAGGCAGCTTACCCTCATTCTGTCTTCCCAGTCGGCTCTTCATCGCTAAACTAAAAGCCCCAGCCTGGCTTATTTGGAATTAGTCCCGAGTGGCTGAGGCTTAGACGAGCAAGCCCGCCTTTGTGGATCGTGGGCGCCATATTGCTCTCCATCCTCCCAGCCTGCGAATTAAGTCCTATAGAAAAGGAGGAGTTACTATCCCGAACACAGTATCCATCGAACACTCTGTAGGGTGGACTATAAATGATTTCCCAAGGGATTTCCAGTCTCTCCCTGCACAGAATAATGGGATTCAACTATCCAGGACCTTCTCCACAAGAGCCTTGCAAAAAATACCTTAGCGAGATCAAGCTAACCAGAAAAGGTGGCAAATAACTGAATTTCTCACCTCCTTGATGTCTTACAACCACTAGCAGGTGTTTCTGTGCGGTCTTTAACCATATTAAAAAAACATTGTAAATCTAGAAATATGATTTTCACAAGGTGCCTGTGGTCTCCCGGGAAGCACCACTTATTAAGCTTTGCAGAGAGGACCCAGAACTCCAGAGCTGTCCTCAATAACATGAAGTGAACCAGAATCAGTTTTCTTCCATCTCTAGAACCACATTGCTATTCATCTCTTTCAAATATCATTTAAGACCACGAGGCCTATTTTTAATAGACTTTATTTTTTAGAGCAGTTTTAGGTTGACAGCAAAATTGAGTGTAAGGTACAGAGACTTCTCATGTGATACCTATTTTTAAAATAAAATAATACCATTACAAGTAAAGATGAGAGAGAACTAATACACGTGTCTTCAGAGGTGAAGACTTAAAAAATTCCATCTACTATTCTGTTTTTTTTCCGTGGAATGAGTAAGGAACTATAAATTACTGGAAAGGGGGAATTTTTCCCATCTTTAGTGTCTGCGATTTAATTTTAAGTCAGAAAACTATGCTATCAAATTTTCTGAACTTTTACTTTTCTGCCAATGTATCGAAAGAAACACCAGAGGGCAGTCCTAGTTCTGTGTATTTTTCCTGTTCGTGTATCTGATTTTTTTTTCCTTTGAAATGACTTCATAGTCGAATGTAGAACGTGGGAAGATAAATTAGGACACAGCACACTCTGTAATTTAATCTTCTTTATAAGAGTCCCTCGGCTAACCTTGCTGATGTAAATTTTCTCTCAAGATCCTCAATTCCTGCCCCTTCCTTGTGAAAGGGCCTTGTTAAAAGACACAGGCTCTATTCTCTAATATGTACAATGCATTGTCTGATTATAGGCATTTGTTTCACGGTGTTCTCTCAGGTCAGCTTAGTAAAAGGCGTCAGAACATGAAACTTTGTATGTTGCCAGACAAGAAACTGGAAATTTGTCTCAAGGCTGGTTGTCTAAAACTGGTGTTTGGTAAACATTAATCTCACTGTGAGGGACCAGCTAATGCAAAGAGACGTCAACCTTCCCAATCAGAGCAAAACCTCAAATCCGTTTGATTAAGGAATTCATCATATAATTTTTGGACCATGGCTATTACTTTTAGTATATAATGGTTTAGATGATCGATTCATACACTATGAGAAGCAATGGAAATCCAAAGTAATGAGCTAGCCTTGTAAGGTCCCAGGTAGAAAGTAGTTAACCTGGATTTCCTCTCTAATGACCCTTCCTACTTAAAAGCAGACTGTGAAAAATGTTATATATTACATAAGCACTAGGAGGTAGAAATTGTCTGTTTTGCAAGGCTAAGCTGATGGACATAGAAATGTGAAATTAGATAGCACAAACTTCTCATTAATGAAGAATAAAAATCAGAAGGTCTAAAAAATTATATCAGTGAGCTATGATCCACCTCAATTATTCCAGTTTCAGAAGATAATGTTAGCCAGTTCCTGCACAAAGTAGAGCTCAGTAGATGCTGCTGAATGAGCAAATGAGACTCATAGCAACTAACTCTCCACAGTGGAGCCCACAACTCAGAATTAAGCAAGTCTTCTAGGAAGCAAAGAAAGTAACCTCTACCAGGTCCAGACAACATTCAAGCCAAGGTAGCAGGTGTGTGTTTGCCTCCCAACCGTCCCTAGACTGCATTTCCTAAAGCTATAGTGGGGCTGAGGACAAGACAGAGTGGCTTTAGAGAACCACAAGTATTCAGGAATCTCAAGTCAAAAAAATGGTGCAATAACAGAATCAGGGAAGTAGTATCTAATGTGACCACCTGAATTTATAATGATTCTCATCATAATATCGATTGTTCCTCTCTCAGAAGTCACCATGGACCTCCTGGTTGTAAAATTCCATTGCCTCTTAGGAAGAAGTAATGCTCTTCCTATTTTAAGTTGTAGCATCACAAGCTATTATATAGTTATTTGTTTTTAAATTTGTTTTTCTTACCATCCATTATCCTTTTATTCTTTCTCTTTTGTTCTCCCTCTCCCTCAACACCCCACCCTTAAAGGTAGGCATTTTTCAATACTCTACCTTCTTTTCATATTCTTTACTATCTCCCTGAATAATTGAATCCATTCTCGTAATTTAACTATCATCTGAAGTTAAGGTGTTCAAAATGTTTATCTCTAACCCTGACAATCTTAGAGAACCAATCAGTCCTATATTGTCAACTTCCTACCATCCATGTCTTCTTGGAGACCCCACCACATCCAACATGTCCAGAACCAAATTCATTCTTGCCCCTCTTCTCTTCCTGTTTCTCAACTAAGCTAGTCATTACCTTTGACTAAGCTAATGATTACCTTTGACAAAGCTAAGCCTTAGATTACCTTTGACTCCTGTTCTCCCTTTCCACTCATTATCTGATTGGTTTCCAAATCATTTCTTCATTTACACAGCAAATCTCTGTAGAGGGCTACCCTGTGCCAAGGGCTGAGCCAGAGTCTGTGTATCAGTCAGGAGAAGCTGAGTTATGCTATGTAACAAACATGCCTAAAAATCTCAGTGATTTCCACCAATAACAGCTTTATTTTTCTTTCACATTCATGTTCGTTGTGAGTTGGTGGTAGCTCTGATCCATGTTAGCTTCACTCCAGGAAGGACCCATGTGGGTTTTATGGCAGAGGGAAAGAAATCTCTGGAGGGTCTGACATAGGCATTAAATGCTCCAGCACAAATCAGTGGCCAGAATCCATCACATAGCCTCACTCAACCACAAGGGAACCAGGAATACAATCCAAACAAACACATACCCAGAAGACAGGCAAACCAGAATGTTTGGAGAACAACTCTAATATAATCATGGGACTGCAATGACAAAGGATAGAGTGTCTTTCTTTGAGAAGTTCCTAGTTCTAGGGAGGGCAGAAAATACTAGAGATGGTCACTGCTCTGTGTGATGTGGCAAACGACACAACAGTGGCATGGACAGCACTGGATGACACAGGAGTCAGGTAGGAGGGTGTTACTCAAATAATCAGGTCAGAGACTGTTACTTAGGACATATTTACAGCCCTGGCTTGCAGGAGGGGAAGAATTGTACCTGAGGAGAGGGTTTTATGACCAAGGGAAATAGCACCTACAAAGTGACATTGTGTCATGAAGAGTCTCTCTCCACAACATCTTTCTAATCCTCTCCCTTCCTTTCACTCCCACCACCATTGCCTTGGTTCAAGTCCTTGCTTGGGAAACCAAACTAGGGCAGAAACCTTTGCACTACTCATATCCATTCCCTTCCACTGTCCACATCACTGTCATAATTATTCTTCCAAATTCTTTGTCCGATCATGTCATGCCCTTGTGCAAATTTCTTGGATAACTTCTCCCTTTTTACCTAAAAAAAAGTTCAGAATTCTCAAGATGACCTGTGCAGATTTCCATAACCCAGCTCCAATGGCTGTTCAGTCTCCTATTCTACTAACCTTCCTCCATCCAAAATCTAAGCCACACTGTGTCTCCTGTGTGTGTGTGTGTGTGCGTGTGTGTGTGTGTGTATTGTGTGTGTGTATTAGGTCCTCCTCCTCCTTGTCTTTTCCCTCTCATCCTTACATGTAATAATGTTTATTCTTAAGGCTCAACTTAAACGCCACATTATTTATTCTAACATTTTTGAGCACTTGCCATATTCTAGCTGCTATGTGTTAAATGCTTTATGCTTATAGTTTCCAAACTTGTTTTTTCATGACTCACAATCGGAAATATATTTTATGATCACACTCCAGTACACACACACAGCAAAAGCCTTGTAAACAAAACTTCACTTACTACACATGATGCACTCTGATATTTTCTGTTATATTGGATTTTTTTCTCTTCTTTTATATTTTAAATGATTGCCAGGCCCACTAAATTGCTTCTATGGACCACATTTTTAAAAATACTGCTTTCGTCAGTTAATTCTGATGATTACCTTATGCAAGAGGGGTTGTTTTTATTCTCTTCTCTGCACTGGTACTGACATGGAGACTGTGCAGCCTGCCCAGGACCACGCAGTTTAGCAAGGTAAAGACAGGGTCTGTAGCCCACAGGGGTCTGAGTTCAGGAACCAGGCTCTTCACCCTAACAGCCTACTGCCTTCCCCGGGGAAGCTGGCCCTATCTCTCCTCAGCATCCCCAGCACTGATTTTTAACCTCTCTTTGACGTAACCATAATCTCTTGCATCACTGTTGGAGGGGGCATAGCTGAGCCCCCGCAGCGGCACGTCAGTTTCTTAAGTACAGGAACCACAGTTAGTTACTGTTATACCTTTGGAAACCCCAGTATTACGCTGACATAGTAGATGTTCAGCAAATGCTATGTTGAATTAAATTTTATGGATGACGGCTATGAGTCAACCAATAGAGGTTAAACTGTATAATGAAGTTTCTGCTTAATAAGGCAGGAAAAGTGTGTTATATACTTTGGGATGCTTTCCATCCCCTAAGGATTTAGATAAAATGCCTGTGCTTTTGAATCACTGACATGGAAATCATTCTGCCACAGTTCCAGCTAAATGGACTTATTGCTGGACCTCTTTATTCTGTAATGGCAAAGCTGTAAATTATGGAGTTGCCAAAAGTCATCCAAAGAATACACAGTCATGTTTCACATACACATACGCAGTTAATCACATGTCAGCAAATCTTTTTGGGGCATCTCTGTGTGACAGGCATGCATTAGGCTCTCTGTGCTCTTGAGATTAACTGAGCTCTACTCTAGCACTCAGCATCTTATCATATGACTGGGAGAAAACTAGAAAAGTTTCCTTGAGACAGACCTACGGCTAAGCATATGAAAACCATCTCTGGTTTTATAAAATTTCTGGGGAAGTATCAATATATTCTTGAGCTTCCTTAGAAATATCTCAGTATTTCATGGCCAGTTCTGATGAAATATGTTCTAAATCTGCTTTAAATTTTTTGTCCTGCAATTTACATATATTTATTAGACTCCAACTTTTTGGGGGAGTGAGGGGAAGTACATGCTATCTTTTATAATCTAGTTCTTTAAAAAGATGAAGAACAATAATCTAGTTCTTTATCCTCAATGAAACAGCCAATAACTGCTCAATATTTCTGTTAAGTCCATATTTTAATTTTTTTTAAATCATTATCTGTGGTGCTTCAGTTTCATTGGGCATCAAGTGAAGCTGTCCAGTTGCTATGATAGGTCAAAATGCAGGTGACCCCTATGCTAAGGTTGGGAGAAAGCTTGGCCTTTAAAATCCTGAGCCCAATTTTGGACTTTATTGAACAAAGGGAAGCAAAAGCATTTACTCAAATGGAATTTCTGTACAGAAACAAGCCTTAAAAATCACTTTTCAAGCCCAGTCTCACAAGATCGCCTGCCCAATTTTGCAGATAAATTGCCAATACACATTCTGGCTTTGAACTGCCATTCATTCAGACTAGACAGCCGTGTAAACTTCTCCACTGTTTCTTACTGCTTCCAAAATAGCCACAGATGAAAATGCCCTTTTGATCAACTAGCTTTTGGAGCTTTTGAAAGATTCCAGCTTTGAAAACATATCATCTTTTTGACTTGGTCTGATACAGACATGGGGTACTATTTAAGGAAATAAATGGCTTCAGATCTTTTTCAATTAAGAATTAAGAATGGCTATTTTTTTTCCAAAACTATATATTATACCTATATTACATTTATTACCTAGAACAACCTTTCTCACAATTTCTTTCTTATATTGTGAGAAGTTATGTAATGCTAAACCAGTTGTTTTGTGCAAAATTTGTTGAATAGCTGATAGCAATCAAGTTAAATTAATAAAGCATTTTTACAGAGAGATCATTTGTATGGCAGATGGTATGACAACAGGGAAAGGATAAAACAAAACTAGTAAATGGAGGTGGTTTTGTTTGAAAGAGAGTGGGAAATATAAGGATCCTGTAATGTCAGTCTGTCTATTGGGACAATGCCCTGATTCTAAACAATAGCATGGAGAAACGTTTCTTTCATGTCTTTTCTGCATATCAACTTTAATTCACTTGCAAAACATTATAACAATAATTTTTATATTTGGGAGACCCAAAATTAAAATATTTTATGTTTGGAAGTCTTTTTTAAAAGTAGCCCATAGCCATTTATATAATAGCCGATAGAGTGATCTTGGTAAAGTACAGAGGAAACCACCAAAATTGACTAAGATAAAACAAGTAGCTTTAATATGCTATTATTTCTATGAGAGATGGCCATCTTAGTCTATTCCATTAGGAAGATCTTTGTGCTGCATTATCTTCTTCTAGAGATGAAAATAATGAAATAAAATGGAAATCAGATCAAAATGTATTATACATAGAAATCTTAAAAAGAGGCAAATCTTAAGTTGATCCAGCTGTTTATTCTTCATGTAATTGAGGCTATTTCTCTGCCACTAAACAGAAAGATTTTATATGCTCTGAAAGAGTCATTGCCCTATAATTAAAGGAGCTATCATTTTGTTTATTCTGCTTTGGAGGTTTTTTTAATCACTGCTGTGAACATTCTATCTATGAAATCATAGCATTCATTTTTTTAAAATAGGATGTTAATAATTAGATGTTAAAACTTTTTAAAGCACCATATTTCTTTGATAGAATTAGTGCTTCATTAAAAAGTTAATTGAAATTTTTTAAAGTGGAATTATTTTCATATCCATCAGAAATGCTGAATAATTTGATCTGAGCAGCCTGCAACTCCATAGTCATCCTCTACACATTTTTTTCTGTTGTACTCAAATAAATTATAGGTCATTATTAAAGTCACTAGGACAACAAACATTTCCTCAGTCCATTCCAAAGAGTGGTTAGTGGGTCCCAACCCTGCAGCGTTCTAGCCTAGGATCCCTGGGGGATAAGTGGAGGGAGGAGGATGAGGCAAGGCCCACTCAGAGAGCCTGAAGCATCCATGGGGGAGTGATGGTAAGAACATGCAAGATTATAATCCAAAGGGCACTCTAGGATCGACCCCATACTAGGACACAAAGCAAGCCTCAACATATTTAAGAGTATGGGAATTATTTCAAACATCTTTTCTGACCACACCTGCATGTAACTAGAAATCAACCACAGTAAAGATACGAGAAAAAAACTATTACGTGGAGACTAATCCAAACGGCAATAATGAGAAGGACCATAAGGGACATATAAACAAAGGGAAAATATAACACCTGATTGAGGGGATTAAAGAAGGCTTTACAAGCCTTTACAAGTTCATCTGTTCAGCTAAGTAGTGTAAGAGATTTGAAAATGGATTCAGCCACTATTGGGTAAACATCCAGTTTTATAGAAATTACTAAAGAGCATTTAAAGTAGCTCATTGTGGCTAATTTTATCTTATTTACTGGTTAAAAAAGTATCTTAGACATGAAAGGAAAAATAATACACCAGCATCCCAAGACAAGAATAATTCTGGAGTGAAAGTAGGACTGGAAGATGCTGTTCCTAGCCTTTTCATGGGGTGATATTAAAGCACTAGGATAAGACTAACCTTCTAAGCAACCTTTACATCATTTCGAGGAGGATACTGTTGAGTTCCTCAGAAATGCATGACTCCACCCACCAGACCTAAAGCCGTAGCACAGAAAGGCAGAACACTGGAAATGTGAGCTCTCTGGCTTGGGTGTCTAAAGGTGAATATCGTTAGCTGTATTTTCCACTCTGGGTACAATTTTAGGGAGGCAAACATATCAGAAGCCTTGTAAAAACTTGCTATAAATATTTTTTAAAATCAAATGCATGAAGTTCCCATTTATTTTCCTAGGCATTTTACAAATGTGAATTCATGTCCTTGTCTATGACAGGGATAGTTTTAGGAAGGGAATTCAAATGATTTTATTTCTAGATTTTAGTAGGAATTTGTCAGATGCCTTATTTTAATTATTCCTCCATTTGCCAAACCATGGTTATATCTCCTTCCTTGATGAGCAAACTTACCTTATAATCTATACAATGGAATTGAACTCAGTAAGTGTCTATGAATTCAAACTCAGCAACTATTTATGAGCTTTTATTATTACTAGGCATGGTATTAAGAACATCTGCACAGCCCAAAGGAGAGATCTGTAGTCCAGCGAGCTTGTATGGCTGGCCCCAGATGTCCTGTACCTGTTGTCAAGCCTCATCGTACACATATTTCTAATCACATCAGCCTCCACACTTCCAGTGCAATGGTGTTGGCATAATACCCCAGCTACCTCCCAGAGCAAAAACCCATGAACATTCGATGTGAAGCACGATATTTGCAATAGCTCAATAGATAAACTACTTACACATTTTATAATTTAAGTGTGTGTCTTGAAAGAATACCGAAGCCTTCCCTCAAGAAAACTATGGACTGTCCCTGTTAACATGACACCAGCTCAAGAGAAGAACCCTGTTCTTCTTATTCAACAATCTCTGATGGACCAAGAAATACATAACTCGGCTGCCGCTTGGAGGATTGCAGCTGAGAGTGATTAATTAATAATCAATGTCAAGTTAACTCTGGATTCTGATAGAATCAGCATGTTTAAATAATTTTTAGATGAGAAAGAACAACCTTTTCTCAAATGGCTCACAGGAATTTATGATGGGCACAGAATATTGGCCACCCCAGTCCACAAATGCCCTGTCTGCTCCATCATGCTGACACCGACCAGAATTAAAAATGAGCGTGGGGCAGAATTTCCCATCAAGAGCCAAGCGTACACAAGTCATATACCTGGCATCAGAGCTTTCTTAATGTTGATTGGCTTTGTATTCCCACAGGTCATGAAGTAACACAAGCCTTCCCTTAAAACAAAGGTTTAGCCCAATTATAGTAGTCCATTCAAGATTAATTCATATTGTAGGAATAATAAAATCTTCTAGAATGGCTAATATCTCTGTCCTGACTCTGAAAATGATGAGACTAGTGAGTTAAAGATCTACCAGAAGAAAATTAAATATTTAGATATTTAAATATAGAGAAAAGTGTATTTCTCCCCCTCCCCATAAATTTCTCCTTTTGACAAATTTGATTCATTCATCCCTAAGAAACTACACTGGGAGTCTGTATTTCTTTATGCTACCATTTCCTATCTTGTTGCCCTTAGAGTGTAGCTCTGCTTTGTTATTTTCTATTCTATTTTCCATGCTGTCCCTCCATGCTCATTTAATGCTTCGAAGTCTTTGAAGGATCAGCCTAGCTGAAGTATCAGGAAAAATCCGGAAATAAAATCAGTCCCTCTCACTGAACATTCCCAGTATTTGGGAGGTAGTATCACATAATGGAATGCAGGTCAAAATTGGCAAGTCAGCTCAAACATGATTCAATCCTTGTGTTGGAAAATCGGGTATCCAATAAAAAGAAAATTAAGGAAATGTAAATATAATCAGTGCTATTATACATCATATAAAATTTTAAGGAAGACGTTCCATAAGGAAGTAATAGTCTTCCTCCCTCTTTCTCAGAACAAGCATATTTGGCTGAGCATTGAGAAGGGTTTAAACAAATAGATTTGCTTCACTACCCTGAATGGGTTTCTGATTAACCTTTTTCCCGTTTAGCTCTTTTTCTCTTACCTGTTGCCACCTCTTGAACTTGTTAGCAGTGGTTGAATTATGCACCATCTGTGGATAAGGAATGCTGTTTAAAACAAATATTATATAATGTTCAGTACCCCCCTCTATTGGAGACATCCCATACCTGCGGGCATCCCTCTGGAGACAGCTAGCCTTGCTCTCCCTTAACAGCGTTCACGTGTGAGCGTCCTTCACCAAGCACCTGCAAGTGACAGCTAGTCCTAGCACAGCCTTCTCTCCTTTTGTGAGCAGGGCTAGCCTTTCACCTTCTCAAATGTGACTCACCCATCTCTACAGTGAGTTCAAAGGCCCCTACCACCCATAGGTGGGAATGTACACAGACATCTCTCCACAAAAATATCCTACTCTTGACTCAGCTTCTTATGGGACCCAGAGATAAGTGACGGTCAGAACATTAGAATCAGAAATCCCTGCATAGGTGGTCTCACGTTTTTCTAAGGAAAGAAAGTACTGGCATCTTTGGGACTATTCTCACCTCTTAAGGACACTGCTAAAACGTCATGATAACAGGAAAAGTCACATTTAATATCCGGTTACATATATAACAAAGAAAACGAATCAACTCTTCAATTATTTAAATTATTCAGTCAATTTTCTGCTTGCCCTGCTACTGAGACCAAAACAATGGTGCCCAATTTTACAGCAGTCATCAGGGGAGCATAGTGGCAGCACCAGTGCAACCAATTTCCCCAAATAACCGGTAGGAACCCCTGAATAGCTTGACTCTTATTTTCCATCCTAATCCTTAGAGAAAGGTCATTCCAACTGGGGGAAGTTTTTATAAATAAACCTCTTTTACTTCAACTTTTGGTTACTCTTCTATGTACATGGTGGAACAAATATTGCTGCATAAGAAATCATAGTTTTATCATTGACTTTAGCTACACTTCATGTCTCAGGTAAAAACTAAATAAATAAGGGCCAATTGTAGCTTATAGACAGGATAGTGATTGAGTTTTAACTAAGGACTCTGCACTCTTCATGGAAAATTTTGTAAATATATTTTAAAGCTCTGTTGAAGTTGAATGTTCAGTAAGCGCAATCGTTATAATTTGCACATCATAAGCTTTGTAAAATTAATTTGGCAACAACATTGCCTTCGAACATTACAGAACACAAGTACCCATAGTCTTGGGATTGTCTTCTTGGTTTTCCAGGAAACAAGTCAAATTCCCTCTGAACTTCTAGAGGAATTAATGTTCCCCATGATTTTCTATAGCGGAGTCAGGCTGGTGTGCATAAGGGGGTGAGGGGTTGGGTGGCTAAAGCGGGGCAAGTGGAGTGCAGATGCACACATGCATCCTAACACATATGCACGTCTGAGCACTCTGGGCAAGAGTCCCATAGTCTCCCTTTAATCATCTGCACTAGGGTATCTGTATGTTAAATATTTGACAATGGGAAATTCTCTGACATTATTTTTTATTGAGAGAGCATAGGTTTTATGACAATTAGGAGGTATAGTTAACACTTGTGTCCCCCGTTTAATTGCAGAGCTGGGACTGCAGCTTATGCAGCCTCGTGACCTACTTAAGGTTTACTTTACAGCTCACAAGGGTAAAAGTAATTTCTTCACGTGTTTGATTGCTTGCAATTGGCAGCATGGGGTGTGAGGAAGCAACACTGGACTTGAGTCAGAAGCCCTGAGCTTGAGCCTCTGCTCACCTTTGTCTGGCACAGTGACCTCAGTGAGTCACTTACTCTGGACTTTAGTTTCCCTACAATACGGATAGGCTGAGAATTTTCCAAATCTTTAAGTTCTAGTTCCTTTTTGCTTACCAATTCCTTCTTCAGTTTATGTCTCTCTTCTCTACTTTACTACCGCTGTCAGTAGGAAGCAGCACTTTGTTAAGAAATCTCCTCTACTAAACATCCAATTTCATCCCTTGCAGGTTCTACCTTCCACAGAATACTAGAACATGACCACAGTTCAGCCAGGTTCTTTGCCAATTTGTAACAAGGATTGCCTTTCCTCCATTGTCCAATAACATGTTCCTGATTTCCATCTGAGACCTCACTAAAATGGCCTTTACCATCCGCATTTCCACCAGCATTCTGCTCATTATTATTTGCGTATTCTCTAAGAAGACTGGGGCTTTTTCCTCAGTTCTCCTCTTTTCTTTCTGAGCTCTCACCAGAATCACCTTTGGCGAACACTTCATGGCAATCTCAGCTTGTTCTATCATCAACCTCAAAACTCTTCCAGCCTCTACCCATTTCAAAGCCACTTCCACATTTTTAGGTATTTATTACAGCAGCACCCCGTTTCTCAGTACTAATTTCTGTGTTTGCCTGGACTGCTATTTTGTTATTAAGTTCATAGGTGTTTAGGATTGCTGTGTCCTCTTGGTGAATTGATCCCTTTATCATTATAAAATTACTTTCTTTATCACTGGTAATATTCTCTGCCCATAAATCTACTTTGTCTGATACTAATATAGCCATTGCAACTTTCTTTTGATTGGTGTTAGCCTGGGATAGATTTTCTGTCCTTTTATTTCTAACCTACTTGTATTTTTATATTTGAAAAGCATTTCTTGTTGGAAGCATATAGTTAGGTATTGCTTTTATATCCAGTCTCAAAATCTCTGCTTTTAATTAGGATTTTAGATCATTTACACTTAAAATAATTATAGGTATATCGACATAGGTTTAAATCTATAATCTTGCTACTTTTTTATTGTCCTATTTGTTTCCTGTTTACTCCTTTTTAGACTTCTTTGAATCAACTGAATATTTTTTATAACTCTATTTTATTTTCTGTTGTCTCATTAGTTTTATTTTACTCTTATCTTGTAACTTTAGTGGTTTCTTTGGGATTAATGCATATCGCTTTTCATTCCACATTCAAGTGATATTATGCACTTCACGTACAGTTTGAGAGCCTTACAATACTATGCTTCCATTTTATTTCCGTTCCTAACATTTGTGCAATTGTTTTCATACATTTTACTTTCATATATTTTATGAACCCCACACTACATTTTAATTATCTTTTAATTATCCATTATCTTTTAACGAGATGTAAATAATAAAAAATCACATGTATTTATTTACGTTGTTACCATTTCTGGTATCTTACATTCCTTTGTGTAAGCTTATATTTCTACCTGGTATCATTTTTCTTCTGCCTGAAGAACTTATCTTTAACATTTCTTGTAGTGTGGCTCTGCTGATGATTAATTCTTTCAGCTTTTTCTATGTTTGAAAAAGTCTTTTTATCTCTTTCATTTTAAAATATATGTTTGCTGAATACAGAATTCTAGGTTGACTTTTTTCTTTCAAAACTTTAAAACTGTTGTTCCACTGTCTTCTTACTTGGTGTCTTAGTCAGCTTGGGCTGTTATAACAAAAATGCCATAGACTGGGCGCTTATAAGCGACAGAGACTTATTTCTCGCAGTTCTGGAGGCTAGAAATCTGAGATTACAGTGCCATCATGGTAGGTAAGAGCCCTCTTCCAGGTTGCAGGTTTCTCATTGTATCCCTACATGGTAGAAGGGGGCAAGGGAGGTCTCTTGGGCCTCTTTTTTTTTTTTTTTTTTAAGATTTCTTTATTGATTGATTGATTGATTGATTGCTATGTTGGGTCTTCGTTTCTGTGCTAGGGCTTTCTCCAGTTGCGGCAAGCGGGGGCCACTCCTCATCGCGGTGCGCGGGCCTCTCACCATCGCGGCCTCTCTTGTTGCGGAGCACAGGCTCCAGACGCGCAGGCTCAGTAGTTGTGGCTCATGGGCCCAGTTGCTCCGCGGCATGTGGGATCTTCCCAGACCAGGGCTCGAACCCGTGTTTCCTGCAATAGCAGGCGGATTCTCAACCACTGCACCACCAGGGAAGCCCCCTTGGGCCTCTTTTATAAGGGCACTGATCCCATGGGTGCCCTTCACCTCCCAAAGGCCACACCTTGGGAGTGTGGTTTCGATATATGAATTTAGGGGGGACATTCAGACTATAGCACTTGGATTGTTTTTGACAAGAAGTCTGTGACGTCTTTATTTTTGTGCCTGCATATATAATACGTCTTTTCTCTGGCTACTTTTAAGATTTTTCTCCCTATCACTGGTCTTGAGCAATTTGATTATGATGTGCTTTGGTGTGGTTTTCTTCATATTTTTGTGGCTGGGTTTTATTGAGATTTTTGGCTTTCTGGGTTTATAGTTTTCATCAAATTTGGAAAAATTCCAGCCACTATTTCTTCAAATGTTTTTTCTCTCCTGCCTCTTTTAGTGATTCCAATTACATGTATGTTAAGCTGCTTGATGTTGTTCCATAGCTCACGAATGCTGTGTTAAATTTTGTATTCTCTTCTATCTCTGTGTTTCACCTATTAATATATCTTCAAGTTCACTAACCTTTTTTTTCCTGCAAGATCTCATCTGCTAATAATCTAATCCAGTGTATTTTTCATCTCACATATTGTAATTTCATCTCAAGTTTGACTTGGGTCTTTTTATATCATTCATGTATCTATTTAGATTTTTTAATATCGTAGTTATAATACAATTATTATAACAGTTTTAGTGCCCTTGTCTGCTAAATCTAATATCTGTGTCAATTATGGGTCAACTTTGATGGATTAAATTTTATTTTCTTTACGAGTCCTTTTTTCTTGTTTGTTTCTTTGCATTTCTGGAATTTTTTATAGCAGCTTTTTAAAAATTTATTTTATTGAAGTATAGTTAATTTAAAGTGTTGTGTTTGCTGGGTCATATGGTAGTACGGAGTGAAGTAAGCCAGAAAGAGAAAAACAAATACCGTATGCTAACATATATATGGAATCTAAGAAAAAAAAAGGTTCTGAAGAACCTAGGGGCAGGACAGGAGTAAAGACGCAGACATAGAGAATGGACTTGAGGACACGAGGGTGGGGGGAAGGGTAAGCTGGGATGAAGTGAGAGAGTGGCATGGACATATATACACTACCAAATGTAAAATAGCTAGCTAGTGGGAAGCAGCCGCATAGCACAGGGAGACCAGCTTGGTGCTTTGTGACCACTTAGACGGGTGGGTTAGGGAGGGTGGGAGGGAGACACAAGAGGGAGGGGATATGGGGATATATGTATACGTATAGCTGATTCACTTTGTTATACAACAGAAACTAACACAACAATGTAAAGCAATTATACTCCAATAAAGATGTTAAAAAATGTGTTAATTTCTGCTGTATGGCAAAGTGATTCAATTATACATATATATATATTTTTCATATTCTTTTCCATTATGGTTTATCACAGGATATTGAATATAGTTCCCTTGTTGTTTATCCATCCTATACACACTAGTTTGCATCTGCTAATCCCCAACTCCCAATCCATCCCTCCCCCACCCCCCCCTCCCTTGGCAACCACAAGTCTGTTCTCTATGTCTGTGAGTCTATTTCTGTTTCATAGATAGGTTCATTTGTGTCATATTTTAGATTCCACATATAAGTGATATCAATCATATGGTATTTGTCTTTCTCTTTCTGACTTAGTTCACTTAGTATGATAACCTCTAGGCCCGTCCATTATAACAGCTTTTTTGAGTTATAATTCGCATACCATGAAATTCATGCTTTTAGAGTATGAATTCTAAAAGCCACAATTCAGTGGCTTTTAGAATATTCAGAGAGTTGTACAATCCCCATCATTATCTAATTTTAGAACATTCATAATCCCCCTCAGAAAAACCCATACCCAATAGCAATCTATCCCCATTCTTCTCCTCTCCTACCCCGCCCCTGGCAACCACTAATCTACTTTCTGTCTCTATGGATTTGCCTATTCTGGACATTTCATACAAGGTAATCATAAATGCGTAGTTTCTTGTGATTGGCTTCTTTCACTTAGTATAATGTGTTCAAGATTCATCCAAGTTAAGCATGTATTGGTACTTCATTGTTTCTATTGTTGAATAATCCTCCATTGTATGGATGCAACACATTTTATCTGTTCACAAGTTGCTAGATAGTTGGGTTATTCATATCTAGAAAATTTTTATTGAATGCCAAACATTGTGACTTTTACCTTACAGGGTACTGGATATTTTTATTCCTGTAAATTTTTTTGACTTTTATTCTTAGATGCAGTTCAGTTCCTTGGTGACAATTTAATCTTTATGAATCTTGCATTTAATATTTGTTAGGCAGTACCAGTATGGTGTTCAATCTAGGGCTAATTATTCCCCACCACCAAGGTAAGACCCTTAGTCACTATGTCCAGTGGTCCATGGATATTGAGGGCTTCCAGTCTGGCTGGTGGGAGCAGGCACTCTGCCCAGCCCTGCGTGGAAGCTGAGCACTGGGGCCTCCAGTCCTTTCAGGTGGTTCTTTCCCTGGCCTCAGATGGTTTCTCCACATGCACGCATCTGCTCAGCTGAAGACCCAAGTGGGACCCTCTTCAGATTCTCCATGTAGCTGTCTTCCCGGTGCTCCATCTTGTGGACTCCAGCCCCCTTCCAGGCTCTCAGCTCTGTCTCCTTGACTCAGGGAGGCTGCTGGACTCTTCCTGGGTTCCCTTCTCTGTGCCATGGCCTGGCAACTCTCACAAAAATGAAGCAACCCTGCAACTCTTGGCCTCACCTCATTTATTTCCCGTATTTCAGGGAAATGGTCACTGTCCTTCATTACCTGATGTGCAATGCCTTCGAAGTTGTTTCCTATATTTTGTGTGTTCGTTGGTTGTCTCAGGTAGAACGGTCCGTCTGGTTCTTGTTATTCCATCCCAGCGGAAAACAGCCGTGCCGTGACCCATAATGTAAAGGGTTAAATTACTCACTTGTGGCTATCATAGCTGCTGCATAGACAAATTCAGACTATGTAGATATTTCAGATCCAGCCTTTTAGAGAGGAATGAGAGGTGGCTTTTGTTTCTTATAACAGATAATGTGTTAATAAGCATTCCTTTAGGAGATCCATTTGTGCCATTGGCCTCCTTGAATGTGGGAACATTTATGTCTCCTCTCACAGGTGATCAGCGAGTTTGAAGCCTCTCCTGACTCATTTTCCTACAGAATTCCTAACCTGAGTCGGAATCGGCAGTACAGCGTCTGGGTGGTGGCCGTGACCTCAGCCGGGAGAGGCAACAGCAGTGAAATCATCACAGTGGAGCCAGTAGCTAAAGGTATGCCACCCATTATGGTAAGGGCCTCATTGCCTACGACGATTCGACTGGTTTTAAGTCTCTATTCTCTCTGAAATAAAGCTTAAAATACCCTAAAGATCAAGTAAACCAGAATACCATGTGTTATCACATTTCAGCCCAAGAAGTAGATTTGCTGCTAGTAAATCTGGGCTTTTGTGCAAATCAGAAAAGCATCCTCCTAAGGACGAGTGGCTTTACAACTTCCGGTACCTTGGGGGAAATTAGGAAAAAAAGCCCCCATTCACCCCTTTGGGTAGGTGAAAATCACTGCATAACAGCTTCCCAAGCAAGTTCTAGTATCTTCAAAATCAGGTCTCGTGCTTCTGAAAGAGAAATGTCTGTTTTTTGGTCTATGGAATTTAGAACCTTACAAATATAAGAAAATCATTAGTTCTTCTTCTATTGATGGAACGCTGTATACAAAGACCTTAAGTAACAAAAGGAAGTTTGTTTCAGGAAGAAAAAGTTCCTAAAAATGAATATAATATCTTTACATTGAGATGTTAAATCTGGCCCTAAAAAGCACGTATAGACACAGAATTATTCTACTTCTTCTACTTCTGGTAATTGCTACCGTGCGGTTGTTAGAGTACCCCTAAATTAGCACTTGTCATGAATAAATGCATTTACCTCACAATTGCAGGCCAACAGGAGTTGCCCCGGGTTTGGGAATACGCCACATTGGCAGTTTATTACTCATAAGGCTTCTAGGTGCCTGAAAGAGAAAATAAACATTCCAAGATTCCAATTTTCCCTCTAAGAGTGCTTGATAACATGCTGGTAATGTGACAGCTAAGAAAGAGGCAGAATAAAGTAGTGAAGGAAAAAGAGAGTGGTGTCACATTTTGAACATAAGTTCAAATAGAAAATAAGTGTATTGCTGGTAAGGAATATAAACGGTGGATTTTTTTTTTTTGTCTATTGTACTCTTTGATCATAATATCCAGCTACCCACAACATACACTTTCTAACATTTAGAAAACAGTGATTATCAAAGGGCATCAGGTCTGTGGGATTTAAAAAAAAGAACTGCAACATAAGATGTCGGGTTAGAGACAGCCTCACCTCTTCTGTACTCTTGTTCATTCAATGTTACATCTCCAGACCCAGCCAGGAATGGCTTGGCTAAGGTAGAGGACATGCCATACTCAGAGGGGAACCAACTGGAAAGTGGCTACTTCCACGGGAATAGGACTTGTCTGGGCAGATTAAGTGTCATTTAATAAATCGTTTTGAGTGCTTATTGTATGTCAGGCATTATGCTAGCAATACAGGGGTGATTTTGTCAAGGGAGCCTGACTGCTGTAGCAAAATATCCTGTAAGTGTCAGTGGCTTAACCTGATAACCCAGACCAAAACAGATGTTTCTGGACCGGGTGGCTTTCCTGGGTGGCTCATTCCACATGGTGACTCAGGGATCCTGGCCTCTTCCACCTTGTGATTTGAGATCCTGGGTCCTTTATTTCCAGCCATGTAGTTGGAGAAAGAGAGCGTGGAGTCTCATAAAGAAGGTTTTCACGGGCCAGATGTGGAAGTGTTTCCTTCATTTCTACCCATATTCCATTGTATAGAATGAAACATGGGTCGCACCTAATTTCAAAGCAGAGCTTGGAGATGAAGCCAGGCTGAATGTCCAGAATGAAAAGGAAACAGGGTGTGGTGAGCACACAGGAGTCTCTTCTAAGGCTTATATACAATACACATGTTTACTCTCTGCCCTCGTGGAGCTCAAAATTGGGTGGGGACACGGTAAACAAAGCATCACAAATATACATGTATAATTGCAAATGTCAATAAATGCTTTAGAGAACCCACTTTAGAACAGACCCCACTTAGAGCCTTGGCCACACAAAGATGAGTAAATGCAGTTACATGGCAAGGGAAGAAGATGTGTCCCAGTGTTCGAAGGCCTGCAGCCTAGGAAGAGTTACGTGTGTTGGAGGTCTGGATGCTGGACCCGTGGGTCTGGGGAGGCGGGAGTGGTCTCAGGAGAGCCGGGGGGAAGGCAAAGGCCTGGCCAGGCTGGGCCTTCAAGGCTGTGTTCAGGATTTCAGATTCTACTCTAAACAAAATGGAAAGACACTGTGGAGTCTTAACCAGAGGAGGGACATGATCCTATCTTTGTGTGTGCATGTGTATTAAGATTTCTTTTTAGAACAGCTTTAGGTTAATGGAGAAATTGTGATGCTAGTAAATAGAGTTGTGCACTTCACGTCAGGTTTCCCCATCATTGACATCTTACATCAGTAGGTGTACTCGTGACACCTAATGGCAGGTGTGTTTGAAGACCATGCTGATGTCTATATCCTGAGTGGATCACAGGGAGGTAAAGGTGGGAAACACAGGAGACCAGACAGGAGCCCGAGCAGTCAGGCAGCGTGGCCTGGGCTAGCGTGGTAGCAGAGGGGCCTGAAAGGTGTGTCCTGGGTGTAGAAGTGATGGGACTCAGTGCACGATATGCAGGGGACAGGGGGATAGCAAGAACGAACAAGCAAATCTAGCACGCATTGTTGTAGGTGGTGGTGTCATGTACTGGAGAGGATGGCCGTGGAGGAAGGGGTTTGTGAGGCAGGTGAAAGGATATGGGGACATTTTGGACACATTCAATCTGCTGTGACTGAGAGCCATCCACTTGGAGATTCTGTGCCGTTGGGGTGAGTCCTGACTCTCTTAAGAGACATCTGGCAGGAGGCAGAGAAGGAGCGGGCTTGGCACCCAGGCACCCCTCACACCTGGGCTGGGGAGAGCCCACCTGGACCACAGAGGGGGGCGGAGAGTCAGGTCCAGGGGTAGCTGGAAGCACGTCGGCTTGCACTGGGGAGGGAGAGGCCTGGGAGCTGGCAAAGCAAAGGGTGTCAGGCCAGACAGGCACGGGCAGGGCCAGGAGGGCAACGCCGGGAATTCGGCAGAGATGCTTTGAGAGGGAGGGATGCTGGGCTGTGACAGCTGCTGCCAGGAGACCAAGGGAAGCAAGACTGGCGGTGCCCTTGGGTTTGGCCACGCAGGGGACCTCAGGGACCTTCCAGAGAGCAGCTGCGGTGGGGAGCGAGGACCGCGTGACGGGAGAAAGTGAATGGGAGGTGGGGAAGCAGAGGGACTGAGCAGAACATTCTCTAAACGTACATCACCGGGAAGAAGGGACAAGAAAGGGAAGCTGGAGCGAGGGCAGGGTATCACCCCAGGCAAGGCTCTGGTTTCTGAGGTTTACCGTGTCGGCTGCAGAGCATGCCGTGTGGCCGTGGGAAGACTCCGAGGACAGGGAGAGGTGGGTAATACAAGCTAAGGAGCCGACGGCCGCAGGGTGAGGTTTGGAGAAGGAAACACAAGCGGGTTTAGAGATTCAGGGGCAGGAGATGCAGAGCTCCCAGCTGCGGTCTTCCAGTTTCTGTATCAAGTATCAGGCAGTTCGGGGCTGTGAAGGAAGGACCGGAAGTTTGAGAAGAGAAGGGACAACAGGAAGTCATCATTGCAGAGAAGCGGGAGGAAACTTACTACCGAAACTGACACCGAAACTGACACCGGCAGGGAGAGCTGAGGGGCCAGGTGAGGTTGGTGGCCATAAATCTACGGCGGTTCCCAGGTTCCCGGGTGCGTGGATTTCTCCAAAGTGTTCAGCTTCTCATGCTTAAATGGGGTTCACCCAGAGTTAGGGCTGATCTCCATGGGTTTTCCAGAAAGGGGCTGAGCTAGGGAACACCTCCGGGGTGGAGCAGACGTCCGGCCGGCAGGCACTGCCCAGGAGCCCCCGACCCTGGCAGACCATAAACCGTAACGGCCGAAAGGTCCAAGCTGGACAGACGGGGCCACCCGCAGGCTGAGGAAGCTGGTGCAGCTTGTTTTCTGTAGTTGTTGGAAGATCAGGGCAGGCTGGCAGCAGTGGCAAATCTGGGGGGTCCAAAAATCCAGGGTAAAGTTCAGGAAGAGGGCTGCCGCTTTGGTGGAGGGGGCAGCAGAATGAAACCACACACCCAGTCCTGGAGGAACGCCATCCTGGGAAGGAGCCCAGGGCCGGGGGTGGGGCGTGGGGGGCAGACCCAGAGCACATGGCACGTGGCTAGAGCAGCACAGGTGCTGGGAGGGGTGTCCAGGTTGCTGGTGGGCTGCGGTTTCTCATCAGAATCACCCAAGGTGCTTGTTCAAAGACAGACCCCCGGAGCCCACCCAAGATCCGTTGAATCACAGAGCCAGAGTAGGAATCTGCATCTTTAGCAAAGATTCTAGGTAATTCTCTTGCCCGCTCCAGTTTGCTTAGCCTTAGAATTTCAACGTAGGATCCTGTAAATTCCAACTTCCACAAATGGACATTAATTCTAGAAACCGGGTGTGTTGGGCTTGAAGATGAAGTGGTTTTAGCCAGTGTTTTTCAAAAGCCTAGTGGAAACCCACTCATAAGTCCTGGAATTAATTTTAGGCGTTACAGCCAGCATATTAAAGAACTAAAATGGAATAGAATGGAATAGAGTCAAATGGACTAGACTAGGCTTGAAAATAAAGTAGAAAATATCAGAATGCATCATACACAGTAAGCATGAATGTGTAGAACTTTTCTACATACATGTGTTTTCATTTACACACACATTATGTGTGCAGCTTCTGGGATTCAATGTAACATATATTTCTTACAGGGGGAAGGGCTGTTAGAAAGCTTGAAAGCCCCCCAACTCTAGCGGGGTTTCCCTAATCACCCCCATTTTGCTGCAAGGATATTCCTCATCATAAAAGGATGGTCTGAAGGGTTTGAAAGGGAAAATTCCTAACTTCCAATGTCAGAAATCCGATGCTACCTGCCCAGGATATTTTTGTTACCGTGATAGAAAATCAGAAAGGTCAGTAAGTGATAAAGCGGGCTCTGCCCTGGAATACTCCATTTCCAGGTGAAAGGTGCCGTCCGTGAGCCACCTCTGAAGACCCTTCTCTAAGGAGGAAGAGCTGCAGTTTCCCCTGCAAGCAGGGAACGTTGCTTCAGACACATGGGTGGCTTTTGCTATAATACTTGCTGCACAAAATAGGCCCAGCTTCTGAGCCCGCTGGCACTTCCTCTCGCTCTGCTCTTGCCTCCAATGCTTAGAACAACAAAAGTCAGAGTTGTCTGGCAGACCTCAGTGATGAAAGCTTTGTGCTCTAGCCCAGGATGACTCCTAATGAGTTGGCTCTGGGAACTCCACCTTTCCTGGCATTCCAGCACTCTCCTGAGAAGTCTGCTCCCCACATCTGCTGGCCAGTCTCAACCCTCAAGCCCAAAATGGTGCAGGGGTCCCAACACTGGTCCCATCTTTCTGGGTCCATCATCAGATTGGAGCTGCCTTCCACCAGTGGACTCCTTGTCTGTGCACCCAGATGGGCTGAGCTTCTAGAGAGAATGGCCCAGAAAGCAGTGTCCCAGTGAAAGGCAAAGGCCGGGCAGATCATTCAGCCTCTGGAGGACTCGTATCTTGGTGTCTCTGTCAGCCTCTGTGTCTCACCCAAGAAAGTGGCACTAGGAACCTGTCAGTACAGGGCCCCTCTGGTCTCCAAGGAGGCCCCTGCTCACATGGGGCTGCCCTGGGCTTTTTCCTCTCCGCTTCCTGGACCCTTCAGCCACTTTGGGACTGTACCAGGGCCCATGTCCCCAGGAGGTGCCCCTGTTCCAGCATCTGAATCACTGCCCCAAGCAAACAGTGGTTCTTCAAGAGAGGCCAGTCCGGAAATGTTTATTTTCCTTAACGTTTGTGCTGAAGATCAAGCTGATATAATAAAGTCGGGAAAGTACCACAAAATTGATAAATAGAAGTCATTACAGTTTTACTTCTTCCTGTCTTGGGACTTTATGTTTTGTTTTGTCTATTCTCTCAGATATTACAAGTATGTTTTAATGTGCAGTTTGGGGTGTTGAGAGAAATTGCTTAATAAAGTGCTTTGAAAAATAACTGGGCTCTTAGAAAGCACATCTTGGAGCTGCCGGGCTTATGAAGCCCCAAGTATTTAATTTGGGGTCCTTGTGGTTTAGTCAATACAAGGGGATAAAATGCTACAATAGGGGTTTTCGGTAGTTTGTATGTTCGTACAATGAACATCCCTTAGACACACTCTGATACCAAGGATAGTGTTGACAGGTGTGACATTGATTGGCAGGGATGCACCCTCCTTTCTGGGGTGTTGCTGGGTTGGGGAGGGTCACCTTGGCCTCTGTGTAGATGACTCTGGAGTTACTGGGCTTCTGCTCTGTTTGGTGGTTCAGCTCCCGCACGAATCCTGACCTTCAGTGGCACGGTGACCACTCCATGGATGAAAGACATCGCCTTGCCTTGTAAAGCTGTTGGGGACCCTTCTCCTGCAGTAAAGTGGATGAAAGACAGGTAACCAGTAACCCAATGTATGCCCTCGGTGCATCGGACACACTGTGCTGAGTCTCGTGGTCTAATTTTGTATATTTACATTCTTGAAAGCTCCAGGAAAACTACCCACTCTTTTGCGATAGAGAGGAAGTTGGTTGAGGGCGGTGGCGGAAGAATCTCAGCTTTAACACTAAAAGGATCTGATCTGTCTTGTCAATTCTCTAAAAATTCCGAGCTTTACATTCATAAGAGAATGCTTCCGAGAAAAATAGTCTAGCCAGCCCAGTAATCTCCGTGGAAGTTTCCTGTACCTTATCACGAAAATCTCCTGTATATCTGAGATGAACGTACCCAAGGTGACTGGAGAATTAGCACTTATCTCTTCTCCTTCCAAGATAATGGACCAACTAACGCTAACTCAAATGCTCTGAGAAATAACTTTTAGAAATGGAATGCATTAAGACTTAGCTAATATAAAATCTGGTTTTCCGTGCTCAGTAGGAATTATTACAACAATAGCAGATGAGATGGAAGGGAGGAAGCGGGTGAGATGGATTCTGTTCGTGTAACTTTTTTAAGTAACTTACCTCTATTCAGAGGCAGAAATTAAGATATAAATAAAGGGCTGGGAATTCACTGATGAGCCTAGAGATTTGGTAGAAAATGGATTCGGGAGAGTTCCTATTTTCAAACAAAGACGCTTAAAAGACACAAACTCTTGAAATGATGGTCTTGGTCCAGTGACCACTTTCTCATCTCTTTTAAGTCAGTTAATACGAAGGAAGTAAGTAAGCTCCCGAGGTCCAGTGGCATTCCACCGGATGTGGGGATGACCACAGATGACTGGACAGTTGTCACCATGGCCGAGGCCAAGATGTCGCCAAGGGAACTCTGTTTATACTAGAGTCACCTCTTCACCCTCTTGGCGTACCACAGTTCCTTTCTTATGCCAAAATCATTAACAACTGTAACCTTAAGTGAATCTACAAGCAACCCCAAAATTTAGTTGTCCCTGTCTGATCTGGTCAAAATGACACGTCTGCCCACAGAAGCAATTCCCATTGGGATACGACCAGCATTGACCTATGCAGGAGCCAGAAGCCAGGCCCTTCACACGGACCTCGCTTCAACACAGCACTTTTTACAAAGGACAAAACTCAGCTATGTGACTGTTTCTGTCATATGATCATCGTTTAGTTCTTACTTAATATAATCTTCCAGATGGGTTGTTTGCTTCAGAAAGAGTGTTTATGCTTTTCCCCAACCTCAGCTAACTTGGATTGTAATTTCTTTAATCTGCGCCTTTTTCTTCCCGTGAGGTAGTAACGGGACACCCAGCCTCGTAACGGTTGATGGGCGGAGAAGCGTCTTCAGCAACGGCAGCTTCGTCATCCGGACGGTGAAGGCGGAAGATTCTGGCTATTACAGTTGCATCGCCAATAACAACTGGGGATCGGATGAAATTATTCTAAATTTACAAGTACAAGGTACCACGTTTTGGGACTCTTTCTGATGCTCCTTTTTGTATGTATGCCTGTGTGCAAAGAGTGAACAAATTTAAAAATCAGCCTTTATTAAGAGCTAATTGCTACTTTCATATTACAAAAACTTAGATGTTCATTTTGGAGAAAATAATTAAACACATCAAAGTAAATAAAAAGCATTCATAACCTGAGAGATAACACTGTTTATATTTTTTCACATAGGGAGCCAAGTCTCATTTGTCTTTAGGTGTGCATTGCTGAAAAAGCCCTTCTTGATGGTGTCCACTAATTGCAGGATTTACTTCACACATGTATAAGTGTAACCCGGAAAACACCAGCAAGAAAAAAGTCTGAATTGAGGTGTTTTATGAATGCTGATTAACTGAATTGTCATATGCAATGTATATATATTAAAAGGATACTAACTAAAACTCTGTAGGGCATTAATGTTTGTGTATTTAATACAGTGTATGTAATTTTTCTTGATATCATACACCGAAAGTACATGACAAATTTAAGATTGTCAAATTAAAATCATGTGTAAAATCCCAGATGGCCATTGATTGAGTTCAAATTTAGATGCACAGTGATATTTTATTAGAAGAAAAAAATCAAAGTGTAAAGTCTCCAGATTTAAGTGCTATCACATTAATAAATCACAGCAAGTAAAAAATAAAACCAATGTTGTCCTCAATGGGAGGGGAGGGAAGGGGAAGAACTACGTATTTTTTTAAATAATGCAGAATTGATCTGGAATTTCAAGTAACTTGAAGTCAGGAGATTTCAGGGCATTTTTGGAGATAGACACTATATTATGACTCTAAAGAGATGAATCCATTTTTCACGGCTTTGGGTTAATATATCAGGCTTCTCTTGGAGGAAAAGAGAAGGACATTTTATGAGAAGCTTTCTATGTAATCTGGATAACCTTTCTAAATTCCTTCAGTATTGCTGTCTGCAGAGCTAATCCAAAATAGTACTGAGGCCCATTGATTAGAAGTATGTATTCTTCACACCTTGTATGACTATTCAATTCTTGTGCTGCCACTCAATGGTGCACCTTTGAGTTCAGAGCTGAGTGTGTGTGTGTGTGTGTGTGTGTTGCCTCTTGAGCAGGGGTGTACGTGAAATAGTGGAAATTTTTGCAGTTTTTTTCCCACTAGCCAGGCTTCCTCCCCCCCTTTCATATCGCTGAGAACTGAAAAGCTAAGTGGATGCCATTTATCTTTCTCACTTGAACCATGGCTGAAATTTAGAGTAGAATGATGCATGGATCCTTCGTAAGTTCACAGAAGATTTCGATTAGCGATGAGCAACTGAGAGATGTAAGGAATCGGGGAGGGAATGAGGAAATAAATCCAAGTAGAAATGTGGTTGAATTTTCTTTAAATAATGGAATCATCCTGTTCTATCTCTTTAGCCCAGGATTTCAACTAAATAGACATTTTGACAGAAGTGAATTGCATATTTTGTCAACCTGAAACACTTATTTAATAAATGGCTGTTAAAAAATCATTTGGTAAATGACTGTTAAAGAAGACTGAGGATGTGAACAACTAATTCTTGTTTTCTAAAAACTGTTTCCTCTCTAGTTCCACCAGATCAGCCTCGGCTTACAGTTTCCAAAACCACCTCTTCCTCCATCACCCTTTCGTGGCTTCCTGGGGACAACGGGGGCAGTTCTATCAGAGGTAATGAGAGATAGGTGGCCCACAACCGTTGATTCATCGTCATCATCCGCGGGCAGATAAGTGACACGTTTATCAAGTAACCGTTATGTGTTAGTTTATTTCTCCCCCAAACTCATCATATAATTAATTCTTCCATTACCTATGCAAAAAACCACACATCTATTTTTAGCGTATTTGTTGAAACTCACCCATTCATCCAAGGAATCCCATTGACAAAATGAGTATCATGCATCCAATCTGAGTGAAATATTAACACATGAAAAAACAAAAAGAAAGAAAAAAACAAATGTGGTCATCTCTTCCCCCGAGATGCTGCATTGTGCTTCTTCCCCATGTTGTCAACGCTGTACCATCCATTCAGGTACTCAGTGCTTCAGTTAAGTAACCACAGTGACTGTTCTGACTTAGAAAGTACTGAAAGATGGGAAACGGTCTGTTTGCACAAAGCTTTTGCAATTAGTACAGAGTAGAAAAGAATTAAGGGAGTTTATACTGAAGGAATGAGTTAGCGTGATGGTCCCAGCCTAAGTGGCATTGGGAGAACATTCTGAGCAAGTTGTAGACCAAGGGGAGGGAGAGAACCCAGAGGAGACTGAGGTTGCACGGGATTAAGGAGCCGAGGGACAAAAGGGGTCGTAGAGCAGGTGGGAAAGGATGACGGATAGATTTCTGCAGGCAGAGGACATCCTCCTTCTGAGAGAGGAGGAAGGTGAGAAGACAACAGGAAATACAGGGGCGTTTTAGCGTGAGGCCAGTGGTGTTTGGAGCCGTCTCCCTCCAGCTCATGAGAGCAAGTCGCCGCCCCTCTTCCCAACTTTGCCCTCAGTAACCACGGCCCCTGCTGGGGATATTTACACACCGCAGAAATCAGAAATGCTACCCATCAGGGCTTTTTTTTTTTTCCAAGAGCCAGTTGTTAAACATTGATTAGCACTCCACTGGGCGAAGGGGAGGATCTTTCCTTTTTTAGCGAAGAGAAAGGTGAGATTTTCTTTTTTGAATAGTTGGATGATTAGGGGTGAGGATGTGTTTGTGGGCTTGAGGAGCGTGGGAAAGATTTGTAACAGCTGCCGTGGGAAATGCACAGGGAGTCATTCATCGAGAAACAAAGCCATTGCTAAGCATGAGCAGGGCCCCAGCTGCAGGGAAATGGCACAAAGCGTAGTGGTCACAGTTATCACGGTTTAATGAGTTGCTTGAGTGATCTTGGACAGTGGGGCAGAAAAGTGCATCACGGGTCACCAAAGCTGGTGACCGGCAGGGTAAGTGCGGTCAGAAGTCACAAGAGGGAGTGAAGCCAGGCTCCTGATTGAAATGGTCTACCAGAGGTTCTAGGCTAGGTGGAGAAGCATTTTATGAAAAAAAACAATGGGGCACTGAGGTAGGAGTTCAAGGGACCCTAGGACTCCAGGCTCAGATGAAAGGAAGTCTTGGTTCTGTAAGTGTGAGATCATGGGAGAGGCAGCACAGGAAGGGTGTCGGAGCAGCAGGTCTTAGAGTTGAAGCCAACTTTAGTAATGAAGGGATTCCAGGCAAAGGCGACCAGGGGTCCTTGAAGCACAGGGGTGGCCAAAGCCATTGACATGGGGGTTCCCATCTCCAAGAGTTAGAAAAGCTTCCTAGAAGTGGTTTAGATGAAGGAAATGAGAAGGAAAGCACAATCCCCCCGATGCGTAGGGCACCAGGGAGGTGGCGAAGTCAGGATAGGACGGTGGGAGCTGACCCAGATGCATCTCACATATCAGGCTCTGAGAGAGCAGTCAGGACTGCAGATCAGGAACACAGAAGGGAAAATGAGGCTGAGGAGGGAGGAGGGACCCCAAGGCTGCAGGGGGCCAGAGGGGAGGGAAGGAGGAAGCCAGTGGGATGACACTGACCGTGGCTGCAGAAGGAGGGAATCAGAGATGGGTGATCTCATGTGACGCGCATGGAAAACACTTACTGCTACCAGCTGGGGGTTCAGAGGCTCTGGAGCGTGGGAGTGAGATGTGCTTTCATCGCTGGTGTCAGAAATGGAATCCCATGGGCAGGAGGGAAGATGCCAGTATGCTGGTGTAAGGGCACCGTGCATCAGGCAGGCCAGTCCTGGGCTGCCTGGATGTGAACATTTAGGAGACAAGGACAGAGCAGACAGGATACGTTTGCCCCAGGAAGGCGGCTGGGGTGACAGGAATGAAGGCGTAACAGGGAGGGATGTCTCCGTGATCACAGGCGTGCAGGCTTCAGATTCTGGCGGTAGGATTTGAATCTTGCTTATAAGACCCCAGAGTGGTCACCTAACCTCTCTGGACCTCAGTCTCTTCGTCAGCACTGCGGAGATAATAATTACTAATCCACAGGGTTATGTGAGGTGCTGTGAATAACGGGCTGTGGACAATGCCTGACACAGTCATTGTGGAGTGGGAAGGGGTGGCTGAGGAGATTCCTACCCCCGCTGATAACTCACCCCTTTTCCAGAGTTTTGGTTCTCTTAAAAATAACCCAGCTTCAGACCACGCCCATCCCCAGGCATTCGGCACATGAGCTCGCAAGGTCAGGTATTTAGAGATTCAGTATCCATTCCCTGCTGCCCAGTTACACCTTTTAAAGGGAATGGGCAGAAAGTGGTTTTATCTTCATCACGCCATCCAGCAATCCCACCGTAGTAACGTCTGGCGTGGCCTAAATACCTCGTAATCAATATGTCATCACAGTACCTCTCCCAGCCTGGGTTCAGTTTCCTGGAATCAGCAAGAGCTCAGATGTTCCCTTCCAAAGATGTGCAAGTTCTGAGAACGCATCCCATACAGAGTGTAAGCTTCTGATGGAAAGCGAATCGCGCTCTTCTGAATGTGTCTTGTTTTCTGAAGGTTACATATTGCAGTACTCCGAGGATAACAGCGAGCAGTGGGGGAGCTTTCCCATCAGCCCAAGCGAGCGTTCTTACCGCCTGGAGAACCTGAAGTGTGGGACTTGGTACAAGTTCACTCTTACTGCACAGAATGGAGTGGGGCCCGGGCGCATAAGTGAAATCATAGAAGCGAAAACGTTAGGAAAAGGTATGTAAGCCTTCTTTAGTTTCTAGATTTCCTGTTTTCCAAATCAAAGGGGAGGCTGGAATCAGAAAAGATGCATCATACATTTACATGTTGGTGAGTTTGAACTTTGTTATTCTCCAGATGGGTTTGGTTCAATGTGTTACAGGGTATTGAAAGAGATAGCCAGTCCATACAGAATATTCTGGTTCTCTCTTTTAATTATTTCATTTGCAGTTTAAAAGAAGAGTGTCCACAGATATAGAAAACAGAGTTATGGTTACCGAAGGGGAATGGTGAGGAGGAGGAATAAATTAAGAGTTTGGGGTTAACAGATACACACTACTTTACACAAAATAGATGATCAGCAAGGACCTACTGTATAGCACAGGGAACTGTACTCAATATTTTGTAATAACCTTTAAGGGAAAAGAATCTGAAAAATAATAGATATATATATATAACTGAATCATTTTGCTGTACACCTGAAACTAACACAACATTATACATCAACTATACTTCAATAAAAATAAATAAATATATTAAAAAAAAGAAGAGTGTCATTTGAAAATCAAGGGCTTTGGTGCCAACAGAAAGTTCCCAGCCTGAGTAGCCGTGAAATGTGATCTTTGCCCTCTCACCTTCTTCTGGGGTGACCTTCTCCCTTAGTCACCTCACCCCCTTCCATCTGTAACTGTCACATCGCCTCACAGGCCCCACTTTCCAGGTGAGAAGTCACCGGGGTAGATTGTTAACCTTGAGTGTGAGTTGGTTTTTCCTCTGAAAATGGACATTCAGGGCAATGATGTTCAGGGGTGAAATTTGCAGCTCAGAAACACCAGCAGGAGGGAGGGATATGGCTGCACGTGAGTGTACGTGAGGGGGTGGAGAGAGGGTCTTTGTAGGTTTCCTCACTGCTGACTCTCATCCAGTGGCTGGACCGGGTGGCAGGAGAGCAAGAGATCAGAAAGTGAAGGCATTAATTTGGATGCAGCACCTGAGTTTTGGATAACGTGTACCAGGGTTCAGATGATGAGGGGTTGGTTTATGCAGAAATATACCCACTGGGTCCCTGGGCTCCAGTGAGAGGCGCTTGGATAGCAAGGATGCCTGTGGGTACTTCCCAAATCCAAGTCTGCCTTCTCTGGAGTCAGGTCCCTGAATGCACACGGGTCAGCCCAGCGCATCACAGCGGTTCCTTCAAAACCACCCAAGGAGAAGCCGTCCCTCAGAGCTACCCGAGAGGCTGCATCCTGGGCTTAAGTTCTCAGTTTTGTCTACCAAGTAAAACATAATTCTCAACTTTAAAAAAAAAAACACTCAAGGAAACGCATACATGAGAATAGCTTTGTTCTTCAGGGGACTAATGCTAAGATTCACAGAAACAACCTCTACCCACCCAGTGTTCCCTTTCACACCTGGGGAACATTGGTCCGTAAGATCCCTATAAAACAGTGGACAAGCGGCCCGTGACCCAGACTTGGACTGAGCCCCACGCCTGTGGGGAAAGCAGCCCAAGGGAAACGTGGGACGACCTTGATGGCCTTCCCCGTGTGCCCCGTGGGCTGACGCCCCTGTGCCCTCTCCCGCAGAGCCCCAGTTCTCGAAGGAGCAGGAGCTCTTTGCCAGCGTCAACACCACGCGCGTGAGGCTGAACCTCGTGGGCTGGAATGACGGCGGCTGCCCCATCACGTCCTTCACGCTCGAGTACAGACCCTTCGGGGCCACGGTCTGGACCACGGCTCAGCGGACCTCTCTCTCCAAGTCGTACATCCTGTACGACCTGCAGGAAGCCACGTGGTATGAGCTGCAGATGCGGGTGTGCAACAGCGCTGGCTGTGCGGAGAAGCAGGCCAACTTCGCCACGCTCAACTACGACGGCAGTAAGCTGGCCGCATCTCGGGATGCGTGCACGTGCCCGCTGCCCCTCCCCCGTTTGACATCCATCCTCGGCGCAGTGTCACTCGTGCCCGCCGATCCCCTTAGGCTTTGGGGCCTTTCAGTCTGCTCCCCCCAGGGCTCCCTGGACCAGGTACCCACGTGACCTTGGCCGTGTTCCAGGAAGGAGGGACTGAGGGCCCGCAGGCAGCTCGTTGGGGAGTCTCGGGGCAGGAGTGACTTCTCCTGGGGCTGAAGGCTTCTGTGCCACGTGGTTGTGTGCTTGGTCGTGACTGTGAGCTAACACTGCTTTTGTTGTCTCCCTCCCCTCCCCCCACCCCATCCCAATCCACATGACAGCTTTCTTTTTTGCTCTCATTTAGCCCTTCAACTGCATGTGCAAAAACAGTCTTCCATCAGTAAAGGAGCTTATGTTAGTCTCTGAGCAGAAATAGAGGCACTGATGGAAATAGAATAAAGTCATGGGGTGTTAGTGGACACGCACACACACACACACACACACACATGCACACATGCATGCAATTGGCACGGGCTTTCTGAAAACCAGATGAGGTATCTTGTGATGTTTAGATGACTGAAAATAAGTGATAGAAATTTTTATCTTTTTTTTCTACAACTAGTATAAGGGCCATTTATTGATGTTGAATAAATGCCAAGCCCAGTGAAGCTAAGGGGTGGCGTGACATTGACCGTTCTGCAGTCAGGAAACTTCAGGAAGTCCTAACTGGCAGCAAGTTGATGATGATTTCTGCAGCCTCGCAGTGATTTTCACTCGGGGAAAGGCAGTGGTTGAATTAGGTGCTGTAATCACAGGGTAAAACGGGCCGCCATTCATCAGACAGTTTGGAGCTCCGGGCTTAGCTCCCTCAGAGACCCTGTCCAGTGTCCACCAATCGGGCCGGACCACAGTACTAATGACTTACCCAAAAAGTCTGTGCCAGAGCTAACACCCCAATACTCTATTCTTCGCTAGACAGGCTGAGGGGTGTTCGCTCCTCTGCTTATGTGCACTTGCGATCTCGCTTAATTAATACTCTGGCCGGAACTTCCTTGGAGTGCAGGTTATCCTGTTCTAAGAAAAGAGTGTACGTAAACCCAAGGACCCTCGGGCACGACCAAAGGATGTTCCAGAGGTGTTGTAGACTTGGCTCCTCCCTTGGCCATTTTCTCCTGGACTGTCCTGGCTTGTCCGAGGGCTTGTTCCTCCCGCCCTGGCACACTGTAAACCCACCCCTGAGTCTCCCACCAAGGCCATCCTCCCACAGATCCCTCCTCAGCCAGAGCCCAGGCTCGCCCGCAGCATTTAGGGCCTGGGTGGGTGAAGGCAGGAAGGTGCCGAGGTGGGAGTCTGGTGCTGGCTACACCAGCCTGGGCCCTGCAGCTCCTGAGGCACCTGGTCCAGCTCCCGGACACTGAGGCTTCTCCTCTAAAGCTCTCATCCTCGTGGGCCACGTCTCTCTAACCTTCTAGCCTCCATCACAAGCGACTTCACTCCAAGAGGTCCCGTCACAGAGCATCAGACACCGCAGAGCAGTGTGGACAACTTGCTTTCTCCTCCAACATGGTTTCATTCTTTGATCTGACAAAATAAAGGACTTCAACACTGACCATTTCCCCTAGCATTTAAGGGCTCCCCAGAGTCCTTTGCTAGCAGGGTACACATCTGGGCAGGAAGTATATTTCTTACTTCAGATGATTGATGCCCATTAATTGCCTTACGACCATCACGCTCCGGTGCCCAGCTTCTTTGTAATCTGTGTGGTCCAGAGCGCGCGGCTTCAAGCTGCACGTCCGTGATAGGTTCACAGCTAATCATTTAATTAGAAACCACTCGCGTGCAACGTTTGAAACTGTCATTCTTACTTACAAAGTGCTCTGCAGATTTTAAATGTTTGTCTTCTAAAAGAAATATTCTCACTTTGTCCAAGATCTTAGATTAAATCACAAAAAAGTCCTGGGAGCTACATTTAAAATTTTCTGAAATCTGAAATAATCTTATTACACTAGAAATAAGAATACATATGTATATTCTCCTTGAAAAAGGTTACTTTTTTTTTTTTGAACTAAGCTTGTGGATATAAAGCTTTAATATCTTTTTTGTCACTTCTGCCTGAAGAATTTTTTTCATTTTAGGAACAACAAACATTGACGATTAGCTTTATAGCTATCAATACCAGTCAGATTTCAGATCCGCTGGTGGCTTTATTTGACTCTTTCTTCTGCCATTTCCTCAGCCAAATGTTTCCACTGGTCCTGTGTCATCTTGGTTTTGCAGGCCCATCCTCACCCGCATCCCCCTTATGTGCCTCTTATGTGGGTTCTGAGCATTTGCAGACTTGGGTTTGCAGCCAAAACACTCTATATAAAGTTGGGAGAATGATCTTGGCCTTAGCAGGTAGCAGAGGGGACCGTCATTCTGTTGTCCCTGCTCTACTCACTAAATGCAGGGCAAGACTCTTTTTTGTTCAGAGGGAAATTGTATTATTTTTGCATTATTTTTCCTAAATCACTGACTTCCTGGTCCTTGTTTTACATGGAAAATACAGTGGACTGGAGCATCTTACATAATGGTCGGTGCCAAAACGCAAGCCCCATAAAATGTGGTTGCCTGTGTTTGAATCTCTGCACCCACTGTATTAAGCCTCTGAGCCGAAGGCAGCTTAAAGCGGCTCAGAGTTCAGTCTACTTAGGTGTTTGCTTGTAATTCTAAATAATCTGAATTTCAGAGCTTTATATGGGCCAATAAGTAGCTTGCTTTAGAGACTTGGATGGCTCCCCTTTGAACAGTTGGTTTTACTCTTATACCCGGAAATAGTTTTAAAAGTACATTTGGCCTTACACCCGTGACAAAAAGCAAGTGAATAACCAAACAAAGAGAGATTTTAAGCTCCTTTAAGCAGGCTTATCTGGTACAGTCTCCCCACGGACTCCCTTCTGTCCACTTGCCAAACCCATTGTTCCTTCTTTGATGTGCAGTTTTTCAAACAGCCCCTCTCAATTGTGCTCTGGGTGACACTCAACTCCACGTAAATGAGTGTGGCTTTTTTAAGCGCCCAGCCTGGACCTTATGCTTTCAAGTGTCTGCACCCAGCAGTACGTTGCCAAACGAAGTCCCTTTCCAAAAAACAATGTGCTCTGCCCTTTGCGCACGCTCTGATTCGACGCTCCGTAGAGTAAGCGTAGGAGGGGAGTGAGCAAGTAAAGGAACAAACGAGGACCTAGAGGAAGCGTTCCTCTCATCCCCATCACTGCGGACGCCCTCGGATCACTCGCGCGGTTCTAGTAACCTGTCATCCCTAAAAACTCCGCCATGCTGTCGTCATTAACAGCCACCTAACATCATGACCCTGCTTTCAGGTACAATCCCTCCACTCATTAAGTCAGTTGTCCAAAGCGATGAAGGGCTGACGACCAACGGAGGGCTCAAGATGCTGGTGACCATCTCCTGTGTCCTGGTGGGGCTGCTCCTACTCTGTGCGCTCCTGTTGGTGGTTCGGAGGAGGAGACGGGAGCAGAGGCTGAAGAGATTGCGAGGTGAGTGGAGGCTCGGCCGTCCCCCCCGCAAAGCAGGACAGACAGCTGGCTGGGGGGCAGTCGGCCCCGCGGAGGGACTTACCCTCTCTGGGCCAGGTCCCCGCGCCGCCTGGGTCCGTGACCTGTGATGTGCTGTCGGCAGGACTGCAGGGCCTCGTGCGCGAGTCGTGCAAACGTTACGACTCAGAAACTGAGTGAAAGCCAACCGCTTGCAAGTCTCCAGCAAGGCAGGCAAAGAGAATGACTTTCACGAGGGTTTGCCAGCCCCACTCTTTAATTCTGAGCCGCCGCAGCAATGCCACCAATTAACGGCCTCCTTTATTTTTGTTTTATTTTATTTTATTTTTAACATCTTTATTGGAGTATAATTGCTTTACAATGGTGTGTTAGTTTCTGCTATATCACAAAGTGAATCAGCTGTATGTGTACATATATCCCCGTATCTCCTCCCTCTTGCGTCTCCCTCCCACCCTCCCTATCCCACCCCTCTAGATGGTCACAAAGCACCGAGCTGATCTCCCTGTGCTATGTGGCTGCTTCCCACTAGCTATCTGTTTTACATTTGGTAGTGTATATATGTCCATGCCACTCTCTCACTTCGTCCCAGCTTACCCTTCCCCCTCCCCGTATCCTCAAGTCCATTCTCTACGTCTGCGTCTTTATTCCTGTCCTGCCCCTAGGTTCATCAGAACCATTTTTTGTTTAGATTCCATATATATGTGTTAGCATACTGTATTTGTTTTTCTCTTTCTGACTTACCTCACTCTGTATGACAGACTCTAACTCCATCCACCTCATTACAAATACCTCCATTTCATTCCTTTTTATGGCTGAGTAATATTCCATTGTACATATGTGCCACATCTTCTTTATCCATTCATCTGTCGATGGACACTTAGGTTGCTTCCATGTCCTGGCTATTGTATATAGAGCTGCAATGAACATTGTGGTGCATGACTCTTTTCGAATTATGGTTTTCTCAGGGTATCCTTTAAAAAGACCTTCCAGATTGGTTCTGGAAATGAGAACTATTTTATTGCCGGGAAATGGAAATTGAGGGCTTTATGGCCCTGGGAAAGCGTTGTGAGGCAGAAAACACACAGTTCACTGAATTAGAAATTGGAGCTGAAGCTTTGGTGTAAGAGTTTTGTTTTAACTAAGAAAAAAAAAAAAAGAATGGAAGATGAGATCTTGGACCAGATGAGAGCCTTTGTCAGCAGCACCGTTATTCCAATGTCTGGCTCTATAGATTCTGTGCGACAGGGCTCTTCCAGCTTCTGGCCAACAGCCCTACCTGCCCTGGCTGTGCAGTGTGAGGCCAATGAGTTGTTTCATATACAAAGCCCTGTGCAGGACAATGCTCTGAGTCCCTCCCCTTTCCCTGTCAGGGTATTTAACCAAGCCGCTTCTTGGTAAAATGTATATATAAGCTGCTTGCATTTTAGTATCAGTGCAGCGAGGAGTAACCAACATCCCATGTATTCTTCAAAGTTGCATTTGAGGAACAGGCCTGGAAGCACCATCCTTATAATATATCTGGGATATCCCCAAGCCTGGCCGGTAGACCTGGAAAACACTGACCTCTTGTGTAAATGCTTGGTTTGACTGTAGTCCAGTTAGAACAGCAGAACATGGGGATATTTTCACCTGTCTTCAAGTAGCCAGAGCACTCCCTTTGATGAGACTCTAACCCATTTTACTTTCAATGTGCTTCTACTTGGCCAACAAATTAAAATATTTGAAGTACATGGCACTCCATCTACAATAGTTCTTCCATTTATACCTTCTGTAGCCCAGTCATTCAGATGAACCATCAATCTCATTGAAATATCCTTTCTAAATCACATTCTCCACTTACCTTTTAATTTTGCAGATTCTCTTGAGTGAATCCTATATCCTAAGGGCCGTGCTAGGTGCTCGATGTACAAGATGAAAAGAAAGAGCCTTCTGAACTTTAGGTTTAGTGTATGAGGCAGACGCACAGGCATGTACCAGGAAAAGAGCCAAAATGTCACGAACGCTAAAACAAACAAATCCTACCGAAGCACAAAAGAGGAGGCGATTAATCACAACTAGGGAAGAAAAGGGGGGGCATTCAAGAGCTACAGAAAACAGCACTACAAAAACATAATGTTGCCTAATCTATTGAGAAATTCAGTATCAGGTGAGCTGTGCTGGATTCCATTCACAAGTGTTCGTCATTAAAATACCAAAAGGACTTTTTTATAACCCCTCTTTCACCGAAAACAGAAACCCATTGTGTGGACTTTAGGGACATCATTATTTTTTTATTTTATTTTTTTTTAACATCTTTATTGGAGTATAATTGCTTTACAATGGTGTGTTAGTTTCTGCTTTACAACAAAGTGAATCAGTTATACACATACATATGTTCCCATATCTCTTCCCTCTTGCGTCTCCCCCCCTCCCACCCTCCCTATCCGACCCCTTTAGGTGGTCACAAAGCACCGAGCTGATCTCCCTGTGCTATGCGGCTGCTTCCCACTAGCTAGCTATTTTACGTTTGGTAGTGTATATAGGTGGCATGTTTTTGTTGCATCTAGACAGCCAGGCCTAACTGGCTGCACTTAGAGGGCTATGAATCGTCCACATAACATTCTTAAAAATCAACGGTAACATTTTCTCATCCATCATTTCTATTTGATCACAAGGGTTTGGCAGCAAATGGGTTAAATGTTGAGGAAATCCTTCCCAGCATCTTCCACCCTCTCCCAAATTCACCTTTTCTTTTTGCCCCTGGTCCCCGTTGCTTACTTTTACCTCCCCAACTGTTGTATGATTTTCCTCTTCTACTTATGACTTAAGCACCTCAACTTCATTCTGCTCTTCCAAGAGCAAGGAAAAGATGCTAAAGATGTTGCTGACTCTTCCTGGTGCATTCAAGTTAGACTGATGGCAGGTGCGACATCCTTCCTTTTTGTTCTTAATAGTCCTTTGTAATTTAGTTATTGCTTTGCAAGGACTCTGTCCAGAAAATATCCTGGGCTGGCATTTTTATTGTCGGCATCTCTTCTATTCGACACCACTATTTTGTAGCTGGTCTTCGTAAAGAAAGCAATACATCACATCAGCGAGTCCAGCCTTTCATTCCCCAGAAATGGTTTTGTTTTCTTTGTGCCAGAGAAGACACAGAGCCAGCACAAAGGTTTCAGTGGGACGAAAATAAGTGCTGTGGCAAAGAAGATGTACTCATGGGAGTTGCTGAGGAGCAAAGTATTCCAGAGAAATAGCTTGCAGGGCTCAAAGGTATCTGCAGTCTTGCATTTTACGTGCTTAATAAAAACCTCCAAACCAAGAGTCTGACAAGAGGGCAGCAAGAAGGCAAAATGATCGGACACCTAATTCCACCGCCTTCCAAATGGCAAGTTTTACTTTGGATACACTGAAATATTTAATTCAACACACCCTCATTGATTATCTACCACATGCCAGGTGTAACATTTTTTAAAACCAACAGTAAAATTTTCTTATTAACCATTTCTATTTGATCACAAGATTTTGGCTAGGTCCTAGAGAGAAAAAAAGGTTACTAAGATTCTGTCCCAGAATGGTCAGCAAAGGCTTTCAAGGGACCGACTCATCTTTCTTTAACATTGAAAAGTGTGTCATAAAAGGGCAGAGCAAGTGACTAGGGCTGTTAAGGGGGAATCAGTGAAAGGCCAGACCTTGCCCCCAAAAGATCTTTGTCTTTTAGGCCTGAAGGGCCCTTGAAATGTTATGTTAATTAATAACACAAAATGTTTCCAATTCTCTCATGAAAAGAAAGCACAGCCACAGAGTTTACGGTAGTAGGTGCCTATCTATTAAACAGAGTTCATTAGTAGAATCATCCAGTTACTACCTGACCCACATAAGGCACAGATCCTACCCCTGGGTTAGAATCAGTTCAAATATATTTACAGATTGAATGGCTTCCTACAATATTTTATTATGTAAAATAAGGACATTTCTAATAATATGTCAAAGTTGCCTGAGCAACCACTGGTCAGGATCAAAACTGGAAATAAATCTGGATTATAGGAAAATACTGTAGGGTCCCTAATGAACACTGTAAGATCAACTCCCGTCAGAGACCTTGTTTGATCGCTAGATGCTACTCAATGTTTTTAAGCAGGTTTGTTTCACCGTATAGACAAGCAACCTAGTGAATGCACCATATGTAAACGTGCTTTTATGTAAAAATCAAAAAAAAAAAAAAAAGAAAGAAAATGGGACTCAAGCAATTTAGCCAACCTATATTCTTCCTTCCTGAGCGCTTTACTAATTTTAGAGCCTAGTGACCTCCTAAAGTCTAAATTGTCTTCAAGTGCTACATTTTTTAAAAATCTGTAACCTTATCCGGCAGTTCGGAAGCCACATTTTGCTTTAAGTGATGCCCTGATTTTTCCCCACCGCTAGATCCTTTGAAGTGCAAGGTTATAAAATAAATCACCATGATCCCAGCAGACACAACCTTATAAAAATTTGATTTCCATGTCAAGCAAACACGTCCGGTATCACTAAAAGCTCCCCCCTCTAGTATGAGTTTACCCAAGAGGGTGCAAAGCACCAACCTGTATGGGTCAACTGGCAGCGTCAAGCCAAAAAGCTACTTCCAAGACTTCAAAGAAGCTAAAGATAAAAGTCAGTGGATGACATAAAATTTGACCATGTTTCTGTGGCAAAATGGCCTCCTTCCCTTGAACAGAAGCCTATTTATTATTTTAAGCATGCTTTAAAGTGCATTAATATTATAAAGCCGATTAGTTCCAGGAGGCCGTTCTCAAAGAGAACGTGGCCTTAGAATCCTCCACAGGCACAGCTGAAGGGGTGGGCCACGACTGTTTAATATTCCATTTATCTGCCCTGCAAATGAGCTAAATCTCTCCTCATCTGTAAGACCAAAGCTTAGATTGAACTTTAATAGCTTGAACTTTGCATCTAGGAGCGTAAAGACCTTGGACTCGAGGTAGATTGCGTAAAGATGGTCATGGCACTGATGCATTGAGTCCTACGCATGCAAAGGGTCCCCGGTGCTCCTTAGTGAAGGGGTGGCAGGTGGGCACCCCCAGAGACTTCATTGCCCAGCTAATAAATGCCCAGTTTGGGGCTTAGATGGGATCAGAAGCCTCTACTCTGAAACTTTAGTTCTCGGCTTTGCGTTTTCTTCCTTCCTTCCTCTCATTTTTCCTTTTGACCTTCATTTTAAAAAAATTATCCTTTCAAAACTTCAAATGTGTTATGGCAGAACTAAATTTTTAAAAAGGGGTTTCTGTATATGAGAGTGGGGAAGCAAAGGAATAGTGGGATGGCAGCAGGGCCAGGCCACGTGCAGCCGTGGAGCGAGGGACGGGGGGTGGGCAGGAGCAGGGGGGGGAGAGTTGGGGTCAGCCCTGGGCTTTGCCCTGCCCACGTGTTCTATTTCGTTCGTGTTTGTATTTGCAACTTTCTGAGATGGCAAGTCTATACGGTTTTCTTTCTGAGATATATATTTTGCCATGGTTTTGGAATCAGCTTTCATTTGAGCTGATGATTGGGAGTCCTATTTGCGACCTTGTAAAAATGTAAATGCAGGTTTTATAGCCCTTAGGAATATAGCTACTTTATGAGACCCCTTTAAATTCCACAGAAAGCAGGGATTGTTGTGAGAGAGCTTGCAAATAAGAGCTTTTGAGAGATGGTAAAGCACGGGGAAATCTGCTGCCCCCAAATTGGTTTTATGTTTTTGTGGGTGTGTGCTAGTGACTGCTCGGTAGAGGTATGAATGGAAACAGATGCCATTCACTTAACTATGAAAATGTAATGATGTGGCTATGAATGAGAGTCCTCCTTTTTAAAGAAACATTAGCGTATGCCCAGCTGCAGTGCTGGAGGCCTGTGCTGCCTTGTTAATAAGAACCCCTCATGCCACGTACAGACCCCACAGGAGCGATGGTCCACAAAAAACACGGAACCGGGGAGACGACACTGCAATGCTCTTCATCCAGCCGAGGTGCCTCTTCCCCAGAACTGACTGAACCATGTATTAATTGACAGAGTGCTAGCACTTCCCTTGCTTTCTCTCTTCTTCCTTTTCCATGACGCTTTACTATACACTATCTTGCTTTAGTCTCTTAGTAGCTGTGCAAATAGGTGCAAATAAACTTGACACTGTTATGCTCTATTTTGCTGACATGAAAACTGAAGGGAACTTGGAAATCACACATCAGTTAGGGAAGAATTAGCAGGAGAGCCGAAATCACTGTTGTCTACCCAGTTCTCTTTCTGTGACACTTCTTCGGCTTTGGAACATTCAAGAAAGAAAACCTGTCGCATCCATATTAAGCTAGTTTAAAAAGATGAATCAAAGAAACATAGAATTAGAAGATATATTAACACAGAATCAATAGTGACTTTATAATTTTATATTTGCCCATCAAAAATATTTAGTTTATTTATTTTTTATCTCTATATTCACTACCACTCAGGCTCCCCTATATTTAAAAAAAAAAGGATTCCTTCTTGTTTGCCTATCTTCTAAGCTGCTGCCCTTCTTTCCACTTCTTTTCCCCACTGAATTCTTGGAAGAGTCTTTGATACTCAACTATTTTCATTGAGTCTCACCAGCTCCCAAATCCTCCGTCTCACTGCTCTCCCCACCACTCAATGAAAGTGCTCTCCTAAAGGCAGGTGACCAATTACCTTCAGATCCCCAGATTCTCCTTTCAGTTGTCATCTTCTAGCCCTCTTTGCACATTCAGAGTGTTAGCACATGTTATTTTTTTGAAACTGCTTTTTTCCATCTTTCAATATCACTAGGCTACCCTGGTAGTATTTCTCCATCATCTCCCCACCCGAAAGATGAAGAGGTGAGCACACAGCCCAGGATGGGCACAGAGAAGTAGCCGGGGCTTTAGGAAAGGCGTCACAAAGTCTAAATCTCAGACTGAGCTGAAATTTGTGAAAAAAAGTGACAGACAACACAAAAGGCTGTTGAGCTGTGTTGGGCAAGAAGAAGAAGATGACTTGAGATGATGTTCTCATCTTAACAGATGGCAGGTAGAAGAAGAAGGACTCAACATCTGTTTTACTTTGATGTGAACCAAGAGGAGAACTGTTCAGACCAGTAAATGTGGAACAAGAATTATAAAAAAGGAAGAAAGGGAGAGAGGAAGGGGGAGGGGGATTAAGAGAAAGGAAGGGGGGTGGAAGGGAGGGAAAATAAGAGGGAAGGGGAGAGGAAGGGAAGAAAGGAAGGGAGGGGGGAAGGAAGGAAGTGGGGAAGGAAGGAGGGAAGAGGGAAGGAAGGAAGGGGGAAGGAAGGAAGGAGGGAAAGAAGGAAGGAGGGAGGGAGGGAGGGAAGGATGGCAGGAAGGAGGGAGGGAAGGAAAGGGGAAGGAGGGAAGGAAGGAAGGAAGGAGGAAAGGAAGGAAAGAAGGGAAGAAGGAAGGAAGGGGGAAATGTCTTTCATAAAAGAGAGACCCAAGTAAGGAATTACCTAGAAATTATGCTATCTGAGGAGTGGTCAAGAAAATTAGAGAATTCAACCTCGAAAAGACAACACTGAAGCCAAGCTACTTGGGGCATGGCAGCTACCTGGAAATATTTGCATGGTTTTTTCAACGTTTCCAGAAGGTGCCGCTGTTATATCCAGATAGAAATTACACCAAGGGATTTCAACACAAGAGAAGGAAGGTGTCTCTCATGATTAATTGTATCCTCAGGAAAAACTGTATGTGGCTCTACTCTTCCAGGGACTGGGCAGAGCCTGGAGATAAGGGCAAAAGGGCCAATAGACAATATGAAAACAGGACGTTACAATGAAAGGTGCAAAGGCTGTGCTGAACAGATGCAGAGAGGTTAGACAGGTGCAGATGTCCTTGGAAGCCCAGGGAACCAGAACACCAACTTCACCTGCTGGGCTTGGGAGGGTGTACAGAGCAAGTCACGTCTGTCTGGAGGGGTGGGGACAAAGCACCATCTCCAAGGGTCTCAGAGGAACAAAGTCATGGGGGTCTCGGCAGAAAATGCAAGAGCAGGAAACTCAGAGACAGGGTTGGCGGTCCGAAGTAAGAGGCAACCGAGCTGGAAAGACTGCTGGGGCCAGCATGGGCGGCTGGTACCCTGAGCTGAGGATTCCTGTTGGTAGGGAGGTTCCTTTGAGAGTTTCAGAGCACAGATGCAACCCAGTGAGGGGGTGTGTTTCAGATCCATCACCCTTCCTGCAGTGGGGATGTCGCTTAGAGGGCTGAGAGTCTGGAGCTGGGGAGACCAGAGAAGGAGCTGCTGACGAGGAAATGAGAAGTGAACTGAGGAGAGAGAAAAGAGCCAGAGTCCCAGGGAGATGTGTTGAGTGGGGAGCCATCAACAGACTTGGAAGGCAGGTCAGCCGTGGGAAGAGGGGTCGGCACCCTACGTGCAGCAAGGGCATCACTCCATCCCTGGAGCATCCAGCGGCTTGGCTCATTTTAACCTCTGTCCAAGGCGCTGTGGAAGGGATTCAAGCATTTATTATGAGGCTGATTTGAAAAGTCTGTAATGCTTTTAAGATACCATGATTCCATGACTTTAAAAATATTATCTTAACTTGTCCCAGATTCCCTTCTCACCCCTGGAGAGAAGTGTGTCCAAAATTCCATCTCTCTTTCCCCTCTCCTTGTATAAACAGAAGACTCTTAGCCCATCTCAGCCCTGACATATCTCCCAGCTGGATACTGGATTCCAAATCTGTCCCCCAACTTACTTTAATATGCTAAAGGACTCAATATGTTTGAAGCCAAACATCTCAGCCTGCACCCAAATTGCTACTTCCAAGTCCTTCTAGACAACTGTTTCTGTCCCATGTGTTACCATATACCCAGCCCTGCGTATCCCAAATCTTGCCATTTCCCTGGACTCCCCACGGTCCCTCTGCCTGTCCCCTCCACACCCAGTAGGTCCCTGATTCTTGTAGATGCCCTCTGTCTACTATCATGTCATCCACTCCCCGCCACCAAGCCCCTGCCCGCAGCCCCCATCCTGGGCGCTCTGCATTGTCTGATTAATGCTGTTTATGGCACCTGTACCCACTGGCCACCACCTCTGTCCTCCTTCTTCCCCCCTTGGCCCAGGTAAAAGCTTCCAGATTATGGTCAGTGATGCAAAGTTGCATTTTCTTAGCTCCTTAACATCTTGACCATCCCCATTCCCCACCACCCCTAGAAACTTATCTCTGTAGTCACACTGACCGACTCCTTGCTTCCTGAACGAGCTCAGAATTCCAACACAGGTTAATTCTGCGCCCTGGAGCACTCTTCCCGTTAAAGTCCACACTTCCTTTAAGGTGGGCACAGTCGTCCATCCTTTCTGACTCCCTCGGCCTGACACAGCGCCCTCCAGGGTGTGTCCTCAGTCAGCTGGCATGAGACATCTGCTCCTCTGTGTGTTCCTAAGGATACGACATGTATCCCCCTCTGTGTATAAAGGACTTTGAGGACAGTGGCTAAAAAAGAGTTTGAACCAACAGACATTGGTTATGATTTTCTGCTCAGCTGCAGCAAATGACTGAATGTATCCAGATCCCAGTTTCCTGGTTTCCGAAGGAGGGCGCAGTAATTCCCAGGCAGAGACTGATATTAAGGGGACATGGGCAAGCAGTCCTAAAGTAACCAGTGCAATCCAGATTCCTAGCACGTGCTTAATTGTGACCGCGGTCCACTCGGTCCCACTCCCCGGAAGACATTCACGCCTAGTCCTTGATGCCAACTGTGCCATCCAGACCCCATCACTGTGCTTAAAACTCCACCAGCTCTCAGCTTCCTCAAAGGGGAACTCACAGAAGAAGTGAGTTTCCATGAATATAATGTTTCTCACAATTTAAGATGAGTCAGAAGGAGGAAATAGTAGCTAAGACAGAAGGAGAAAGGGATCCACTGTAAGATGATAAGCACAGGGAAGGGTAGACCAAAATGGCTTTGGGCACCTAAATACGCCGATGAAGAAGCCTACTAATTGTAGACATGGAAAATTTGCAGTTAGAGCACGTCAGTACTGGAGGGACCTCTGTCCTCACTCATTGGATGCCGCCATTCCTTGGTGCATTGATAGAAAAAAAAATCATAGAAGAGAAAATGTGATGACTAACTCCAGGAATAGAAAAAGAACGATGATTATGGCAGAACAAGGAACGCAGGTCCATTCTGAAGATGTCTGATTAGGAGTTTCCTTCAGATTGTGAGCTGAAGTACCGTGTTTTACTCTTTGGAAATTTTTCCTCTTTTTTAGAGTATTGAACTAGCCAGTGCTTGGTTGTTACATAGAGCTAATTAATCCCAAGCTTCTGGCATTTTATATATGTGTATATGTATATTTACTTTGTAAGTGTTAAATCATTCAGGAAGAGAAGAAGCTCATCATATTTACTTTGTCTTTGCAGATAAATATAAAGCCATGAGCTGAGAAATTAAATGCTGTTTTGCCTTCTTTGCTTTGCCATGTGGGTGGGATAAAGGGAGCTATTTCATTTCCCAGACAGAATCCATCTGTGCACAAAGCCGGGGCCTCACTGCGAGGCGGGACCTGGCATGGCTGACTTGAAGAGCTGAGCTTTGGTTCAGGGGGTGCCTGCCCACGTGTGGCTGTTCCCGTGACAGCCCACACCTCCCAATTACAGCGCTCTGCTCCCCAACATAAAAGCGACTGCATTCAATTGTCAGCCCCCAAAGATGAACATGCTCCAACAAATGCGTTGCTTCACTGGCACTCACACAGACAGCTGAATCCATTTCCAGAAAATTCTGTTCATTGAACACTTAACATCAAGGCTTTTTAGAGAGCAATGAAAGAAAAACATAAAGAAGGGCTTTGTGTTCTAAGAAAGGAAACATTTATTTTTGTCAAGTAAAATGTGTAAAAAGAACAAATTATATTTTAAGGGAAATTAGAATTTCAAACCAATGCCATCAAAAAAGTTAAAAAAAAATTACATCATTTTTAGGCAGGATTTCTTTTGTCAGGGGTGGTAACCAGATCTTGGTAAATAATGTCTCCAGAGAAAAGAAATAAAGAAGAGTTATCTTTCTGTGTTTGAAATAAACATCTAAGTTTCCAGACACAGTGATACGCTGTTTATACAATTCTTTGATCAACCAAAGGGAGGCATAGCTCTGTAATAATGACTTTTTTAAGTGATCATAAGCTTTTTCATTTTGATAACAGAAAGAGTAGAATTTGTACTACATAATGAATTACTTTCAAGATGTTAATTTTCTGACTTCTGAAAGTAAAATTGGGTTTTTGGAAAGTGGCAAATGAATAGGTTGTAATATAACCTTTAGCAGGTATCTGAGTATTTCTGTACCTATCTTTTTATGCTACCTTTATGCATATATGTGTATACATATATATGTATATATATGTGTGTGTGTATGTGTATATATATATATGTCTCATTTAGAACAGACAAGGAATCCATAAAAGTTTAGGTTATTAGCAATGATTTCGATATACAATTACATTTAAAAATGGTTATTGTCATCTGATTCTGTAGAATATTTGTCACAAATGCTTAAGTGAATGTTAATGAGTTATTTATCTTGTACTAATATCAACTTTCTTTCCCCAGATGCAAAGAGTTTAGCTGAAATGCTCATGAGGTAAGAACAAGACCTAGCAGCCCAAATATCATGTTTAAAAGAACTTGCTTTGATGATTTCTTTTTTTTAATGACAGCCTGAAATTGATAACCCATTTTTCACTTGACATATAATTTTCATTCTATGAAGCTAAGTATCCATGTAATGCTTGGTTAGAGACATAGATACCAAATAATATGCGTTTATGCACACCATAGGTAGTTTTCTTGTTGGCTGGACTCAACCAATAGAACATTTCCCATTAACCCGAGAATAATGAGGTGCATTTTAAGTAAGTAGCTTTGGTTTTGCTTTCACCAAATATGCCACTTTGAGGTCAAGCTTTCTTCCTAATGGTTAGCCAGGTGAAAGGGAATCCATGAAAGGGAATGGGTTCAAAATTGATGGCCTGATCAAGGAAGATTCTCCTTGCCTTCAGCTCTCACTGCCCCTTCAGCACCCCTCCACCAGAGCACCCACCACCTTCTGCTGCAAATAGCTATTCAGTCTGGTCTTGGAAGTCATAGCCTGTTTCATCACCATGTTAGGAGAAACCAGCACTATAGTTGCCCCACTCATAACTGTTGAGTAGATGAATGACTAGGGGTAGTAGAATAAGTAAGTGCATGTTCACAACTGTACAAGACACCCCAACCTTTGCACTTTATATTGTAATGATTAAACCAAAAGTAAAAAGAGGATAATCAGAGTCTAGGAACCAGATAAGAAAAATGTCAGGGAATTTCCTGGCGGTCCAGTGGTTAGGACTCAGCGCTTTCACTGCCAAGGCCTGGGGTTGGATCCCTGGTTGGGGAGCTAAGATCCCGCAAGCCGCAAGGCGTGGCCAAAAAGAAAACTGTCAGGGACCCTGATGGTGACCTTGACGTTGTCATTTTAGGATGACTAACGTAGGAGATAAAAAAGATGGAGTATAGGGTCTCTTCCCATCCCCTACAGCACCACAGTTGGCTTTAACTTCCTCCCTCATCTTTGCATATCAGAATAAGTACTTTATTGTTATTCACAAAGAGTCCTCTCCCATATCACCAGTATGTGTGAAGACCTAAGACAGAGGTTGAATACCGTTGGCCCATGGATTACATTTCCCACAGATGTCTTTGTTTGTCCATACTGTGTTTTAAAACAGTGTGAATTGTTGGTAACAGATATGAAGGAATCAAGAATGACTCTGAAATATTTGGTGTGAGCAGTTAGATAAACATTGTTGCCATTTGCCGAGATTAGGAAGATAGATGCAGGGTATGGACTTTTTTTTTCTGTAGGGCAGAGGAAGGGGGTGTGGGTCAGAAGAAAAGGCTTGTAAGGGTCATGTTGGGGATGCTTTTTAAGCCTCCAATGAAGGTGTCAGATAGCTGGTAGCAGGAATCTGGAGCCCAGAGTAGAGCTCAGAGATGCAAAGGGTCTGTAAAATGTCTCTGTCTATCTAATCCCATCACGCTAGATCAAACGTACATGAGAAGATTATGAAAAGCTGTATGAAGTGCCTTGAGTCCATGCTCTTGTGCAAGTCCGTACTTGTTTGCTAGTGGTCACATAGAAGGCAGCCAGACACATGTGCGCTTGTATTGAACAAATCTGACAAAAATATCTGGAACGCAAATAAGCCAGAGTCATTCGATTTGTAATAATTATCTATCTAATAAAGTAAATTTTCTAATGTAGTCTTAAAAATATGAAATTGTTGATGTCCTTTAAAAATCAAGACATTTCACATAAAACTGTGGCTTTCTGACTTCTCCTGAAAGTGTTCTGCCACACGGGGCACAGCCTCAATGATTGCGGGTATCTGGACCTGCGCTCGACGCCCCCTTTAGACTGGGTGTAACCTGCTCAGCCCAGGGGCCCCTGTTCCTGTGTCCACCCAGGTCCACCTCCCTGATTTGTACCCCAGTCTGGTTCCTGCAGCTGTGTGTCTTCCCAGATAGCTTCTGGCCACTTCCTTCATGCCCTCCCAGACCATCAGTCATGCCTCTACCCAAAGCCTGTGACACCGGGGTCTGTGCTTCCTGACATGTTCAACATTTGTTTCGTTAGGGTGATGTGGTATTAGCTTCTCTGCTGCCTTCCCTCCCTCTTGTCATGAACCCCAGGCAAGACATCAGAAAGCGTCTTCTTCCTTCTTTGTTAATAGGACAGTTACCATGGTGGAAAGACTACCTATTGATAAGAGCGGGAATCAGTAATGATATTTGCAGTTGCCAACATGAAATTAGGAACATTAAAACTAGTAATTACTCCCACTTAAGGTGTTTAAGGTGGTTTTCTCCAAAGGATGAAAGTGATTGAAAAGGAAGAGAATTTCCAAGCTCCTCAAATAGGTGAATTTTTATGGGATTAATTTAGAAGAGAAAGCAATGCTTTTATTCATGAAGGGTCAGTTCGATCTAAGTTTGGCAGGTTAACAGGCCAAGCAACAAAAAACCTTGCCCCCTACCTGGTCAGGTTAGGGCCAAGCACATTCCAAATGTAGCCCAGGAAGTCTAGGCAAGTCAGATCCTTTGGTACAGAGAAGCCCTACTGAATTGCTGTTCCTGATCTTCATCACTGCTTTCTCTGGGAAGGTGAGGACTGAGCAGGCTGGGACATAGAATCACGAACTTATATTCTAGGCCTAATGCTGCCACCAGCTGGCTTTGTGATTTTGGGGGTACAGTAAAGTCCCCAACATACGAACGAGTTCTGTTCTGAGCGTGCGTTTGTAACTCCAATTTGTTCGTAAGTCCAGCAAAGTTAGCCTGGGGACCCAACTAACACCATCGGCTACATAGTACTGCACTGTAATAGGTTTATGGTACTTTTCACACAAATAATACACAAAAACAAACACAAAAAATAAAGAGAACGTTTTTAATCTTACATTACCTTGAAAAATGCAGTACTACAGTACAACAGCTGGCATACAGGGGCTGGAATCGAGTGCACAGGCAAGAAGCGTTACTGACTGGAGGAGGGGGAGGAGGTGGGAGATGGTAGAGCTGAAGGGTCGTCAGCAACAGGAGGCGGAGGGCAGGCTGCAATTTCACTCACGCCTGACGTTGACGGCGCGCACGTTCACATCTTTGAAAGTTCGCAACTTGAAGGTTCGTATGTAGCAGACTTACTGTGCATCCTTTTCTCTCTCTGTGCCCTGTTTTCCTTATCTAAAAACAGCAATTGGAAATTGCTCCTAGCTCTATCATCCCATGATCTAGGTGAATATAACATTTGTTGTCCGCGCATGCTCCTCAAGGAAGGATCTGTGTATTTCGGTGAGATTAGCCGTCCCGGGGCCAGACGGGCAGGTGCAACTGCAGGACAAACACAGACAACCTGGAGCCCCCCCAGGGGGTCCGCCACAGGCTGCCACTCCCATCGCTGGGCCTCATGCTTCGGGACACTCATCCATCTCACCCAAGCAAGTCACCTCGTGGAGGAGAGAGAAGATAGACTTCATCCACCATGCTCAGAGAGAAAGGGTTTTCCTTGTATACGATTAGGCAAGAAAACATTTTTTTTTAATATACCAGACTTCTCAGAGGTGAGACCGGCTTGCTGTAAGGTACTAAGCAACACATGGTTGATGTCCAAGGACCACTATTAGTAAGAAAGCTAGTTGTGAGCAGTGAAGGGTTCAGACTGAGAGTTCAAGTTAATTTAGCTTTTTGATGTTTATATTTTTATACACATAGTAAAAAAGAAAAATGCCCACCCAGCTGTTACAACGAGATATATCCTGATATCCTTACAGTAATTTTGTACTTACAGGATGCTCCGTAGCACATTTTGGGGAGGAAGGGGGATGGCATGCAGAAATCGTCATTAGTTTGGGTTTTTTTTCCCCAAATCTTAAGGAAATACTGATTTTAAAGTGTTGTAGCAACTGCACATAATTTATTGGCTGAGCCCAGAAACACCATCCACTGTGAACCAGGGTCAGCTCTCTGTCATTTTAATCAGACAACCAGATGGCAAATGGATGGTGGATGGTGATATTTCAATAATAACTAATATATTTAGCATGATCCCATATCATATAAAAGATGCAATTTTGCTTCCACAGTGAAAACATTCAGAATCTTTTTCCAGGTTACAAATGAGGTTTCTTTAAATAGCTTTTTTTTGAAGGTTTGCTGCTGTTCTAATGGCCAATTATTATAGTTTGGGGGAATCAACTTCCATGTAACAATGGATTATAAAATATGGCAGCACAGATTAAGATAAAGAAACAATTTCCTTGGGCCCTGATAACCCTTTTAGATTGAGAAAAATGTTACTGCCCCCAAAGCAAAGGCTCTAGGAGGTGTGACTCAGCTCCCATTGTGCCCAAACATTATTCATTCAACAACCTGCAACAAATATTAATTGAGCACCTACTTTGGTTATATACGGTTCCAAGTTTCAGGGTATACAGGGGACAGAAGAGATGAAAATATCCTCTGAGGAGCTTATAGTCTATTGGCAGAGACGGCTAATCAATAACTCAATTAAACATATGCCAGGGAGTTTTAAGTTTTGAGGAGACAGAATTAAATGGAGAATGGGGAGTTCCCACAGCAGGACTCCACTGGCCCCTCTGAAAAGATAGAAGGGAGGGGGCAACCACACGAGCATTGCGCTGGGGAAGTGTGTCCTAAGCAAAGGAAACAGCAAGTGCAAAGAGAGGGAAGAAAAATAAGCCCCTGAATCTCAAGGTTTGTGGGGCAACTTTCTTGCCTTCCAGCTGCAGGGCTTGCAGTTTAGTCCCGCGAGGAGGGGCGTTCACCTCCAGCTTTGATTGTCCCTGTTCACAAAGTTTAATCATATCCTAAGTCTTGGTGTCAGTCGCCACGGAGCACAGCAGTGATGTCACCTGCTTCCTGTGTCAACCTGACAGCAGACCCCTTGTTGTTAAGTATAGCTGCGCAGGGTTCCTTGCTGTGGACCGCCTCATAACTATTCATCACGAGCAGAAGGGACTAGCTCACACTTCTATTTTTGATGTGAGGACAAGCTCCGGTCCCTAGTGAAGTTTCGAAACAGATCTTTTGGATATTCACAGAGGAGTAGTTCCCCATATGTTTTTGTGGAAATAGAGCCTGTCTGACGTAACTGCAGCCCCCCCCAAGCCACCAACGCTCTTCATTTTATGCAAGGATCTGAATCTTTGCTTTAAAAACACACACACACACAAATAAAGTAAAAACTTGGTTAAGGAAATCATTTAAAAACATTTATAGACCATGTAAAAAATTCAGGCCAAAACGTTTGAATTTGGGCTCTGCGTAATTAGCATGGTCTAGGTACATAACCCAGTTACTTATCTGCAGAGCAAGAAATCTGGTTCAAGATCAAGGCCTAGGTAAAGCTGCTGCACCTTTCAAAAGCTGCCATTTCCGTGAGCTGTTTTGTTTACACTCAAGAAAGAGCCACTGTAAAGTATTCAGAATATTAACATGGACCTCTGAAAGCGAACATTTAAACAGCTTCTTGAGTGAACTTGACCTTCAGATTATTAACACTCATCAACCACATGGTTCAAGAGTGGATGCACCCTCATGGATGAGGAAGATCTGAGCTTCCTGGTGAATGCTTGCTTGGAGCAAAAAGCGTTTGAGATTTTAGTATGGATACACCTTTATTCTCCATTACATGTAATTAACACTGAGTGTGCCAAGCTCCACAAATCTTTCTCAAAACAGATTTTGGCAGTTAATGAGCTAGATTTAGGGATGCCATAGATTATCACATTGATTAAATTATCTGAATGCCTGCTGCTTCCTGGAAGGTGTTTCAGAAAATATTCTTAAATATTAAATATTCTTAAATCTACTCAATTCTTATAATTCTGTAAAGATTGAACAACCATTTTTCTAATGTGCATTGCTAATTAAAGCTTTTATCGACTTTTTTGTATTTTTGTCCAACATACAGATTTTTTTTTTTTTTTTTTTGCTGTGAGCTATAACTGAATTTGATTATACCATGCAGTTTTACTACCTCTTTCCATTTACTTTTAGGAGACAGCTCACTCTAAGTAATTCTCTGGTACACAAATTTTGAGATAAATTCTTATAGTAATTGCTTTTTTTCTATTCTAAAATGTAATTGGGTTCGGAAAACTAAACTAATGTCAGGGAAGCTAACAAGGTTTATGATTTGTTACTAGAACAAAAATAAAATGACTCCAGGTATAATACAAATCTGTTAGTAAAACCCCATCCAGTGAATGACCAGTACACATGTTTTCTCCCTTACCATCATTGGAATATCTCATGTCTGACAAGTGAAAATGTTGTTGATTTAAGAATGTTTTTGTGTGTGTGTGTTTCATTTCGCTTTTATACAAGAAATAGGAAAGTCCAAAGTTTCTATTGATAGATGCAGAACCAGTCTTTATTGACAGCTGGTATTTCCTGAACCTCACAACTGACTGCTGAAATTTAATATTAATAAATGTCATTTGAATGAAGGAAAAAAAATCTATCCTGTGTGTCTTTCCCTCCCCTTCCCACATAATTAGATAATAAGTTGCTGTACAAGCACATGTTGGCCTAGTGTAACACTGAACTGAATTTGTTAATGCATCCCCCTTTTTTATTCCCAGTAAGAATACCCGGACTTCGGACACCTTGAGCAAGCAACAGCAAACCCTGAGGATGCACATTGACATACCCAGGGCTCAGCTTTTGATTGAAGAGAGAGACACAATGGAGACCATTGGTAAGGTGTCCTGTTTGCCGCCTTACACAATGTGGCTGCTACAGCCATGCCCTCTCAGCCCAAACCCTGAGCCATGGGAAATATCAGACATGGGAACATCTTGAATGCTACATGAGCAAAGAAGTTAGAGGTAGACAACTGTTATTGAGGAGAATAATAAGTACCAGCAAATATGGGGGAAATGAACTTATATAAACCACAGAATTCACCTGAGAGAACCCCAACTCTGTCCCAAGTTGGGTCTCTCCTGGAGAGGCTCTTGGTACCACTCCAAAGAACCAACATTTATAATCAAGCAAACCAAGAAGGGCTGTACACTAAGACCCCGTCTTGGAAATCTGCTTTATGAGCTCCTCCTCAACTCCAATAAGGCCTTTATTAAAGACAGTTTTTAAATTCTACAAATGTCTTTGCACAGGACATCTTTCTCCACCCCCTGGCACCCCATAAACGTCCTTCACAGGGCTCTGGAAAAGTCCCAGCTCCCCTGTTTCACGATCGCAAAAGACGCCTGGAGAGCTTCAGTGGCCTGTCCACCCAGAACCCAGGTGTCCTGACTCCTTCCAGCCTCTTTCCACTAAAAGTCCAGTGTCCACACTGCCTGTCTAGATGGTTCTATTTATACCAGAATCAGAGACTTTGTATTTCCACTACAGTAATGATCAGAAGAATAGCTAACATTTATTAAGAGTGCTCTAAAGGTCACATACTTTTATAAGCACTTTATGTGGATTATTTAACTTACCCCTCCCAAACAACATAGGAAAAAGATTCTACTTGGGAACTGGGACGTCGAGAGGTTCTGTAGCTTGCAGGTCACACAGACAGGATCAAACCAGGGCAGGTCCCCCACCTGGCCACCTGTTTCACCTTTGGTGACTGGGTGTCACCTTCTTCCGTATCAACAGGCTACTTCCCCAGAACTCCACCTTAGAAGTACGGCTGGACCCCCCAGTACTCATGGAAACAGAATTTGAGGCAGGTTTCCTAGGCTGCCACTTTTTGAACTTCACTCTGTGTCTGTTCTGGAAGATGTTTGCTGGCACTTGGTCCCAGGACAACCCTTTCCTGTGGTTTGGCTAAAACCATCCAACTCCTGGCGTGTACCCTCCATACCTCTTGCCAATTAGGCAGTGATGAGTGATCAGATTGGCAGGACACCTCCATTGCCCCTTGTCCCTGCCCTGCTTTTATGGTCTTTTAATGGAACAGTGGGGATGTCTGACCTAATGGCTCCTAAATTCTAAGACCTGGGCTGCCCGTGCGGGATTCAAGTTTGGTTCAGGCATAACAGGACTTAGCACAGCTTGGTCATGTCCAATGTGACCCTCGATCAACCAACTTCAGTTAAATACTACCATGTCGTGTGAGGGCTCACTACTCATCCTGAAATACACAAGATTTAATTTGTTGGCTCACGTCAGGGCAAGGCACCATGTTTTGTTTCTCATTACCTTTTCTGTAGTGTATCTGGAATCTCTTTTATTGAACCCAGTGAATTGGGCATTAAAACTAAGATTTCCTTTGAAACCTCAGTTCCAAAATCAAATTGTAACTCCTATGACTTTATAATACAGTTACGACATTTGCTAAATGTTCTCACTAGACTTGTTAATAACTCTACCTACAGCTGTTAAAGTAGGTCTCTAGGCGGATCCTGGGAGTGGTGTATTACCTCCCAGTAGCTAGTCACTGCTGACCAAACACCAGAGGAAGGTCTGCCCGTTGTTTCCGTACATAATAACGACCCTTAGCCAGAGATATAGCACATTCGTTGCAGGATCATTCATCACCAAGAGTCGTTTACCTCCCGGTGGTGCCTGACAGTTTGGTCGATGGCATTTTCTAATTATTGGGGAAGTAGAGACGGGATGCTTTAAAACGCTCTGGGCTCTGCCTACAAGAATCCAATACGGGAGAGCCATTAATTTCTAGCCAGAATGGACGGTCAGCCTCACAAAACTGACAGGCACCCGAAATGTCCCATTAAAACTGGAAACCCAGCCCCACCGATACTCTGGCGTGTTCTTAGCGGGGCTACATGATAGAAACCACAACACAGTTTTATGGGTGAAAGCGAATGTATGTCGGGCCTCTGCTACCAGGTCCAATTATAAGAACCCACCTCCGTGGAAAGGCCGCCTTATTCGAGGGTGGAGGGGCGGATGTAGGGCGGGACCCCCAAGCCGAGCCCAGGCTCCCGCCGTGGCACCGATGTGGGCTGTACCGCACACTGGATGCCAGCAGACCTCCTGGCAGTCCTTCCTCTGTTTCTCTGCCCAGAAATTTTATTCTGACTTCAAGAGGTTTTCCTTTCCTGCCAGAGCCTGAGTAATTGGGTTTTGTAAGGTTCGTTCTGTTCAGAGCCTTTTCTGGGCACAGCACTCTAGCTGTGTTGTTTATGACTTTCGCATTACCGTTCAGTGTCAAGCCCGCTGCAGTGTGGTGAACTCATGTGAACATCACCCCAGACTGCAGTGCTTGAAAATGTATGAAAAACTCCATATATCCTAACGAAAGTTTCCCTTGGAGTCAAAAAGCTCTTAGGAAAGTGTGAAAAGTATCACAACAAAGTAATGAAAATCTGAGACAGCCAAATAATGACACACAGCCTCACCGACTGCTCCTTCTCCAAAGGTTTAAAATGCTCTGTGTTCATCTGCACCCAGGTTTCCCTAACCTTCAAGTGCCCTATGCCAGTAGGACCTGGGAAGTCTGACAAGTGAGTCATTTTGAGAAGTCAATTACAGAATGCCCTAGAGTCACTGAAGCTCAGGAGAGTTGGGAAGAAAAGGCATATACCTCAGAACAGTTCAAATCAAGGAATCAATACGCTCTGAAGACTGGCCCTTCTCTTCTCCTCCCCCCATGCCCCATCTTGAACATTTGCCGTCTTCCATATGAGAGGCGACCCTGGGATAGATGACCGCAGGGCAGTTTTTCTTATACCTCAAACAGAGCTTATTTGAAACGGCAGCCTCAACCCTGGGCGATGCTGACATGGCCGGTGGTGTCTCGGGGGAGCTTTTAACAAACACATAAACCCCAAACTCTATTAAATGGACAGCCACCCAACAGTCCTCCCCAGATCAATGTGTGCTTAATGAGAAGAAACCAAGCCCGAGCAGAGAGGGGAGACCCTTCTCCGCGGTCGTTCTCTTTTAAGTCATGCTCCTGAGTCAACCCCTAAGGATAATCTATTTTTTTCATTCTGGAGTAATTCTAATACAGTGGTTGAATATTTTGGGTTGCTTTTTTTGTTTTTCTGGATGAGATTAGGTTCTTGTTATTGTTGCCATTAGCAATAATGCACGTACCGAGGAGAGAGGCGGCCAGGGAGTCATGGAGCAGGGGATAACCGTGCCTGGCTTCCTGTATCCTGCTGTTCTGCAGACGATCGCTCCACGGTCCTGTTGACGGATGCTGACTTCGGAGAGGCAGCGAAACAAAAGTCCCTGACGGTGACACACACGGTCCATTACCAGTCAGTGTCGCAGGCCACCGGGCCCTTGGTGGATGTTTCGGACGCTCGGCCGGGAACGAGTGAGTGGTCACACATCACTTAAACTCTGTGGGTGTTATCAGTGCTGAGAACGCATTAGTGCTCTATGGCTGTGCAATAAAATGTGGGGTTTCTCAGCTCGGTGCCTAAGAAGCAAGTAGGTATGATGACATCTTTGATTGGGACATTGACTTTGTCTTGTTTGATCTGAGCTGTTCCTAAAATTGTATCAGTTGAAGCCAATAACTCTTGGTATTGGTTTACTAAGAAAGTGTTAGAAATTTCAGGTCCAGTTATTTTTTTTTTTTTATTTAGACAACACAGGAAAAGAAGTTAGTGAACCTTAGTGAGTATCTCCTCTGTGCCAGGATTGGGATAGAAAGATGATATCAGTCTGTTATCTTGGCAACAGCCCTGTCAGGTACTTGCTTATACAGTAGAAGATATTAGAGCTCCCATTTTACTGATGAGGAAACCATCTCAGAGAAGTTAGGGAAACAGCCCAAAGTTGTACGCATACTATGTAGTGAAACCAAGATTCAGGTGTGGGTCCGTCTGTCCTCCGAGCTTACGCTTTTCTTCTGAACCTCACTATTTGAGAAGAATATAGTTCTGCTTAATCTGGGGATTATGTTTGCTTTAGTTATTAAGATTTGGATCCATATTATATGGAAATTAATTACTGCGATGAAATTAAATACCCTAATATGTATCTAGAGCTTATTAATTAGATATTCTTATTCCTTCATAATTTAAATTGTTCCTAAATCTCTTTAAAGACTGAGAAATTGATGTCCTGATGATTATCTTTTTGGAAGTTTTGATGCTAGCTTTTAAATCATTAATCACTCTCTTTGAAAAAATTTTTACATTCTTCGAGTAGAGTGCTATAATTAGAAAAATAAATATTATAATGCTTAAAGCTGTTCTTTATAATGTCTGCCTTGAAAGGCATTTGTGAAATGCACTGAGCTTCCTGAAGCAAACTGGTTGATTCCTAAGCAGCATTGTACTATGCAGGAAAATGGTGCTAGCGGTTACTGAAATTCATTTGAAAAGTCTTTTTCAAGAACATTCTGAAGGAGTCTTTTATTCCTCCCCTCTGTGTAACCTCACGTCCTTCCTTCTCTGATGACATTAGCACATTCTGAAGACACGAACGGGACATGAGTGAGGATTAGCTTTGCGCAGGAGTGCGCAGGATTAAGATCTTTGCTCTTAGAAAGTGCTCCTAGGTCCTTGACATTCTCTCCAGCTATGGGCTTTTCCAACATGATCTGCCTGGGCCTGCTCCTGGCTACTTCAGGACACTGCACGGATGGCTTTCTGAGCCACTTATGGCTATTAAACCCGGGAAAGATTACAGACCCAGGGGACTTGTATCAGTGGATCCTTGACCTCAGCAGGCCTTTGTCCCCGTCAGAGTGGAAGTTAATGGAGACCTTAGCAGCAGGATAGGAAAGAGGCAGAGGAGACAGGACAGACGCCCCAGGGAGTGGCTCCCCATCTTCTGTGTGCATCAGAATTACCCAGGGTGCCTGTTTAAAATGCTCGTTCCAGGCTTCCACCCCCAGGGATTCAGATCCACTTGGTGTATGGCGGGGCCTGGGAATCTGCATTATAACCGCCATCTAGGGTGATTCTGTTGCTGGTTGCCTGGATCCCTCGTTGAGAAACACTTCCCCAAGTGTTAGGCGTGTGTCACGTAGAGCCCGGGAGGAGGTATCCACAGTAGCGCAGCCATCCAGGAGCCCTCAGACCTGCTGGGCTCACCGCACAGCAGGTGAAAAGAATCTCCACGTCCAGCTCCCTGCCAATGCTCAGCTGGCAGAAAGATGCAGAAAGGCTAGTCGTAAACAGTCAAGGCCGGACAGGAGGCAGTGAAACTAAAGCACGGGGAAGCTTCTAGGTGCCGGCTCAGCCCCAGAACAAGGGAAGGCTGATTTGACGGCGTTCAGAATATCCACAGAGACACGCATCTGCGTCACAAGCAGAAGCGCTAATGAGTGAGAGGTGAGGGTCTCTCGCTCACCTCAGGCAGGAGGCTGGCGGAAGGGACGTGTCGGCCTCCCTCTCTCATGGCCTCATGGCTCTAACGGTGTAGGCACGGTTGGGGAGCTTTAAGAATTCCTTCATCAGACTCAGAAACATTCATGAAGGTGTTACTTCACATATGGCCAGTGCCCAGGGTTGGGGGTACCTCGAACGGTGCAAAAAGACATTCACTTCATCTGAGCGGAGGAAGTCAAACGTGAAACAAGGAGCAAAAGCGTTTTTTGTTTATCAGTAGGTACGAGGAACAAATAGAACAGAATGATGAGATGGTGAGTCGGCCGGGGGTGTGGGGACCAGGGGAGGGGCTAGCTCAGTGTGAGGCTTGGGGAAGACCTCCACTGAGTCATAGGCAGGAGTCAGTCGGCCTGCCAGGCAGAAGGAACGGTACGGGAAAGCCTCTAAAGCACGTTGGGGACAGAAGTGGGACCTGAATGGGGACGGGGAAGGCGGATAGGACGAGCCAGAGACACAGCCAGCCTGGTTTTGCAGGCCTCACAGGCTAGTGTCACACGTCTGCAGCCTGTTCTGAGGGTGTTGGGATGCTCGCCCGGGGCTTGCCTGATGATCAGATCCCACAGAAACCGCTACAGCTTCTGGAAAGACGCTTCTTTCATTGGTGATGAACTTAATTAAATAGTGTTTACAAACACTTGGAAAATCTACGCAAATTCATTCCTCAGTCTCTAGTTCCAAAAAAATAGAATTATTCATTTAGCATCTGCAGAACGTTCTCCATTAGTAAAGATTTCGGGATCATTTTTTTTTAATTGGAGTATAGTTGCTTTACAATGTTGTGTTGGTTTCTGCTGTACAGTGAAGTGAATCAGCTAAATGTATACATATATCCTCTCCCTCTTGGATGGACCTCCCTCCCACCCCCCTCATCCTACCCATCTAGGTCAGCACAGAGCACCGAGCTGAGCTCCCTGTGCTATACAGCAGGTTCCCTCTAGCTATCTAGTTTACACATGGTAGTGCATTTATGTCAAACCTAATCTCCCAATTCATCCCACCCTCCCCTTCCCCCACTGTGTCCACATGTCCCTTCTCTACGTCTACATCTCAATTCCTGCCCTGCAAATAGGTTCATCTGTACCATTTTTCTAGATTCCACATATATGCATTAATATACAATATTTGTTTTTCTCTTTCTGACTTACTTCACTCTGTATGACAGACTCTAGGTCCATCCACATCTCTACAAATGACAGAATTTTGTTCCTTTTTATGGCTGAGTAGTATTCCATTGTGATCTTTTTGTTGTATTAAATATTTCTCCAAAACCACATTACGAAGGGCTAAAGGCATTGTATTTTTTTATGTGGAAGTAGAAACGGTGGGTGTCTCCCCCCGCAGCACATCAGCACAGGAGTCCAAAGCCTTGAGCTTTCTGCAGCCCAGTCTCTGCTTGCTTCTTGTACCCAGAGCTTGTCACCTGGGCCCAGGTGTTACGCCTGCATCCCCTCAGTCCCCTGGGGCAGGTTCCTCTCACTGCAGTCTGGCGTATTTGTAGAGATTGGTTTATAGCCTATTTCCTCAACTACCAAAGACATTCTTGTTCTATTCTAATTTTGTTGATATTGTAGGAAACTTTTATTTTTAAGAAGAACATCTAAAATATGTTGCTTGCACATGAGCACGACTGTTCTGTAGAAGTTATGTTTCTAAGCATTGCATTAGTTTGCCAAAGAGTTGCAACAAATTCTTATTACAAGGATGGGAGAAATCGCAATGATTTGCTGTATCTCTCTTTCAAGATGTGAAAACACATACCGTGGCTGTGTCCACGGCTCTGTTCACGTCCCCGTCTCTCCCGTGGGTTAGGACACACTTGGAAGCTGGGTCTCTGTTCACACGGGTCTCCCCAGCTGCTGCCAGAGGGTCCAACACACAGTAGACCTTCGGTAAATGCATTTAGATACTGAGCGACCGTATGTATACTTATGTCAGAAGTTTTGAAATCAGAGCAACGGGGATGGAAAAGAAAGGATGTTTAGTATTTTCAGCAGGAGTCGGGCAACCAGTTTCTTCCCTCTGTTTGTTCTCCATTTCCTGAGACATCTGATCAGCTGTGTGTCTGTATCGCCTCACCCAGTTAGAAGTGTTTCTTTCCACATGTACACAGTCAGCCCCCGGGACACGTTGCAGAAACTTACCAATGAGGTCATCATCACCTTGGAGAACTTAAACCAACCTTTTTACTTACAAAATGTGCAAGGGTACAAAGACATGTGAAGTGATCAGTGTCAGATTTGACCCGGGTTTGTTTTGTCATGTTTACCTGGACGTCATCCATCCATCATCATTTATTCATTCCTGCAAAAAGCATTCACCATGCAGGGCTGGACTGGAAAACAAATAAGACACGGTTCTCATCCTCACCAGTTACTACCAGTGGGCACCTTTCTGCATCACTGGCATTCTCCAGCATCTAGTTTTATGATTTTTCATGGCTATTTTCCTGTCAAACTCTCGAGAGTGAGTTTCTAGCCTTCCTGGTCAACCCATCAAATCTCCCGTCACCATCTTCATTAAACAGGACACACTGCATCCCATGTCAAGTGTCTGTCACTCAGGAGTCATGGGCTAAGCCCCGATGCATTGATGCCTCCCATGTACCTGTGGTTCTGTAGCTCGTTAATGTCACGCACGTCTCACAACAGCGCTGATTGTGGGCAAGGTCGTCACCCACCAGTCCCAGAGAGGAGAGCAGCGGGCACACCAGGGAGGTCACAGCCCGCGAGTAGTAAAGCTGGACCAAACTAAGAGACACTCACCCCAAAGCCCCACTCTCAACCCCTCCACGCTCCCCTAAGCAGAGATGATGCTTCTGTAAGGACTGCTGGGGACAAAATAGACTTCACATATATATTAAATAAGACGCGCTTGCAGCACGGATTGAATCTTTCTTGTTGAGACTTTGAAAAGCACGCACACGCTATTACCCGGGATGGTACTCAACACACTGCTGGAAAATACCTGATGGCAGCGAAGAGAGTCCGGAGTGTGATAAGCCCTTGATAAATATTTGTTCGTTGAATGATAGGAATGTTCAGGCTCCCCGTTTCACCCTGTCTACGAGACAACTGGTAAATTCATCGTGCAAAGCCAAGGCCTCGGCATCTGTAAGATATGAAAACCAGTAGCAGGGAATGAAAGCCGATTATATACATGACATGTTTTATGACCTTATTATCCACCAAATCCTCTCATCCCAAGTTCAGGGTAATTAAAATAATTTGATTCAATGAGCAGAAGCTTAATTCAGGTTCGGACCCAATGCTGAAAGGCCAAGAACTATTTATATCACTTACCCCTAATTCATTTGTTGTTTAGCAAACATAATGCCTAATCACTAGATTTTATTTATATTAGGATGCCGGGGACCCAAATAAGATACTTTCCACGCAGGGACAGTAAACCCCAACATTTATTTCCTTAATAGATTAACTAAGAAGGTCTACGAAGGAGGCCACTGCGTGGGATCCAAGTAAAATTTTTATTTTAGCTGCTATCTCAGAAACTATCCTACAGAAAAGTTCAATTCAGGTACCAAACAGCTCCAAAAACCTGATTATTAAAAAATGTGTCAACTCCTGAGTATTCTACCTACAAGGACAATTTTGCCTGTAGGATGCTTGCTTAGAGCAGAACGAAGTGCAGGTCAAGGAAAGGAATATCATGACCTATATTCCCAATATTATCAGGCCACTGGTAAAGCTGTCCTCATCTAGGAAAAAAAAAAAAGGGGATAATGAACAAAGTTAACTTGAAAAGATGGCTTGAATAGTGCCCCTTGACCATGGAACTTTCCAGATAGGGTCATCTCAGTGGGAAAAGGGGCTATGGAGGGGGGCAAGGTCTCTGCCCCACCGTTAGTGGGTGAGCTTGACAGGAGGAAACACAGGTGAGGGTTTGGGGAGTTGAGGAGATTGTGTCCCAGAAGTGATACTATCAAACTGACCCCCTCTTCCACAAGCATCCAGGCCAGGAGTAAAACTGATCCACAGATGTACTTACAAGAAACTTAAGGAAGAATAAAAATAAGAACCCTCAAAACTTATGTAAGGGACTGGGTAATTTTCTGGAAAAGATTCATTAGCATTTAAATAACAAGCTCCACTATTTAAGCTCCACTTATCACGTCGACAGTGCCTGGAAGACATTTAGCCTCCTACCCAGGAGAATGCTTTTCTAACTCTTTGAAGATCTCTTTCCTAGCATTTCAGCAGAGAAACCCAATTATCATTTATACCTTGCTGTCCAGAGAGCTTGGCTCTCCAGCATAACTCATTTACATTCTAATCAAGGCCATGAAAAACCTTCCAATAAAGTCTTCCGTGGAATTTTGCAAGTAACGGATGAAATGAGGCTGAAAATCGATGCCCCAGAGAATTATGCACCAAGACGGAGCATTTTGATGACCCAGGAGATCTTAATATGTATCGATTGAGCTGCCATCGTTCGGCTTTTCTCTCCAGCATTGTGGAGTGATGGATTAGGTCCAAAGTCCGATCACTAGAAACTGGCAAAAAGGAAAATCCTCCAATTTAAAAAGAAAGTCATTTCACCACTTTCAAGTGTCGGGTCCCATGACCCCGCATAGGATCATAAATGAACTAGTGTCATGCAGATACTGCACCAGGGCTCCTAGGTGTCAAGGGTGAGGACACGCATGGCCAAGTAATGGGCAATCTTCTACTGACAGGTGGGGTCTTGGGCTCCGTTTCTGCCACTTAATAGCTGTGTCACTTCTCCTCCCTGAGCTCCCATTGTGTCAGCCATAAAGTCACCCTGAGCTATGTGTATTCATCCAGGAAAGTCTGTGTGCCGGGGATCACAGCGGGCTCTGTGGGATGGTTGGAGGATGAACGCCCTTGCCCCTGTCCTGCAGAGACGTGCAGGTTCAGGAGAGCACATAAGTGAGGCGGTGTCATCAGGCCACAGATCGTCCCTCTCAGTTCTGTTCCTTCGAAACTGCTCCATTTGTGATAAGCAGTCAGTACAGACTGCTGTGTTTAGAAGTGGCCAGATCATTTTCAAAATATAACTGCATAAAGTTCCTCTTTGAAAAGCAGAGAATTCAAAAATGGAAAAGGACTTTATGTTGCCTTCAGGCTGGAGCCCCAGAAAAATCATTCCAGGTAACTGAGCCTCTCCCCTTTTCCATGGAATTCTAGAAAAGGGAACATTGCCAACTCCAGTGTCCAATGTTCTGTACTGTTGGAACATGTTTTTTGTTAGCTAAGAGTTGAGCTAAGAACTCAGTCCACCCCCTTGACCTCTTGCCTCTGTTTCCAAATTTAGAGACAGTGAAACCCATCTGGTTCCATCCTGTGTGTCCATAAACCTCTATGTTTCTGAAGATGGGAGGCCTGTGACATCCAGATATGCAATGACCCTTTGTCCTCCACATTGAATAACCCAAGTCTTGGTCACAGTTCAGACAGTTCCATTGAAGAGATGCTACCACGTGCAAAGGGATAAGAAAGTGCCCAGACAAAAGGGGATCGTCCCTCTTCCCTCTGCTCTAAGAACTTGCAATTTAGTTGAAGAACAAAAGTCATACTCGAGGCAGTGAGTGAATACAAGACAACAATCTATACAGGAGACAGCTGCTTGCTTTCCCGGGGCTGCTCTAACAATGTGCCACAAACTGGGTGGCTTAAAAGAACTGAAATTTATTTTCTCACAGTTCCGCTAGCTAGAAGTCCAAAATCAAGCTGTCCTCAGGGCCATGAAGCCTGTAGGGGAGGACCCTTCCTCGCCTCTTCCTAGTTTCTGGTGGTGGCCTCCGGGCTCCTTGGCCCAGCTGCAGCCCTCCAGTCTCTGCTTCCATAGCCCCAGGGGGCTCTACCCTGCTTGTCTGTCTCCTCATCTTGTTACGATACCAGTCATGTTGGATCCAGGACCCACCCTACTCCAGTCTGACCTCATCTGGACTAATTACACCTGCAGGGACCCTATTTCCAAATAAGATCAATCTGAGGTTCTGGGGTTAGGATGTGGACATATCTTTTCTGCAGGGGATGCAATTCAACCTGTAACAACACCTCGAGGTAACACTGTAGAAAGGAAGCCACATTAGAGCGTATTTGGCTGAACTCTCTCCTTTTCCAGAAGGTGGTGATTCTCAGGAAGTTTAAGTGATACAAGGGGGGTCATGAAACTATTAAGCGCCAAAAGCAAGACCCAAATCCATTTGGAGTCCTGAGTCCAAATCTGATATTCTTCCCCAACAGGGCTTGTTTAAGTGCTTAAGTATCACCTGAATGTTTCAGACCATAGAGGAGAGGAAGCCAGTACTCTGGACAGGGGTAGTCAGGGAGAGCTTCCTGGAGGCGTGAGCCCTGCTGAGTGGATCATAGGGCTGGGTTGGGAGAACCCCACTCAACACCATGATCACAGCCGACCACCCTCCTAGAGACAAACCTTGTTCTGGTTCTTCTCAGATCCCACCACCAGGAGGAACGGGAAGGCTGGGCCCACAGCGAGAAACCGGTATGCCAGCCAGTGGACCCTCAACAGACCCCACCCCACCGTTTCAACACACACCCTCACCACTGACTGGAGGCTGCCAACGCCCAGGGCTGCGGGGTCCATGGACAAGGAGAGCGACAGTTACAGCGTCAGCCCCTCCCAAGACACAGGTAGGGCCTATGTGCCTCCTTCTCTATCCCGGGACAAGTAGGGCCCACATGCTGGGCTTCAGGGCCCTACCTGTTCCCTTTCAAGGTCACTTTCAAATTGCTAGACCATTTACCTAACAGGTACCGATACAGCTGTACTGCCTTGACCATGTCCAGGGTCCAGTGAATTCCGCAAAGCAGAGCCAAAGGAGTCTAGTTTGCAGGCATCCCGAATCTCAGACTCATACTTCTCCCTCTCCTTTTCCTTCCTGCCCTGCCGAGAGAGACATAGAAATTTCTAAGTGTTCTCCCTCAAGATTACAGTCATTCTGATTGTACTCTGAGGGCATCTGACCCAAGTGCAATTAAGACATTACACTTGAAGTTACATGACAAGGTCATAGCACCCTCTATAGGGAACACGGCAGATCCCTTTGACAATTAAACAAGGATTGATTATAAGGTAAGCCATTCCTACTGTACCATCCACCACCAACATCTCACTCTGCAGAGAAGACAGAGCCTAAGAATAGCGCTGGGTTGCCCACCCCACCGATCTAAAATTTTGAAAAGAAATGATATCTAAACTTAATAGCTGTAGGAAATTTTAATACTCATTTTCTTTTGTTCTGGATAATATACTTCAAAAATAGTCTGCCAGAGGTGGCGTGTCACCATGTACGTTTATTTTTATGGCAGTTATTTCTCTTACAGGAACCTCAGAGTTCCACAGAGGTGACTTCAGAACTTCTGAGTGGGTTTAAAATGCAGAGAGTCCTCTACCCAAGATGCTCCTTTTATGGTTCTAGAGGTTTTCTGGTCCCCGTAAAGGGTGGCAGACACAAAGAATGAGTCCCAGGGTCAGAAGCCATTTGGCCTAGTGAGCAATTCCGTGTAGTCACATCTTCATCTCTAGCCATCGTCCTGTCTTCCTGCCACACAGAGGCCAGAGGAGCTGAGTGCAGAGTTCAGATCATTCCTGCCAGTGAAAGACTCTCTCTGGTCCAGGGGGACTTGCAAAACAGGGCAGGGAGGGGGGACCACTGCAGTTCATTTGCACCGCATTCCCAGCTGTCTTAACTAAAAGCAGAATTTTTTCGAGGGGATGTATTACTACTGATCTATGGCAATGTCCCAGGCTGGGGACATCTGACTCCAGAGATTCTGTTGACACTCCGAGGCCACATGGCTGAGGATCATGAAGGTGGCCTCACAGTGACAAAGGCAGTCCTCAGACAAAGAGCCGGCACCCCTGCCGGGCTACCCAGTGACCGGGAGAAAAAGCCACAAGCCCAGAGCGCCACCCGGTCAGGGCAGGCTCACGGTGACACATCGTCCGTCTTGTTTTCTCTTTCTCACGGCACAGATCGAGCGCGAAGCAGCATGGTCTCCACAGAAAGTGCCTCTTCCACTTACGAAGAACTGGCCAGGGCCTACGAGCACGCCAAGATGGAGGAGCAGCTGAGGCACGCCAAGTTCACCGTCACGGAGTGCTTCATCTCAGACACGTCGTCCGGGCAGCTGACGGCAGGGACAAACGAGTACACAGACAGCCTGACCTCCAGCACCCCTTCAGAATCGGGGATCTGCAGGTTCACCGCATCTCCCCCCAAACCTCAGGATGGAGGACGCGTGATGAACATGGCGGTCCCGAAGGCTCATCGGCCAGGTGAGACGAGACACGTGTGGACCAGCGGTCGGGGAAGCCCATCTTCCCAGGTCACACTGGTCTGTTGTGAAAGCCCTGGTTGGTATTTAGACTGGGTCTTCTGTTTATTGACTGCTGCATAATGCACCACCCCAAAGCTTGGGAGCTTACAGCAACAGTGATCATTTGTTCCGTTCTTGAGTCTGAAATTGAGTCAGGGTTTCGTGGGGACACGCATCTCGGTTCCGGCCGTGTTGATGGGGGAGCTCAGTTACGGAGAGAGGAGCCACGTTCAAAATGGCTCACTCACCTGGAGGGTTGATGCTGGCCTCATCCTCCCTACATAGGTGTCACCACGAGGTGGCTTGTGCATCCTTATGTCATGGTGACTCAGTTCTAAGAGCCAGTGTCCCAAGAGAGACAGTGGAAATAGCCAGTTTCTTAAGGTTGGGCCTGAAAACTGACCCATCACTTCTGCCATATTCTGTTGTTCAAGCAACCACAGAGCTCTGGGAGCCCAGAGTCTAGAAAAGGAGATCACCACCACATGAGAAGTATCGAAAATATGGGGGTGATGTTTTAAAACTGCCGTGCTGAGGGTTTCTGAAGGAGAGCGGTCTTAACCAGGGAGCCAGCCTTTGGCACTTGGCTTCCCTGAGTTACCCAAAGTGACAGTAAATGACTAGTGTCAGGTCGACCAGTAGTTTGGTGTCTGCCTTGAGCAGTATTCTGGGTGTGTGGATGGGAGCTGCAAACCCTAAGGCCTGCAGGGCCTGGAAGATCATGTAAGTGAAGAGGGTGGGGAGCGGGGTAAAGGGATGGATGGGGACGTGGAGAATTCAAGAGCTGAGTGACTGTCTAGGGGGAAAGGACTCTAGCAGGCTCCTGCCAACTGATCCCGAGTGGAAACTGGGGGCCATGTGAGGGAGTTTCTCAAGAGAAGCCAGAAATGTTGGTGTTCTACAGCGACTCACACTTTTCAAGTGTTTGCTCAGATACGTGCAAACCATTGTACAGGGCAAATGAAACACATCTTTAGTTTGGATCCGAACCACGGCAGCCGGATGTAGTTCTCATGTGAAGAATCACTTTTTCTTTTTCACCCTGAAGTACCCGTCTGTAGACTTGACTTTGTGCACTGGCCTATCCATTCTTGTGGAATCCAGTTTTATTTCTCATCTCCCATTTTCTGAACAGCGATACAGGTTCTATTTCAAAAACATATCTTCATTTTAAATCCCCACGATTCCTTTGGGCTTTATGGCATAAGGCCAAGCTGAAATGAGCTTTATAAATGCATAAAGATACATAAAATAAGAATTGTCTATCCAGCAACTCATCTTCCAAACTGAGTCAAGAGCCACACCAACCTCCTGTCAAGAATGATAGCTTCATTTATTTCCGTGCTCTCTACCTCCTCAGGGAGAAGACTTTGTTTGTGCGTGTTTTCATTCAAGGACTTTTTGTTGTTGGCCTTTATTTGCAAGGCAGATGCAGCAAATGTAGGAGAAATGCCATGGCATTTTGTGGCTGTAAACCTCGAGAGTAAGGAAGACAAGAGAGGAGAAAATGAGCCTGTGGGCAGGTTGCTTAGTCTCGCCGGGCTGCAGTTGGCTCATCTGTAAAATGGGCATGGCATCGACACCCACCGTCTGGGGTTTGTGTAAGCTGTACGTCGCCTGATGCAGGCGTCAGCAGCCTTAGTTGTAGCTTCTGTCATCGCCTCGTTGACTTGTTTTCAGGGCTCCCACGGTGACTCCAATGACGGTCTGCAGATGTACTGCTCGCCCCCCCCTTCCTTCCTTCTTTGGTTTATTTTCCTTCCACGGCCATTGGTTCCTGGAGAGCATCTACCTCATTTGTGCATCAATATCACCCAGCTAAGTATATGCATCACACCCCCATCTGAGATACATGCTGTGCTTCCCCTTGTGTAGAACCAGCTCCTAGGTTAAGTGTCCTATGTGTGCCGGTCTTGAAATAATTAAAGGTTTGTATCTTTTTGATGGCTTGTTGTTCATGGTGTTGGATTCATATTGAAAAAAAAATGTTTGAACTGTTCTCATAATATTGTTGCCTGGATCTATCAGAACAACTGAAAGATCACAAGTAAGGTACTATTGTCCTAATATGCTATTTAGACTAAAAGGATTTTATAACTGTAGGTATGAATAACTTTTTAAATCCTTATGAATTCTAATGCCCACAAACATTGTTTTTCCACTCTAGATGATGTATTATTATTACTGGACATTTGATATGCTTTTAGAAAAATATTTCATCCTTCTGGAAGCCTTTCTGTTGCTCCTTTATAATGGAACTAAATTCAACACTGGGCACAAAACCTAAAGTTACAATGTATTATCCTGCTGACTGGAGACTGTGTCAAAATTAGCAGTTCCTTGAACAGGGCTTCCAAACCAAAGTCTTTACCTGTGTTCCCTTGTGTTTCTAGATGCTATCAGTCATCCAAATCTCTGGATATCTTTCTCCTTGCCATCAGTTCTTTTCTGATGAGTTGTTTTGTTTTGTTTTGTTTTCCATTTACAACCCCAAGCTTTTAAATTCTTTACAAATCAGGACTGAGCTAAATGAATTTGGCCAGATTGTGGCTGCAGGAAAATAGGAAATATGTCTTAGTTTTCTGTATATTTCTCTCCTGGTGTCTAGCAGATATCTGGCAGCATAGCGAGTGTTCAAGAAATATTTTTAACCAGCTTAATGATACGGAATGTATATACCTAACACTGTGTCTGATGTAGAGCAGGTGTTTAATAAATGTTATTGAATGAATGAATGTATCATGATTGTGATGATGACAAGATTGGCCGATTGGCTCAAATATTACAATGGTTAGAAATTATTAAATAGAAACTATTTCCATCTTTAAAAACAAAGGACAAAGCAAACAAACTAACTCTCTATTCCTCTGAGAACTAGCTGGAAAATTTAACAGCTTCTTTTCCTCTCGGTCAAGGTGACTTCTCATACTTCGGTTACGATAGCTACTTTTGGTTTCAGGTAGCATCTGGAGCCAGTTTCTGATGTTCTTGGATTACTACTGCTTCTTTATTCATGATGCTTATCCTGTGCAATCAGGAGATGCCACTGCAGGAAGCTACTTAAATCAATTTAAAGCTTCGAATCTGCAACCTAATGCAGCCTGGCCCCGCCAGCAGCAAGGGAGGTGTCCGCCCCTTCTGATCTCCTCACTGAGACGCTGGGACCCCAGCCTTAAACGTCTGCACCTCACCGACCCCCCACTCCTCCGCCATGATGAATGCAGGGGAGGTTCTCCGGTTGGAAATGGCCATTGCTTGCCACCAACTTATTGGTTCTCTGAACAGCCAGTTATACGAAGCAGTTTGAGGATTTTAATTTTAGGACCCACTCATCACATACCTCACGCTCCCCTGGGGGGTGTGTGCTTAAAGGGAGAGAAGAGAGTGGAGTGAGAGACAGGGCTCCCACCCGAAGGACCAGCCGGTCTCTGCTCAGGTCACGTCCCCTGCAAAGACTGGCCTTGTTCTCAGCTGTCGTGTGCACGTGTCATGCACACACACACACATGCACACACACGGGCACACACGCACACGGCTTGAGTTCCCCTGGCCTTCACCCTTCTAGAGATGGCCCTGCTCCTTCCCACCCCCGCCCCCCAGCCTCCCCGCCTTCCCTCCAGTGTGTACTTTCTGGCTTCCACTCCACACCTAGCCCTGTTTTCGGAGCTGGGGATACAACGGCTGACAGGACCCACGAAGACCCCGCTTGGAAGGAGCTTATGTTCCTGGGGGGGAGACAGACACTTATCAAGTAAACAAAGAGTATTGTTTCAGATCACGGTCACCACTGGGAAGGGAAGTAAACCAGGAAGGGGATAAAGTCTGGCAGGAGGTACTTAGGAGAAGACGGTCAGGGGAGTCCTTTCAGAGGCAGTGAGACGTGAGCTGAGACCTCAGTGGTGGACGGGCAGGTAGACCCGGGCAGAGACCCTGAGGAACAGAGGTCCACGCGGAGGGAAGAGCAGAGATAGAGGCCAGCAGACAGCAGTGAGCTTGACATCCACAGCACAGGAAGAGTCTCCTTCCCTCCAAGCTCTGTTGGAAAGGTGCAGACTTTCAAACACTCCCCCAGAATTTAAAGTCAGAAAGACCCCAGGGCCATGAAGCAACATCTCCACGTATTCACGCAGCTCTAGGTAGACCTTAACATTTGAATGGGCTCATTCTGACTCCCTCCTAGAAAACCAAACCTTTCTGATGTGCATTTGCAATTCTGTCTTCTTAAGGACCTGCCTGTAACTTCAGTCTGTGCTTTGTAGATATCCCTCAGACACAGAAAGTGATGGCGGGACTTGTTCTGAGGGTCCCGAGGTTGGAACCCTGAGCCCGTTTGCCTTTCCCAACCGTCTCACCCCCTCCTGCACGGGGCACAGGTGCCCGAGCTTTCCTCCCACCTTGCCACGTGCTCTGGCTGGTTTACCGTGGCCGCAGCTCTATGGAGATTTGCTCTTTCGTTCTCACTACACTCTCTCTGACTTCTGAGCCCACTGGCGGCTCGCTGCTTTCCTAGGTGGACATATTGGGGTTCAGCTCTCATTGTTGGGGAGCCTACAGGGGGTGGAAGTGAGGGGAAGACCTGGGCCTGTGACAGAGGGGCAGGACGGCCACCTGTGTCCTGCTGAGTGACCAGAAGGCAGCTCTGGATTCCAGTGCGTGGATGACCAGCAGAGAGGCTCACCACCATGAAGGAAAGTCCACCGCATCTCCAGAAGGGCCCTGTCAAAACACAAATGTAGTACACTTGTTTGTTCAACCCATCTCTACTGAGCCTCTTCCCTGTAAAAATACCGTGCCAGGTGTTACCTGAAGACATGAAAGTGTTAATATGTTAAACCAACACTTCCCACAGTCTCCTTGTTTATCAGAATAGCACGTAGTGTCACAGACAGCAGACAAAGTGTCTGCAAGACAGGTCATTGAGGAGGTCCAAGAAACGAGGCAAAACTCAGCTTATGGAAGACAGACACCCCCTCCCACACACACGAACACACACTCACAGACAGCCCGGTGAGATGTCACCGCAAGCCAGAAGCGACCTGAAGGTCCTGGAAATATACAAAGGGTAAAAAATAGACAGCAAGGACCAGCATCTCTCAGTGTGGTCCTGTGTGGATACAGCGCCAAGGTCTCAAGCATCCTAGTCCCAGACTAGGAAGCAACAAGCCAGAATTCAAGTGATGCAGTCAACACCCTCATGTTAAAATCCCTTCTTTGCCTTCCCACTGCTTTCAGGGTAAAGACCCACAAGACTCTGAGAGGCCAGCCCCACTTTCCCCACCAGTTATGACCCCCGCTGCTCTCCAGGCCCCAACTCTCTGGCCTCCTAACTTCCACCAACATAGATTTCCTCTGCCTGGCGTCATCTCGCTCCAGGTGAACAAGTCCTTCTGTGGGATGAGTCGAGATGAGCAGGGTTATTGACACGGGGCTGCTAGCCTCACGGCTGAGCAGGTTGAAGCCCCCAGCCAGGGCTCCTCCTTGGGGGTCCTCAGTGTGTGGGTCCCTGAGAGTGTCACATGACCCTCATGGACCCTTCCCCACTGGGGGCTCCAAATGCCCCAACATGTTCCCAGCTGGCCTACCTTCTGAGCAGATTTTCCAATCCTGCTTTTTATCCAGAACTACTTTCTTTCAGAAGAATCATGAGCACAGCAAACTCAAAGCCCCACTTTATACCTCAGTGTAGTTTTTAAAGTTCACCAGCGAGTAGGGTCCCAATAACGATGAGCCCTTAAAAATGCATGAAGCCTCCCAAGTACAAGCCAAGAATGGTAATAGAATCCACTGATGCGGACCTCTGATAACCATCTCACATTACTTATTTAGAGTTTTTCCTGGATGCCGTTTGGGAGTGAAGATTCATTTACCAAGAAGGGTTCATTTACAAGTTTTCGTTACTGCTATGACATTAATATTAAACTGGAAAAGTATTAGATGTGGTCGGCCTCGGGTGTGCGCGGACTACACGCTCCCCTTTGTAGCTAGCTCTTTGATGCCGTAGTGTCCTTTCAAGTCTGTGTAGTTTTTATTGAAATTGCTGGAAGTCGAGGTAAAGTATCCTTGGCTTCTTACTTTTGCATCAATATCCAGCTCCATCCAAGCATAGATATCAAACCTTGTTAGAAGTTGATGAAAGTTCCTTTTTTGTGTGTCCCCAGAGGAGACTGAAGCCCACAGGGACCCTGCTTCACTTTCATTCTGCACAAATTTTTTGTGAAAGCGTACACGTGTTCTCACATTTGCTGACTACAAAGAATTGCCCAGCAGGGAGAAAAAGGATATTGCAATGTGCCTTGGAATTTCAGGCTCCCAAAACTGCATTCATTTGTCCCTTATTCATCCCCAAATTCCAAGCACCTCCAAGTTCAGAGGTGCTTGACCAGTTTTCCCAGGTGAGATGGTTCAGAGCATAAGAAAGACTCTTTCAGGATTACAGGTTTTCATTCGAAATTATCAGGCCCGTTTCCCTTGACTAAAGGAAAGAGCTAAAGCTCAAAGGGTCACAGAACTACTTGAGGCAGAGGCAGGATTTCAAGGCAAAGCTCAGCTCTCTCTCACTCACACCCTGCCCGTTGCTCTGAGCCCCCCAGCCTAGTCAGGTCAGGTCGGACACAGGCCATCTAACTCCTGTTCCATCGGATGCATCCTTTACATTCCTCCACAAAGAACTAAGGAGGTAATTCCTTGTGGATTAGGAGAGGCAGAGGAGCACCATTCCCTATTCTGATTGAATCTGATGTTTTTCAAGTAAGAGTAAAGTGAAATCAGGATCTGCGTGGAATTAGGAACTTGGACCATGTAAGCTAGGATTTCGCAACAGCGGCGCACAACATCTGGGGTTGGGTGATGCGCTGTGGTGGAGGCCGCCCTGGGCATCATAGGACGTTGCCACGTGCCACCTGGAGGGCAAAATCACCCTCAGCTGAGAACCGCTGTTCTCGACTGTAGGCTTTCTTTCCCCGGGGTGCACGTGGCCAGAGGCGGGAACCGTTGTCTGAGCCACATTCACGGACTGCACGTCCATTACGGAGTTTCTGAACTGATCCGTTCTTGTTCGGAGTCGGGATTGATTTTGCCATTCTTCTTCCAAAGCTAAAATGCGTTCAAATGTTGCATGTGAGTCTGAATAGATTGAGAAGGTTCAGGAAGTTTTGCTTTCCTGATAGGAAGGCAGGGGCGTGTCTTCTGGTTTTCAGCTAAAAAGAGGCGGGTTTAACACAGCAGTTTTCCCACAGTCTGGCAGAGCAGGGCTCGGAGGCCCCCTGGGTGGAGGACGGCAAGCTTTGTCCTCGTATCTTCTGATGGATGTGGGATCGCCAGGGGAATCCATGCTAGTTCAAGGCCGGAGGGCTGGAGTTGTCATGGCACCAGTAAGCAAAGTGTTTAGGGACTGAGAGAGAGATAGATGCTGACTTATTTGGTGTGAACTTTCGGGGATATTAGTGGCACCAAAGGTCCCCAGAGGGCAGTGACAGGAGGATGAGAAATGGCCCATTAATGTCAAATAATAAGGCGTAACATGGAAATAATGGCTAAATCGCCTCTCATCCTTCAAGGAGGGAGTCAGAGCAGCGCCTGGGCACCTCTGGCAGCCGGGGGTGAAGGATGCAGTTTGTGAGCTGCGGGCTGATGAGACGGGGTCGGGGGGATGCCCGGGGAGCGCGAGGCCCGGGGCGGGTGGACTGCCGAGGCCAGGCGAGGAGAGAGGGCTAGCTCGTAGTCTACAGTCTACGTCCCTTCCCACAGGGCTCGCTCCCCAGTCCTCTCAGCCATCATCCTGTGACTCAGTGACCTTGGCTCTTCTCTCTGTGTGGCTCTGTGTCTCTCACTTTCATCCCTTCTGGTCCTGTGTCTTCATGATTTCCCTCTGCTTCCCTCTGGGTATGTGCTTCTCTGACCCCCTCTGTTTCTCTCTCTCCTCTCTGTTTTCTCTCTCCCCCCATCTCTCTGTTTCCCTCTCTGTCTCTCTCTCTCCCCCATCTCTCTGTTTGTCTTTCTCTGTCTCTGTCTCCCTCTCTGTCTCGGTCTCTCTCTCTCCCCCATCTCTCCATTTGTCTCTCTCTGTCTCTGTCTCTGTATTAGGGTCCTGTGGCCTCTATACCAAATGACCACAAACTAGGTGGTTTAAAACAACAGACACATAGTCTCTCTTCTGGGAGGACAGAAGTCCAAGATCATCGTGTCAGTGAGGTTGTGCCGCCTCCAGGAATTCTAGAGAAGAGTCCCTTCCTTCTCCCTTCCAGCTTCTGGTGGCTCCAGGTGTTCCTTGGCTCGTGACTCCATCACTCCAACCTCTGCCTCATCTTCACATGGCCGTCTCCCTTCTTTATGTCTCAAATCTCCCTCTGCTTTTTTTTTTTTTTAATGAGGACACATGTCATTGGATTTAGGGCTCACCTTAAATTCAGGTGATCTCATCTCAAGGTCCTTTACTTAATGACATCGACAAAAACCCCTTCTCCAAATCAGGTCACATTCACAGACTCCAAGGGTTGGGATATGGACCTATCTTTTGGGGGGACACTACTCAACCCACAAAAGACAGACACTAAGGTAAAAGAAGAGTTCCCGATTTATTCCCCTGTCAGATCTCCAACCCCATAACTTCAGACCCTCTGGAAAGGGAGATGTCTGACGGTAAACCTTTCACCTGCATTATCTAATTAAATCCTCATTATAACCCTCTGTGGTCGATTCTGCACTTGTTCCCATTTTATGAGTAAGGAAACTGAGCCCAGACTTATACCTGTCAGATTAAATGCAGGCAATGTCGTCCAGACTTCCACTCTTAATCACCACCGTTAGAAGTGTTGTTTAGTTTCTCCCATGTGAAACGGGCAGATGGAGGGCCGGGAGGTTAAGAAAAGCAGGTGCGTAGGTGTCTAGATTGTCATGATAGTTTCCCATTTTATTTCTCTCTGTCTGGAGTCATAAGCGCATGGTTGTCTCGGCATGTATAGACGTCTGCAGAACATAAAAATGGACGGACGCTTAGAGAATCCAGTTTCCTAACTGGTACTGGGGCTAGCAAAAGAGGTGGGGTTTTAATGGCCGTAAAGTGCCTTTAATAAATAGCGCTCCCCATCGATCACTCTGGTGCTTTCTTCTGCGTCAGCGCATGAACTATTAAGAGAGCTCATTTACGGCATTCACACAGTTGAAAGGGCTACTTGGGGTGCTAATCAGAAAACACACACTGTCAAAAGGAGCTAATTAGAGCATCACACAACTTAATCAAGCTTTGGCTGAAAAACTGGATCTCTCGGAGATACTGACTATTCAGAGATGCTTAGCAGGCCTGCAATAAGCAAACACAGAAGCCCTTGTATATAAGGATGTGGTGCTGAGATATTTTCATTATTAAGGATTTCCAATGCTCACCAGTCTTTTCCAGCTACCTTGATCACTACGTCTAAAGTGGCAACGCCTGCAGGCAGGGGGCAGGTATCATGGGTTTGTCTTTTGATTTCAGACACATTCGTTCCATCCAATCTAGCACCTGGGCATCCCGCAGTCCAGCTGGGACCAAAGGTGCTATTGCTTTTTAGGGGTTTAATAAGCCCTGTTTGTTCAAGGGGGAGTTGCTGGGATGGAGACCTATTCGTGAATCTGTGACAAAGCATTACAAATATGCCAAGCGCTCAAGATTTAGTTGGGTGTCAGAAACAGCATAAGGCACTCTTGACCTACATTTTAAAAGAACCCTGGAGGTAAATGCCTTCCACATTTTCTCAAGTACTTGAACAAAATGATTTTTAAGATAATATTAGTTATGTAAATAAATAAAAGAGCCAATTAATCCAATTTGTTTACTGGACTCTTGGAATAAAGACAGATAATCACTTTTAGGAAATTGGATATATAAAACTCCACAAATTTCAAAATTGGTCCATTAGGGCCTGTTGATTCACATGCAAAAAAATATTCTTCATGCTACAAAAGAATTGTTCCAGTTTTTGTTTTTAATGACAGCTCTATTAATGCTTTCATGATATTTGTTTGCAAATAATTTAACCCCCAATAGAGAAGGTTAAAGAATACATCCACTACCACAAAGGAAGACAAAGAATTTTCAATACCATCATAAAAGGCATTAGGGATATAAGGTTTCATTTTTTAAAGTTAAATACTTTTATTTTTCGGGACTAAAGTTAATACACATAGCAATATATACCTTCAGCATTAGAATCTATAATGGTAAACTTCATGCCACCATTTTTTCTAAGCTAAAGTCCAGATACATCAAGTTACAAAACTCATTTCACAAGAATGCGAAATTACATCATTTCTTTCTCTAAGAGCGTCGTGGCCAGTTTATCATCAAGGAATTTATTATTGGGCTTTCCTTTGATCCAGTTCACTGTATGAAGCCAACGTTGAATCAGAGTACCTTTGATTTCAGTGAGCCAAAACCAAGGTATTGTTTTAGTGGAACACAGGCTAAAAAACATTAATGAGAACATATAATTAGTCACCATCACTTCTTGGGATAAAGACATCCTGAGAAAGCCAGTGGGAAAATGCTAAGTGGATTCTTGCATCATAAATACCAAGTAACATGACAATGTAATGCAAGGTCTCAGAAATCAACATGGTAAATCTCCCAAAAATAAGGTCATCATTTCGCTTATTGGGGGGTTGGGGGGACTCTTAAGAAAAGTCAAAGCATTTTGAAAATTCTTATGCTCATTTAAACTGTGCAAAATGCATTTTCCAGTAATTTTTCAGCCTGTCTTGCTTTTGCTTCTAGTTCTCCTATACCATTGAGTAGTCTCTCCCTTCTCTTTAAATGGTTATTCTCTTTCAGTGAGTAAACTTGAATTTCGAAGGTTCTGGGGTCTAAGTCACTGTCTAATTGCACACAGCTTCACTGCTTTGTTAGCACAACAGCAAGCTAATGGCAGCCCTGCCTGGCACAGGAGGTTCCAAGATCCCGCCAAGGGGCTGGCTGAGGAAGACATGATCAGCAATAAAGAAAGCAGGGAATATTTCGAAGCAAGAGAAACAAGAATTGCCAGTTATCTTAGATTCAGAAAGTTAAGGAATGAGTTATGCCTTAGATACGTTATTAAGAATAAAATGCTCACTAACAATCTCCTCTGGGGTGTCCCCAACCACATGAAACTCAGCATGTCTGAAACCAAACCCATGATCTTTTTCTACCAAAATATGATTTTTCTCCTGGGCAGTTTTGTACAATGAATGAATAGTCCTGCTGTCCACCCAGTTTCCTGAGCTTGAAACCTGGAAGGGAGTCATCGCTGACCCCTCCCTCCCACCTGTCCCACCTGCTATCAGTGCTGGGGCCATCTCCTTGGGCTTGTTCCACATCTCACAATTTCATGCCCTTTCACTTCCCATTGATGCTCGGGCCATCATCATGGCTCCCTCACCTGCACATCCTCTCACCTGGTCCCTCGGCTCCAGGACTGCTCACCCCCAGCCCGTTTTCTAATCAGAGCTGCTCACCGGGTCTGCCATGAGGGAGTTAAGGTGAGCCTTAGATGGCCAGCCTCTCAGTCCCCAACGTGGCCAGGAAGAGCCCACTGCATTCATCCCAGTGTGTTGCACAAATACCCCTTGTCTGCATGTGTCTCGAAGCGAGAAGAGGTGGAAGCACTAGGCTACACAGTGAGCAGTGTCTATTCCGAAACTGCTGGAAGGTCAGATCTGGGCTTCAGTCCAACTCAAACCTGGGCGATGTAGTTTGCAAAGTGCGTCTATTGACTGGGCTCTTATTGTGTTCATGCATTTAGGGGACCCACGAGATGTATCGAACACTTGAACCAGGGTCATAATGATGGGAACAAAAGGGAGTCAAGAGATATTTTGCAAGTAGAATTAACCTGGAGAAGGAGGTGTCAGTGAGGGCTCTGAGATTTCAAGCATCAATTTCTGGGAAGATGAGGATGACATATAAAAAGATTGGGCACAAAAGAGAAAGTGGCATTTGGGGATGAGTTTGGGAGTAGGGACTGGCCTTCATAAACTGGATTTGTAGACTGTGGCTTTTAAAATTCGTGATTTGCATTTCTCTAATGATTAGTGATGTTGAGCATCCTTTCATGTGTTTGTTGGCAATCTGTATATCTTCTTTGGAGAAATGCCTATTTGGTCTTCTGCCCATTTTTCGATAGGGTTGTTTGTTTTTTGATATTGAGCTGCATGAGCTGCTTGTATATTTTGGAGATTAATCCTTTGTCAGTTACATCATTTGCAAATATTTTCTCCCATTCTGAGGGTTGTCTTTTCGTCTTGTTTATGGTTTCCTTTGCTGTGCAAAGGCTTTTAAGTTTCATTAGGTCCCATTTGTTTATTTTTGTTTTTATTTCCATTTCTCTAGGAGGTGGGTCAAAAAGGATCTTGCTGTGATTTATGTCATAGAGTATTCTGCCTATGTTTTCCTCTAAGAGTTTTATAGTGTCTGGCCTTACATTTAGGTCTTTAATCATTTTGAGTTTATTTTTGTGTATGGTGTTGGGGAGTGTTCTAATTTCATTCTTTTACATGTAGCTGTCCAGAACCACTTATTGAAGAGGCTGTCTTTTCTCCATTGTATACTCTTGCCTCCTTTATCAAAGATAAGGTAACCATATGTGTGTGGGTTTATCTCTGGGCTTTCTATACTGTTCCATTGTTCTATATTTCTGTTTTTGTGCCAGTACCATACTGTCTAGATTACTGTAGCTTTGTAGTATAGTCTGAATGAGGTATCACCTCACACCAGTCAGAATGGCCATCATCAAAAAATCTACAAACAATAAATACTGGAGAGGGTGTGGAGAAAAGGGGACCCTCTTGCACTCTTTGTGGGAATTTAAATTGATACAGCCACTATGGAGAACAATATGGAGGTTCCTTAAAAAACTAAAAATAGAATTACCATATGACCCAGCAATCCCACTGCTGGGCATATACCCTGAGAAAACCATAATTCAAAAAGAGTCATGTACCACAGTGTTCCCTGCAAAACTATTTACAATAACCAGGACATGGAACAACCTAAGTGTCCATCGACAGATGAATGGATAAAGAAGATGTGGCACATATATACAATGGAATATTACTCAGCCATAAAAAGAAATGAAATTGAGTTATTTGTAGTGAGGTGGATGGACCTAGAGTCTGTCATACAGAGTGAAGTAAGTCAGAAAGTGAAAAACAAATACTGTATGCTAACACATATATATGAAATCTAAAAAATAAAAAAAATAGGTACTAACAAACCTAGGGGCAGGACAGGAATAAAGATGCAGACATAGAGAATGGACTTGAGGACATGGGGAGGGGGAAGGGTGAGCTGGGACGAAGTGAGAGAGTGGCATGGACATATATACACTACCAAATGTAAAATAGATAGCTAGTGGGAAGCAGCTGCATAGCACAGGGAGATCAGCTAGGTGCTTTGTGACCACCTAGAGGGCTGAGGTAGGGAGGGTGGGAGGGAGACGCAAGAGGGCGGGGATATGGGGATATATGTATACACATAGCTGATTCACTTTGTTATACAGCATAAACTAATACAACATTGTAAAGCAATTATACTCCAATAAAGATGTTAAAAAAATAAATAAATACAAAATATAAAATAAAATTCGTGATGGACAGTCATGTGGAAATATCTAGCAAAGCATCTGAAATTCAAGTCTAGGACTCAGGAAAGAGAGCAAAATGGAAAAGATGGATATGAGCTATTCATAACGAGATGAGGTGAGTGCTGAGCCTCCAAGAGAGGGCTGAGCACAGGGCACTGGGAAAACCCTGTCTTAGAGGGTGGATGGAGGACAGGGTCCAGGAAAGGAGAGTAACAAGTCACAGTCAGAGATGTAGGAAGAGCTCTAGGAGAGCAAAGTGCTGTGGAAGCTGAGAGTTTCAAAAACAAAAAGATCAACAGCACAAAATGTTGTAGGTGGTACAAGTAGGGTGAGGACCAAGAAGAAACCATAGAACATGACAATTAGAGGTCACAATTGAACTTCAAAAGAACAATTGCTGTAGTTGATGGTGATGGCAGCTGTGCCAGTTCAGGTTTTCCAAGACGCAGATGCCAAGACAGATTAGACATGCAAGGGATTTAGTGGTGGGGATGGGGAGTGGGGGGATTCTTGTAAAGAATAAAGATAAAAAGAGGGAGCAGTATTGCTGAACTCAGGTTCAGCCGCTCATTGCTCAAGAATCCAACACCGAGAAACAGATGTTGGGTAAAAGGAGAGACAGCTTTACTGAGGAAGCTGGCAATCCTGGGGAGAAGGTGGACTCGTGTCCCAGAGAACCAACTCCCCATTCTCAGGCTTTGCTCAGAAATTTTATAGGGAAAAGAAAAAGGGGCTACGTGCTGAGGAGAGGGTTGTGGGGGGCATGATCAGCTCGCAGACATTCTTCTTGTTGGTTGGTGGTGAGGTAATTGGGAGTCAACATCATCAACCTTCTGGTTCCAACCGGTCTGGGATTTCCTGCTGGTGGGCAGCATGCAGTTAACTCCTTCCACCTGGTGGGGTTTCAGTATCTACACAACAGCTCGAAGGATGTGTCTCAGAATGTTCTCTATAGCCCTTGAGGAGGAACTAAAGATCCTTGACTTTGTTTAATGACTAAACTATTGTTATTTTGCCTTCCTTGACTATTGTCCTTTGTGTCTGCATCTTCTTATTTCTCTGATTAAATTTATTCTTTGGAACTTGGGGAGGGCCTAGTAGGCTAAAGTTTTTCTGCAAACAAGAAGCAGGTGGAGGGCATGGCTGGTGTCTGTTCCAGGAAGTCCCCACAGGGTCCTGCTCCGTTACAGCAGAAGCGGGCAAGGAGGGCCCACAGACCAAGACACAGGTGTGAATCCTGTGGCAGGAGGAAGGGACAGAAGGGGCGGGCAGGAAGACCCTCGGCTGTAGTGCACTGCTGAGGACACTGCAGCCGGGCGATGGGGAAGCCCTGAGCAAACCCCTCGTTGAGAAATCCCACATCAGGTGGGGTCTGTCATCAGGGGAACCTGTTGTGTCAGGCAGTGCTGGGAGCAGCCCAGAGGACAGGTGGCCTCTGCGTCGGGGCGGGGAGGGGTGTAGCTGGATTCTGTCCACTAACCCCTCTCCCCGCAGTGGGTTCTCTTGAAGAGGGTGCATTTCCCTGGCATCATAGAAGCCAAATGAGTGATCCTGAGAAGGAAGTAGAAACCCTGATACTCGGTCTAAGCTGTTCCTCTTTGTCTACACGGCACTGACCGAAACAGAAGAGACGCAAGCAGTTTAGCAGGCAGGCAAAGCCTGGTAAGGCTTCCACCAAAAGCAATCACAGAAACCGGTAACTAAGTGGCGGCCAAGGTCACACAGTTCCGTGGAAGTGCCGAGACTCCATCATTCTTTGCTCTGCGTCCCTGTCTCCCTCCTCAAGCCCTGCGCTCTCCCGACCACTGCCCACTGCATCCAGGGTTCAGCCCATCACCGCTGATACCCTGCGTGCGCGGTTGCCTCTGGTGTTTCCCGTGGTGGGGTTTCCAAGGATCTTGTTACCTCTATTTCTCTGGTGCAAGTATGACATTTAAGAGCTTAAGTGAACAAGCCGCAGGAAAGCCAGCTCTCCCTGCGCCTGGTGGAGGAGGCCTGGGATGATACCTTTGCAGGGGCTCTGACCAGGGGTCTCGGGAAACGTGCCCAGGCGTGGGGACATTCCCACCTATAATACCCCGAGTGGCCCATCGCGTGGGCACAGGGCCAGCCAGCACCTGCTGACCAAGTGAAGAGCCCACCTAACCCTCTGTGTTTCCTTCCAGGTGACCTCATCCACTTGCCTCCGTACCTTCGAATGGACTTCTTGTTGAATCGAAGTGGTCCAGGCGCCAGCAGGGACCCGAGTTTAGGGCAGGCATGCTTGGAGCCCCAGAAAAGTCGGACCCTGAAACGCCCCCCGGTCCTCGAGCCCATCCCCATGGAGGCTGCCTCCTCCACGGCCTCCACGAGGGACGGACAGCAGTGGCAGCAGGGGGCCGTGGCCACATTACCTCAGCGGGAGGGGGTGGAGCTGGGACAGGCGGCCAAGATGAGCAGCTCCCAGGAATCCCTGCTGGACTCTCGGGGCCACTTGAAAGGCAGCAATCCCTACACCAAGTCCTACACCCTGGTATAACCAATGGCATGACTGGACAGCGGTTGTAAATACGGTTTAAAAAATTCAATCAAAGCTACCTTTTTTTTACAGAATTCCAATATTTATAATGAAAGAAAATTGCCAAAATATATTAAAAAAAAGAGAGAGAGAGAAAATACTGAAAAAAACCACAGACAGTGCAAAGACTCTCCTGCTTTTTTTCTGTCTGAGTGTGAGCTCCATCTGCCTGGGCATCTGATTTTTTGGGAAAGAAGTCCAGTTTTATGATCTTCACGGGCTATTGCATTTTTACTGATTTTCTACAATGTGCATGGGGAACTCATTCAACCTTCTGACTGGAAGTTCTATCACACAAGATTCAAGAAAGAAAACAGGAAAAAAAAATTACCTTCTTTGTGAATTTAAAAGGAACCTTGATTTGGGGGCTGGGGGTAATGTTAGTCATGTTTGCACACCTTTCTTTCCCATTAGAAATTGGGTCCTTGATTTGACCTCCTTCTGTTGTTACTTAGGATGAGTGCCGTCAGTGAAGGGGTGGGGGGAATCAATTTGGTTTTCTTTTTTGTTTATTTTTTAATTTAATGAGACACTCTTTGCATTTTGTCTAAGTGAAATAAAAAAGAAAAGGTGGTCTGCCTTTATTTCGATGTCTACTTCTCTTGTCTCCTATTGATCGCTGGGTCCTCCTTCCTAGGGATGCTTGTGTTTGCAAACACCAGGGCTGAATCAAGACCCCAATTTAATAAACCAGCGAGGATTCCGAGAGTCTGACCTCCCCAGGATAGAGGGGAGGGACACAGAAGATGAAGCAGGTCTGAGTTTTAATGAGGGGCTGGCCAGGTATTCTAAGCCCCTTCATATGCTCTGCTCTTTGCCTCCCAGCTACACCTGGCCCTCTAGCTGGACCAGGGGTCAGAAAACTATGACCCACGGGACAAATCCAGCCCACTGCTGTATTTATCTATAAAGTTTTATTGGAACACAGCCATGCACACCATGTGCATTTAGTCCATGGCTGTTTCATGCCATGATGGCAGAGTTGAGTAGTTACAACAGAGATGGTATGGCCAGCAAAGCTGGAACTATTCACCATCTGGCTCTTTCCAGAAGACGTTTGCAGACCCCTACTCTAGAGTCCCACCGTCAGCCCCAGCTCACTGGAGGCAGGAAGGCTGGACCAGGAGAAGTCTGTGCATCCTGTCCTCAGGACCTGTCCTGCCACCACCATAACCAGTATCTAAATGTGCAGTAGACCATCGTAGTGTCTGTTCCTCTGACTCACTCCTCTGCACCCAGAGAAAACGAGTCAAGAGTAAGTGATGTTCCTCTGAAATCTTTCTTTTCCTTCCTCTCAGTTTAAGTTATTTTCCATGTGGCTCATCCTAACAGAGCACTTATTCTTAAATAATATGAATTGTGTTCTCCTTCCCGTGACCCTTACATAGTACACCTTAGAAAGACCCCCCAACTCCCCATTCCAGCCTCTCTTAGGTCTCATGTCAGAGGTTTAGCGTTGACCAGAAAACTTGGTCGAATGCCTGTAGCTGCTCAGTTGCCAAGGTAGCAGACTGTACAAATACGTCCACTCCCTTAATACTCTCTACAGGCTCCCCTTTAAGCCACCAGCCTAGGCTGGTGCCAGCCATTGCCATCTGGGAACGTGTTCAGAAATTTTCCTGTTCTGCCTCCTTCTGTCCTTCTGTCCCTCCCTCTTTCCTTCCTTCTTACCTTCCTTCGCTCCTTCCCTTCTTCCCTCCATCTTTCCCATCATTCCTTCCTTCCATTTACTTTCCAGGCAAGCCCATTTGCCTACGTAGATTCAGTGATACCGAGCGTCTGCAGAGCAGATCCAGGACCACATCAGGACCGCCTGCTGGCCCTGACATTAGGTGACTTCCTGGATGCGAAATGTTTGTTTCTTGCCGTGGATTCAGACTTTAACCCGTGTTGACAGCTTATTATTCGCATCCTCACAGACTCTCACAGACTGTTTTTTTTTTTAATGCAAAGAAATGAAATGCTACTTTCTGGTAGAAAATAAAATTAAAGCTCTATTGTTCATCAGCCTAAAACTTACTATATTCCCCAAACTTAGAAGTTTACGTTTTTAAAAAATTTTTATCTCAAGATGTGCAAAAATAAAAAATTCCACATCATGTCTGCCTCTGGAATGGATTGCTTTCAATAATACTGCCTTGGAAATGCTCATTAAAATGAGTTCAACACATAAGCACTGTATCAAAAAGTTCACCCTACCCCCTCAGGTAGGGGCCTGGTGTTAATATCTACAAAGAGACCCAGATTAAAGGGGTCTCTGTGGATTAAAAAGTCCATTATTGAGAGGAGTGATCATTTTCCTCTGGACCTCTGCCCATCTCTAATCTGATTTATAATGCCTTGCAAAGGTCACCTTACTAGCCTAAGTCTGCAACCAGATTGATGTATCTTGAAGTGGCAAAGCTCAGATAAATTCTTTACCCTCTGGCCAAAAACTCTAGGGTCAATGGACAGTCGCTATTGGGTCAACAGACTGAATTTCCTCTGAAGCATCCACCTGGACCAGGAATCCGAGGACTGGTTCATTATAGTCACCTATTCTGCAGAGGTTTAAAGAGAGCTCACAGTATGTCCACATTCAGATGGCATCTTCGTCCAAAGAATGTGACTCAGAGAATATCATCAGCTCTTGGAAGGTCACCTGGGAAGATTAAGTGTCAACAATTTAATATCCAAGGGTCTTGAGCTCCACATTTCTTTTCCACCCATTGGCCCAAAATGACCTGTCAAACAGAGGCAGAGGGTTCATCTTCTCATTGAAGCCCTCCCTGAATACCCTATGTAACGCCACATTCTGCCCCTCTCCTGGCGTTCCTGCGCCCCTATACCTTCTGTGCTCGCTATCCATATCCTTATCATCTTCTAACTGCCTGCATAATTTACTTATTTATCATGGCTACTGCTCATTATCTGTCTTCTCTCACTGGAATGTCGGCTCCATGAGGGCAGAACTCTTTGTCCTGCCCATTGCATCCCCAGTTCTTAGAACAGGAGAAGCTGGCCCATAGTAGGCATCTTATAAAATATTTGTTCAGTTGGAAACAAATGGGTGGGGTTTCCTAAGCTCAGGGTTCCTCAGCTGTAACACAAACCCCCTGAGTGTGCAAGGTCCACCTGGCTGCTCTGCATCACACATGGGCCTGGGGGCGCAGGGGGGCCGATGGGAACGTGGCACTCATGCCGACTGCTGGGCCATGAGTAGCATCATGCTGAGTCTCTGCCAGCATCCATGGAACCCTGGAGGTCAACCCATTACCCTTCGAGTACGGTACAAATCTGAGCCCCTCTATTGCTCTTGACAGTAATTAGACCTGTGCAGCACCAGCCCCTCCTCCACTCTCTGGCAGGACTAGTTACAGCTTAGACTTCTGGCTGTGATCTACTTACTCACAGATTTTTACAGTTTGATGGGAATTTTTTTTCTTTCCTCTTCTCAATCTCTCACTTTCCAGAAAGAACGAGAAAAAACTTGGGAAAAGTCACTTTGAGCACATGGCAAGGGGTACCTGTTTCATCTCCCAAGACAAGCTTGGCAAAGCCAGAAAGCTCTTTGTGTCCCAGAAACTTCAAACCAGCTGTAGGGAGAAAAGGCAATGTTTATCCTTTCTGGCATCGTGCCTCCCCAGAGAGGCTGTGCTCTGCCTCAAAGAGATAGCCCTTCCTCAGAGAAAAAAACAACTGGGATGTACATTCATGTTTGTGTCTGGGGAAGATACTGAGAAGGGTCCTCAAGGATAGCAGGGCCTGGGGCCGGACCACCACCTGGGTGGGTACCGGGTCTACCCAGGCATCACGATCAGAGGGAAGGTGGCATTTCCAACTGTGCTGTGTTCTGCTCTCAAAGAGTTAATTCAGCTTTTGCCTCAATCGCTCACCTTCTGAGGTTTCCTTAAGGGCTCAGTGCCTCCCTAAATAGAGGGGACCTCCTCTTGCCACGCTCTGGAGAAATACTTTAGCAGTCTATTTAAAAGACGCTTCCTGTTTCTAGATATGAAATTACAAGTGTCTCATAAGGTTGTGACTTCTGAGCTAGGGAAGTGATGGTGCTGGGTGCTGACCCTGCATCCAGCCCCCAGGTAGGTGGAAAATGAGGATCCTTGCCCTGAACAAGAGTACAATTCTCTGTGCAACCACTGTGCCCACACTCGGCACCACACACATCAGACACACCCATACACCATGCCAACAACCTCCAACATCTGTCTCCCCATCCAGTGTGAGAGGTTGCTCTGCCATTGCCCAGGAAGGTGACCTGATGACAGTCTCAAGAGATGCACTCTGCTGGGGCAATGCCAAGGACAAGCCAAGTAAAGATGCATACATTTGAACTGATTGTATTTCAAGGAACTGTTAGCCCAATGCTGTACCTATTCTTCTGATGGCTTAGCCACCTGACAAGAGCACATTCCCGTCCCACTGAAACTACTTATCTTCCCTTTTAATCTCTTTCATGATCTTCAGTTTAGTGGACCTTAGTGAATGACATTCAGCCCACTTATGAGGAAAGAGTTAACCCTCACCATCAAGGTGCCTTTCTTTCCTTTAGGAGGAGTAGGAGTCTTTTGCATCAAGCCAAGCGTAATGAAGATGCTTCCAACAAGGGCTCTCAGAGCCCCCAGAAGGGGACATTCTTATGGCTCTGATTCAACTGGAAAACCCTCCAGAGTCCATCCATTTCAAAGACTGTTCTCAAGATGTGCTTGTCTGCTGGCCTGCCTCTTGTGCCTGTTCTGCCCACTATGGAAAATTGTGTTTGTTTAATTATATCGAATCATAGGAGGATTTGGCGTCATCAAGGCACGTGGTGTAACAGCAAGAACACTGCACTGACAGGCTTGGCTCTGACACTAACCTTTCTGGGAACTCACCAGGAGATCGCGTGCTTGGCCATCTGGTAGACCTGATTGGACCAGAAGAGCCCTAAAACCCTTAAGTTTCAACAAGGAGATGATCCTTCTCGGTGTCAAGCTCATTGGGTAAATACCTGATCTCCTCGGAAGTGTGTGTGAGGGGTGAGGGCTGCACCTCATTCACTTTTTTGTATCCTTTTTTAGGCATCAGTGAAAAATGGTCAATGTTTTTAAATGATGCTTATGAAGTGAATGTAGGTGTGCAGATGTGTCGTAGAACACAAAAAAAGATGCTCTAAGTGTCCACGATGCCATGGTACAAGACAGTTTTTAACCTTTTTAATAAACTCTTCAATTCAGCTAATTGTGTGTTTGCTCTTTATCTTGGGTCGAGGGGAAAGTAAAGAAACAACTGTTATTTAAAGGTTTCAGGTCATGGAGACGTCACTGCATGCTGCTTAAAATCTCAAATACTGGTGTTGAAAAGACCGACCTTCCCTCAGGCCCTTCTAAATAAAAACTTCTCTTGAGGTAGGCTCTTCCCAAACATCACGTTCAGCAGATTTCTAGGTTTGTGTTAGTAACCCTTGTGAGAGTCAGCAGAAAAGTGATTTTTGTTGTTGTTGCTGTGTGGGGGAAAAGGCTGGTGGCCTGTCCTTGGTGGGCACGGCACTCCATCCCCTAGGCCACTGGTCCTCCATAACACCTGGGCCGACAGGTACATCGACCCGGCACTCATGGAGATGTGAGCAGGGGTGGAGCAGCTGAGGCTCCTATGAGGCCAGCACCTCTGACGCTAACGCAGCTCTGCATGGAGCAGGCTAACCCTTCAGGACCCCCTCCAGACCCCAGCCCATCTCCTCTCCTGCTCTCAGCAGGCAGGCAAGCAAAGAAACGGAGCCCATCCTATTCCTGCATGCCTTCCTTTACCTGCGTGCACCCCAAACTCTTCCGAACCCACACCTTTCCTTACTCTTGCCCACCTCCCACCCACAGCTCACTCCCCCGTCTGCACTCTGGATCCCAACCTCTCCACCTTTACAAGACCTTCACCTCCCCCACCCACTCATATTCTTTCTCATATTCATATGGAAAGATACTCAAGTCTTTCCCATGGAGAAAAAAGAAACCTCTCCTTCTGCTTCCACTCACTGTAGATACTGCCCCCTGCCCCCCTCCCCTCCCAGTGCAGCATCTTGAAGACGTGTGTCCTGTGCTCACACTGCTTCACCACCTTTTTCTCCCATCTACTCATTCCCCTAAAGCTGCTCTCCTGGATGCCACAGATGACTTCCTTGTGGCGGGATCCCATGGTCCCTTGGCAGCTTTCATCCAGTCAACCTCTTCTGAAGCCTTGGAGAAATGGTCTTCTTCCTGGTTTCTGGGTCTTTGGCTCTTTGGGCTAATGCTTCTCAATGTCATTGTCAAGGTCCTCATTCTCCAAAGCTCCTTTCAAATGTGTCTGTTCCCAGAGTTCCCACCCTCTCTTGTGCATTTGTTTGTCATCCTGGGCAGTTTTAGTACCTCACCTGCCATCCGAGCATGAGTTCCCATCTGTGGTCTGCTGATTCCTAAATATGTGTCTCTAGCTGAACTTCTGCCCTGAGCATCCAGTCCACATCCAACAGCCTCCTGGAAATCTCCGTTCAGATGTCCCATGAGAACCTCAAGATCCACCTACAGGAAACTGATGACCACATGTGGCCCCACTGTTCCTGGCTCCCCTTCCTCTTGAACCCCTGCCCCAATGCTCGGCTCCACTAGCCCACCCACTACACTCCTCTCCCCACGTTCACTAATCCTGTCTCTTATTGGCTCACACTTTGCCCTGTGCTTCCCAGTCTGCCCATTCTCTGGTTCAGGGCCTCCTGCACATGAGTTGCTGCAGTGACTCCCCGAACTAGGTCTTGGGATCTCCAGTAGTGCACGCTCTCCAATCTTACTCTCTACACCAGGGCCATATGAGTTTTCCTACCATGAATTTTTCATTGAATTACTTATTGCTTAGTATCTTTCAATGATTTTCCATTCCCTTAAGTACAAAATGTACACTCTTCAGCTAGCCATGTAAGATCATACATGATCTGGTTCCTGTCTAGACAGACTAGACTACTCTGTCATCTCTATCAACACCACTTAATCACCTCTCTCCCTCTCTCTCTCTCTCTCTTTCTCTGTGACACACACACACATACTCTCTCTCTCTCTCTCTCTCTCAGTGTTTCCACCAGTCTTCAATACTTGCCTTGACTCTTTTGCCCTCATGACCTTGCACATGCCTGTTCCTCTACCTGGACCATTAAACGCCCAACTCCCTTGTCTGAATAATCCTTGCCCATCTTTCTAAGCACAGCTCAGAGATCACCTCCAATGGGGTAATTGTCCCTTCTCCTTTCTCACACCCTTAAGCCTGGGAAAGAGACTTAGGTTCCATGACCCTGGAATTGCCCGCCTTTGCCTCTGTCATGGCACCTACCACTCTGAACTATAAGGATTTGCTTAGGATCTGCCTCTCCCCCGAGGCTGAGCTGCGTGAGCACAGGGATCAGGGCTGTAATACAGACACTATTTACACTTCACCCAGATCTCCTCGGATCCCTTTCACTCAGTCCCCTGCCCCCATCCCCTGGCTTCAAGTGTCCAGACATGTAACTCTTTGGGGAAGAATTCCCTTTGGCTGCCAGAACTACTTTGTCCACAAGTGAAGGGAGAAGGAAGTGCCTGGGAGTTTATGTCCTGTGGGCGAAGTGAGCTTAGCCAGCCCCTGACTGGTGCAGGAGCATGGAATCCAAGCCCCCTTGCCAAAGAGCAGGAGAACCACTCTGCTGGGCTGGACCTTATGGTCCAGTTCTCCATGAGAGGCAAGTCTAAGCCATGAGCTTTGCCTGGAAAAGGGTAGCACTTGTGATCGGGATTAACATACATCGTTCTGCCTTTTCTGCCCCAGTGCCATGGCTCAGGCAACATCTTAGAGCTCATGGAGCGACACATGTACCAACATGGGGTCCCACATAACAAAATACTGTCTAGAACCAAGGGACCCACTTATGGCAAAGGAAGTGTGACATTGGGCACCTGTTGATGGGATCTACTACTCCTGCTACGTCCAGAAGTTACCGGAGAGCATGACAATTGCATCTTAAAGATGCAGCTAAAATGCTGGATTGGAGGTGACCCCCTGTGAGGCTGGGGTCCTGTGCTTCAGGACACAGCATGTATCTCAAACCCACAGTCATTATACGGTGCTAAAAGTCCCCAATGGTAAAATACGTGGATCCGGAAACCAAAGTGTGGAAGTAGGAGTGACCTCACTGACCCTCCACCCCCACTGACTCACAAGGAAACGTGTGATTTCATTCTTACAACTTTAGGTTGTGTGGGTCTAGAGACCCCAGGGGACCAGGGAGGAGATATTTCCACCAGGAGACACAGTAAAAGTCACATTAAACATGGAGCAACTGCTGTTGCCCAGCCATTCTAGATTCTTTCTGACAGAAGATCAGCAGCATGAAGGTATCACCATGCTGGCAGGAGTCACTGACCTTCATCAACCCGAGGAGGTAGAGTTTCAACGTAACAGGTGCAGAAGGGAGCATGTTAGGCGCCCAGGTGATTCCCTGGGGCATCTCTTGGTGCCCCATGCCCATTTCTAACAGTGCATGAGCCTTAAACGGGATAGTAAACAAGGGCTCCATCTGTTCAGTGAAGGGAATCTAAAATGGGGGTGCCGGAGAAAAGAGATGCTGATCATCGGACACGGCCAGGGGACCAGCTGGTGCAGAGGAGCTACAGTTCGTCCCACTCACTCTCCTTTTAGAGGGTTTTCCACAGAAATTGAAATCAAGCACAATCTTGACAAAGCCAGGACAGGATGGAGGGACCTCAACGTGAGTAGATAAAAGCAGGGAGAGGGCTGGACCATAGCGGGCCCTGGTGACGCTCCACCCAACCCTGCAAATTTGACTCTTTCCCATGCCCCATCCCCCAGCTTGTGTGTGCCTTTCTTCTAAGGGCAGCACCTATAATTTTCTTCAGTGGGCTGCTCTTGAGCTACTGGGATTGCATTTCCTACCAGCACAGAGAGCCCAAATGCCTGGGACTTAGCCTCTCCCTGAAGGGAGCTGAGCCAATGGCTGACAAGGGTGGGAGCTCTGTCACCTTCATATGAAGTAAAATCTGACCTGCCATTTATGCTCCAAGACTCCCCGTGGGATTGGCCTCGAGCTGGGATTTTGCCAGACGTCACACCCTTGCTTCTTCCCTCCTGCAACATTTCCTCTCCCACTCCCTTTCTGCTTTCTTCTGAGAGCATTTTAATAAGTCATCTGCATATAAATTCGCATCTCATCTAATGGAAGGTCTTAGTCTTCACTCTACCCCTATCCATATTCTAGCACCTGGTATGTATTAGATGTTCAATACATACTTGACAGTAAGTAAGTAAGAGTAGATATTGCAAATGTTAATTCCTTCTTTCTTATTCTCCTTATTAAGGAATATTATTATTCTCTTTATAAATTGTATTAAGATGTCTCTAGAGAGATGCTTATTGAAAGCGATCTGAATTTCTCAGTGGATGGTGCAAGTAAATCTTGGCCAAAAGTAAATGAGAAACTGTAAGATGAAATCCTCTTGAAATGCAAAATGCTTCTCTGCACTCTCAAGGGGACATGAGTCAGCCGACATGAGTCGGCTTTGCAGCTGCTTTTTAGCCAAAGGGGAGGCAAATGGGAACCCGCGTGAGAACCCACCGACATTGCACCCAACACACAGTTAGTGTAGCTTTGTTCCGGGTTGAGCCCTCCCTTTCAGGCCCTCTCCCAGATGAGGAACTGGCTGGATGCTGCCGGAACAGGCACCCGGAGAAGGATCTTTTCATCTGGATTGACAGGCTTGGGAAAGAGGTAAATCAGTCCACGCTTTGAAGCCAAGAGGAGGAAAGTCATTCAGTTTCTTCAGCAGGGTTGGGCTCAGCTAGGAAGCATCCATATTTAGCACTATCTTTGATGGCAAAATCCTTTCCAGGTTTCTAACCTAATGAGGATTAACATGTGGACCAGCCGCAAGGGCTTTCAAAGATAGAAGACAAGATATTTATAGGTCTTACAATACACATGGAACCGTTGACACCATTTCCCGAAATTTGAGTCTGGCTTCCTTTTAAGGCTCCTTTGTGACACCCCACTTTGTGGCTGATTCATCCTCCCAGCTCCCTGCTAAGAAGAGCCCAGTGTTTTTAACACCTGGGGCCAGGGATTGTTGACTTGTGCTGAGCACAGTATTTCTAAAGAGGGTCAGGAAAAGATGGCATTTCATACAAAGTTAATATGAGCTAGTCTTTGGACCAAAAATAATAACAATTGGAGACTGTGCTTCATTAAAACCTGCCTCATTATACAGATGGAGACCACTCTGCCACCATGAACAGACACCACACCCAGGTCTTTTCATCAAGCAGGTAATCTTGAGTTGTAATGGAACAGCTCTGAAAGGACTGACTTACTTTTTTCAATCATTCCAAAAATTGTGCAGTGACTCACCCAGGTGCACTCATCCTTCAGGAAACTTAAAACAAAGTGGTTAAGAGTGTGAAACCTGGAGGCCAGATTACTGGGTTCATATCTAGGCTGCTCCATGGATAAGCTTGTGACCTTGCACAAGTTACTTCCCACGTCTGGACTTCCTTATCTGTAAAGCATGGGAAATAATAGTAACTCCTTCCAGGGAGGTTGTGAGTGTGCAATGAGTTAATGCCTCTGAAAGGCTTAGAACAGTGCCTGGTACTTGACAGGTTCTCAATCAATTGCAACAGCTGTGGTTAGCTTTTCCTTTTAACCCACTTATTTAAGACCATGTGGGCTGAGCAACACGTGTCAATGGAGAATGTTCCAACAAACATCCCACTCAATCATCCCAAGCACTGTTTCAACAGTTGGGCTGAAAAGGGTCATTCTGTTTTATTTGTGTATGGGTCTAAGGCAACACTCCCAGGGGACTTTTGATTGGATGCATGTCCATGGTACTGGAATCAGTTCCTAACCCAACAGCATGTATGTGAGTGTGTTTAATCATGTTTAAATGTTTAAACATTCAGTTCTTTTTCAATTTCATATCATGTTTTCTGCTTCGTTGAACCAGTTTGGTTTATAAAGTTAATTATATGAACATATATTAAAGAAGAAGGTGGAAGGAGGGGTGGGGGAGAGGAAGGGGAGAGAGCAGAGGTACTAATTAAAAACACTTCTTAAATAATTTCTACCAAAAATGTGTAACTGTTTAACCAACAAGGACCTACTCTGTAGCACAGAGAACTATACTCAGTATACTGTAATAACCTATAAGGGAAAAGAATCTGAAAAAGAATATATATATACACATATACACATACATATATATGTGTATATATATATATATATATATATATACATATATATAAAACTGAAACACTTTGCTGTACACCTGAAACTAACACAACTTTGTAAATCAACTATACTTCAATAAAATTTCTTTTTAATTTTCAAAGTCAAAAAAATAGAAAAAAATGTATAGAAGTCAGCATTTATAGCTTAAACTTTGAAACAGTTCCATTATCAGTCTAAAAGAAGAATGTTTAAAATTTTTAGTCACTAATGTCATGTAGCTACATTGTCTCATTTATTTCTTATTTATTAGATCGAATAAAAGTAATAAAAGCAAGTTCTTGTTTCTCAAATGTTATATCTTTTTTTTAATAGCCAAATTATATTAACACCTGAGTAAATAAAGGGGACAGTCCATTTGGACCTAGTGGTGTAGGGAACTGTGACATAAAGGATGCCCTCTTGGAAGACCTCCTTTCTATGGTCTCTACCGAGCCCTGTTGATCCAAGTTTTCCCATCCTTCAACAGTTAGACAGGATTTACCCAGCTTCTAAATTCCACAGAGAGTTTCACTAATATAACCTTTAACAGAACTTTATGAAATTGACAAAAGACTTCACTGGAATTGAACCCATTCCCTTGGATGAAAACATGCAACCAATTGCTCATGTCCAGCAAGTTTGAAAATTTACGTATTGTAGCAGACAGACCCTTCAGGGAACCCCAATGACCCGTACCACCCCCCCCCCGATATTCACGCCTTTATGTAACCCCTTTCCTTGGAGGGTGGACAGCACCAGTGACTTTCTTCACAAATGGAATGTGACAAAGGTGGCGGTTTGTCACTTCCATGATGACATTATGTAAGACTTCAGCTGGCTAGCCGCCTCACTCACTCGCTGCTGGTCTTGGAGAAGTCACGCGCCGTGTTGTGAACTGGGCCTGGAGAAGACCACGTGGCAGGGACCTGTGGGAGCCCCTACGAGCTGTGGGCCTCTCCAGGCAACAGTTAGCCCTCCGCCTTACAACTAGGAGAAGTGAGTCCTACCGGCAACCTGCACAAACTTGGAAGCGGATTGTTCTCCCATAGAGTATTCAGATGAGAGCTCAGCCCCAGTCAACACCTTCACTGCAGCCTGGTGAGAACCCAAAGCAGAAACCCCAGCTACATCAAACCCAAAACCCCGACTCACTGAAACTGTGAGGTCATAAACACATATTATTCTCAGCAGCTAAGTGTGGGGCCACTTGTTATGCGGTGATAGGTTACTCATACACATATTAAGAAGCCTCAGATGTGTAAAGAGGTGGCCATTCTCTCTTCCATAACTGAACTCAGCCTCCATTTCAACTGATGACCAAAAATAAAAACTCAATTCAAGGAAATGGATTGCTTCCAGTTTAGAACTCAGCCTATTGGTGGTGAGTAGTTATCCAAATGGAGGGTTCCCTCCTGCCCCTTCTCTTCTCCCAGTCTTGGTGACAATCGAAGTTCTGGGAAAGGGTGTGGTGTTCTAAGGAGCATACACTTGGTTCAGGACAAGCTGCCTGTGGTGAGGGCTGACCTCCAGCTCTTGCTGCTGTCTCCATCTGCATGAAACGGCCCTCATGGTCTTTGAGTAGTCTATGCTGACAGTCACAGCTAAGGTCTGTGTTTCCCGCCACTGTGGCTATGTCCCACTGTTCTGACCTTCTGGGCACTCTGGTCCACCTGTGTGGGACCTGGAGACTGCCTTGGGACCTGTCTGGCTAAACACCTCCATCACCTTTAGGCTATCGGCTACTCCAGGACCATGTGCTCTGACCCCATCTTAAGAGGCATGCAATGTTCTCAGACCATGCTTACGGGGTTCCTCAAACTTCTGCATGATTCTTGCCTCCTTAGAGTTTTAGCTCCGAGAGGAAACGGAAAGTGGGGTGGAGAATCCAGACACCTACCAAAAGGTCTGTTCTAACCTCATGGCCTCCTAAGCACCTTGCTTGTTGAGTCCTTCTTTCCCTTTGTAAGCAGTTGAAAAGCTGCCCTTGCATTATATTCTGTGTCTTCTCCAGAACTCCGGCTTATTTTATATTCTTTGTACTCAGCCCGCTAAGCTTTCTCACCAAAACTCACAAATCCTTCTGTCCCTCAACAGAGCCCAGCTCTTGTAAATCAAAAACCCCTTGGTTTTAGACTTATCTTTATAGTGGCTTTTGAAAGCCAGTTTTGGAACTCAAAGCCAAGAATATGGCCTTTGTTCTGGACATTATCATTCCTTCCCTTGAGATCTGGGAGATTGAAAGCTGCCTGAGAAGATAGGAGGAAACCAAGGGAAAATATAAAGATGATCATTTGCCACAGTGGCCAATAATGCACTATGAGGTTGTAGTGAGCAGATTATGTTCCCTCCAAAAATATGTTGAAGTCCAATCCTGGTACCTATTAATGTGACCTTATTTCAAAATAGACTTTTTGCAGCTGCAGTCAAATTAAGATGAAGTCATATTCGATTAGGGTGGGCCCTGCTCGGATTTGACTGGCATCCTTGCAAGAGAAAAGACAACATACACGCAGGACAAACAGCCATGTGGTGTGGGAGACAGAGATGGGGGTGACGTGTCTACAAGCCAAGGAACACCAAGAATTACCAGCATCATCAGAAACTAGGCAAAGACAAGGAGCAGATTCTCTCCTAGAGCCTTCAGAGGGCGCATGGCCCTGCTAACAACTTATTTTCAAACTTCTGACCTCCAGAACTATGAGAGAATAAGTTTCTGTTGTTTAAAGCCACCCAGTTAGTACAACTTGTCCTGGCATTCCTAGGACACTAATGCAGACAGCTAAACAGGGACTGGTTACCACCATGAAATGACAGCCCACTCCACCTCTCTTCCAAAATCCATGAGTGTATCAGTTATTATCCTTCAGATGCAAGTGGGTGAACACCAAACCAGTCCTGATTTAAGCAAGAAAGAGATTTCGTTGGCTCAAGCGAAATTCGGGGGATAGATTTGATCAGCTTCAGGAGCAGCTGGATCCAGGCGCTCAGTGTTACTGTCACCCTGCAGCTTCCTCTCTCCTCCTCTCGTCCTTCATCCTTCCAAAGTCAACCTTTCCACTTGGGCTATTGATCCCACTCTTTTGTTCCTTCTTTGCTGTTGTTTCCCAACAACTATCCTTCCTCTTTCTCTGTTCAGCGGATCAATCAACCATGTAACCAATTTTCATCCCGAAAGCTCATTTAGAGGAAGCAGTGTTGCACAATGGTTAGGAGCACAGATTATTGGTCGTTCTGCCTCATTATCTCTGTGCTCTTGATCAAATTATTAACCTCTCTGTGCCTCATTTGTAAATGGAGTTAATAAAAATACCTCACAATGTTGCTTTGAAAATAAAGTTGAAAAACACTTAGTAAACACAATTCAGTGAGTTAATATACATTAAAGGTGGTGAGCAGGGCCTGACACATAATAAGTGCCATATTTGTACCCCTATTTGTAGAAGTAGTGGCGTATTATGCAAAGCCTTTTAAAATTAATAGTAAAACATTTCAAAGCAAGCCTGTGACATAGAGTTGCCATCCCCAGAAGTTATACAAAATGAAGAAAGGGAAGCTCAGAGAGGTTTAGTATCTTGTCCAAGATCACCAAGTTAGCAAGGAGTGTGGCCAAGATTCCAAAATAATTTTTCCACTTCCAAGTGTGGAGATTTGTCACTACACATCCGATCTCTTTCTTTACTTTGGCTTTTTCTCCTCGGTCAACAAAAATACCCAAGTCTTCCTTGTCCTAAAAATATTTTTCCTGCCACCCTGCTGGGAACTTATTGTCCCCTGCAGGCCCTAAAGCTTCCATCATCTGTCTTCCCTTGTATTTACTAGGATCTCACAGAAGTAAGAGGCTGACACTCAACACTCCATATTTCCAATACTTGCTTACATCATAACCCTATACAATCTTGTATTCTTTCTGGCATCCTCCCAAAAATGCTCTTTTGAAGGTCAGCAAACAGTCCTTGACCGTCAAATGGGATGGCCTTCCTAAGGCCTAGCCCTCCTGACCACTCTGTAGAAGGGGGTCTGTTATCCATCTACTCTCCCTTTGAATCCACTCCCCATCTTGACTCCCCCAGTGTCTTGGTCTGTGCAGGCTACCATAGCAAAATGTCACACACTGGGAGGCTTGAACCATAGTTCTCACGGTTCTGGGGGCTGGGGAGTCCCAGATCAAGGTGCCCATAGATTCAGTTCTTGGTGACGCCTCTCTTCCTGGCTTGTGGATGGCAGCCTTCTTGCTGTGTCATCTCATGGGTTTTCCTGGTGAGTGCACACAGCCTGGAGTCTGGTTTCTCTCATTCTCCCCCTTCCCCTTTCCCTTTTCCTCCTTCTCCTCCTCTCCTCCTCTTTCTCCTCCTTTGTCTTCTCCTTCTTCTCCTCCTCCAGTGGTGCTAACCCATCATGGGGGCTCCTCCCCCATGACCTCATCTAAACTGAATTACCTCCCAAAGTCCCCATCTCTCAATACCATCATACTGGGAGTAAGGGCTTCAACATATGAATTTGGGGGGACAGGGACATTCAGGCCATAACACTAGGTTCTGCACCCCTCTCATCCACCATCTGGGATTTTGAAGGGTTTTGTGATGTGTGTACCCTCTGTCCCCCGCCAGCCCCCCGGCCATCTCCAGTTGGAACCAGAGGTTGCCATTTCTCCAAAGTCATCAGGTCAGTTGGAAAGAAATAAAAAAGACGTCAAGCTCTTAATATCCAAGGGTTTTCTTTTTCCTTTTTAAAGCTATAGCCCAAGGAAAAGATAATAAGGTTTTTAAAATATTGCTTCTCTTAAGAGGGGAAAATACTCTCTTTAGACCAGAAGAGAAAGAGGAAAAGAAAAAGAATTAACTGCATGCAAGATCTCTGAGAACAAGCCAAGAATCCAGCACAGCACAAGTCCCAAGAAGAGGAGGCAAGGAAATCTCAGATACGTTTGAGGACCCAAGAGTCGAGGAGACCCAGGCACCCCGGGCACCAAGATGGGTGGGAACAGGCATCTACGTGGGATGCTGAGACCAAAGGCACAAGGTAGGCTCACAGAGAGCCCAACCCCTGATGGAGCGCAGAGGCATCAGACGTAGTGCAGGCAGTGTGGGAAGAGGGGTCACCGTCCTGAGTGAGAGTCACGGGCCCCACTGGCACACGCACCCTGCAGAGGAGGCCACCACCTGCAGATGCCCAATCCCCACCCCCTGCCAAATCACCACCACCCTAGTCTCTAGAGGGATTGTGCTCCCTTCTGAAGAGAAAGGGAGAAGGAAAAGAAGCTGAGTATTCATCATGTTTATGTTGAATTAGAAGGACCACATTTCTGCTCCTTGCAGAAAGGGGCCTCCAGGGAGGAAATAAGTTCCAAGACCCATGCATTGACCCATGAAGTTCTGGAAGCCTGTTAAACAGTCCCTGCAGGGCATGGCCTTTGTGTCTGGGGCTGACGCCTAAGGTCCACAAGGAGGCAGCGGGGAAGGAAGGGTGTGTACCAGACTGGGGAGAGCCAGGATGGTGGGTCCACGAGTCAGGGCAGGAGTCCACGGGACTGTTAGAACGTGGGTGCCTCACCTCGTCATGGAGGTAAGCATTCCTACCTCAGGGCTATGGGTACGGCCCAGCTCCCAGCACCCGACACTGGTCCAGTGGGACGACAGCAGCCTATGTGTCACATCCACTCACGGCCCCCGGGGGAGGGGGGCACACACGCCATGCAGGGCCACGTGGGGTTACACTTGGGGACAGAGTGAACATCCGGGGCTGTGGGAAGGGGCATTGGAGTATCAGGAGGGAGAGTTCCCACAGGAGAATATGGTCAGCCTGTTTGAATAAATCTGCAGGCTGGCAGAGAACTGAAGCCTGCCACCAGCCCTAAGCAGGCCCTGGGACTCTCTCCATGATGGGACAGTGGTTTAGCCAGGGGGCTTTGTCGCCAGGAACGGCATGGGGAGGGGAAATTGCAACTGGTCCATCAGAGGCCCGCCTGTGTTTCGCAGGTGTGAGGGCACACGTAATTTAGGCCTTACACCAATCTCTTGCACCTCTGAGCCTCCTACTTCAATGACCGGCATGGAGATGTCTTGCAGGAGAAGCTGGCATTCTTTGTAATGGAGCTAAGCCTGCCCCACCCAGGAGTCAGCAAGGCAGAGTCTGCATTTGCGGGAGCCACCCAGCTGAGCCCCTCAGACCAGCCACCATAGATGAGGACGATGAGCGCAGCAGCGACGGAGCCTGGACCCTGTGCATGGACCTCCCAAGGGCTGAAGGACCGTGGTTGCTGCTTCTCCGTCACCTGCAAAGCCTCCTGCAAACGCCCTGTGGCCCATCCTAACCAGACCCCATGCGGGGCGGGGGGCGGGGCAGGGGGAAGGGGGGAATTCTGGAAATGCAGTTTCAGCTTGGCCAAGTCCACTGGTGAAGCCACTGCAGGATCCCCCCTTCCTTTCAGGCCCAGAGCAAGTTTCATTCCCTCCAGGGGAAATGCATTCCTGATCATCTCAGCTGAAAATGGTCCCTTTCTCCACTGAACTCCCCAAACACCCTACCCTTCTCTAGCAGCGCTGCTCATTTTGTGCTGGATAACTATTGTCATTACCTTTCAGCTCCCCTAATAAAGACAGTTAAGCCACTGTTGCCAGGTCTTGCCCTATGTCACCTGTAATCCTCCCAACGGCCCTGAAAGCAAGCATGGGCATCCCCATTTTTCAGGTGAAGAAGCATGACTCAGGGAAGGTGAGAAACTCGCCTTAGGTGGGGTAAGAGAAGGTGGTCGCTATGCCGAGAATCAAATCCAGGCGGCTCTGATTCTGCCCCCAGGCTCCTCACGCAACTCTCAGCCACCTAAGAGGCAGGGCTCTGCTTTACCTGTGTGACTTCCATGGCAACTAGTTCTGGATCTTGCACAGGGTAAGAATGTCCTTTGGATCCATGCAAATCCTTTTCCTGTTTGTGAAGCAAAGCACCCATTTTTATAGGGACCAGAATTGCAATTGGCAAATCCTCACAACACGGTGCAGTCATTATTGGTGGACCCTCCCTGTTTATGTGGCCTCAAACTATCCTGATGAGGCTTCCCATGTGCTGGGTCCGGCCCCCCACAAGCCTCAGGCTCCTGGCACCCTGTCCTGTGCACACATCCCCTCGTTGGAGGCACTCACCGGCCCCCGAGGAAGGTGTTAGTACCCCCATTTTACGTGGAAGGAAACTGAGGCTTGCAGACAGTCGCCTGCCCAAAGGCAGAGATTATAAGCACAGAAGGTGGGATTTCAGGCACCTAGAACTCCCTATCTCCCTCCCGGGGCTGCTCTGGCTCCTAATCCCCATCACAGGTGGGAGGGGCTTCACTCCACACCACCCACCAAGTTCCAACTTCCTTCTCGTCAGCCTTCTCTCCTCCAGACACCTTGGCTCCCACCTTCCACGGCCGCCAACGCTGTCTTCTCTAGTCTCAGCCTCCTCTCATTTCTGTCCCTTCCTGCTCACCAGCCATCCCTGCAGGAGGCCATCGTCTGCATGAATAAAGGGTGCCCATTCTCCCAACGGGGTGATGTTCCCCCAACCCCTTGGGCAGCAATCTCCCTCCACTCTTTCCTTCACATTCCCGAAAAGCCCATCCTCCGGAAACAGAGATATGATCGAATAACTCCTCCACTTACATTCTTGGTGTCTTCCCAGTGCTCCTGGACGTGGCCTTCGAGGCCCTCTGCTTGGGCCTGCCCCCTGCCCGGGCTCAGCTCCCCACCCCTACCTTGTGTCAGTGACTCCAGAGCTTTCCACACTCCTCCGTGCCCCAGGGCTTTTGCTCAAGCTCATCCCTTCATCGGGAGCACTTTGCTACGTCCACCTCTTACCCAGCCTTCAGAATTCCCTTCCGGTGTCACCCGTTGGGCCTACAGCTGGGAAGATGCTCCCAAAAACCCTGGGAAACCTCCCTCAAGGCCAGGACCACCCTGACCTCTCGCGATCTGTCCATCTGTCTGCTCCTCCCACCAGGCTGTGAGCTTCTAGGACCGAGGGGCTCATCCTTTCATCTTGGAAGCCCAGCCAGCCTCGTTCAGTGCTTGGTGCAGAGTAGGGTCTCAGCAAAGGTTTGTGGGATAAAAGTAACAATAAAACACCTGTGGTAGATTGAGTCCTTATTGTACCAGGCACCTAGAAGGCCTTTCCTAGGCACGATCTCATGATCCTCCCGGCAGCCCTATGAGAACAGCAATCTTTCTTTTACAGACGCTGAAATGGAGGCACAGAGAGCTCTAGTAACTTCTCCAGCACTCTAAGTGGCTGAAGTAAGTGTTGTGTCCCCACGGCCTGGAGTCCTGGCGACAACAGTGTTTCCTTCCCTCAGCCGACCGTGCAAGGTCTGAGCAGCCAGGCGGGACCTTTGGCAGACGGGCAGCTGTGCTCTCAGGGCAAAGCAAGGGTTAAAGGACCTAAAATAAGCTGCCCTGTGGGCTCTTTGAAGACAGCAGGGTGTCATCTAATGAGGTAGATTTTTCGGGATATGAATTATAGACATTAGCCAGCTAGGTCTGGGTTCAGTGATGAACTCATGGGGGTCTTTTCAGCCTTGAAGAACAACAAGAGCTTAATGAACAAGAAAAAGCAGTGTGTGTTTAACAGAGCCCAGGGTTGATAGAAAGGATATCCATGCCAATTTTATTGAGGAAGGAAGAGATGATCAAAAGTTTCCCAGAAGCAGGGCTGATGTGCTCCAGAAACACCACCCCCTCCTCGCTTTGGAGGCTGCGTGGCTGCTTGGGGTACCCGCTCCCCACGGCAGGAGAGGTGGTTCACAGACACATCCCGAGGAGTCAATAAAGTCTTTTTTGTTGTTGTTGTTTTCCTGAAAGATCTAAAGGTTTATTGTTAGAAGGAAAACAAATTTGACGCTGTAAACAATTTCAAGACTCTCCCATGAAAAGGAAAGTTCTCTCACGGTAGTAAGTGATGGCTATTTTTAATGAAAGTTTCACTGCTAATGTTTCATGACCTTCAAGTAACTATTCAAGTTGATATTTTCAGTTGAAGGATGCTTTTGGGTTGAAGCCCAAATGAGCAATTTGTGGAAGACTTAGACTTGTTTTGTCCAAATACCTCCTGTGTAATAGGGATTTTTTAATGTGTTTACTTTTTTTTCCTTTTTACCTTGGGTCTTAGATTGATTAAGCTCTCTCAAAGGCTGGCATGCCCTCTTTTCTTCTTCTAACTACTCAGAACTCTTTGTCCTCCACATTCGAGGTTCCACCGTCACTTCCCACACCAGATCCATCACAGAGGTGGAGCTCATGTTATCTTGGGTACCATGAGAAGTCACTGGGATGCTACATCCCCCCTGTTCCTTCCTGCAGACTCAAGTCAGGAGTACGTATAAGTTCACAGATGTCAACAAGGATGCCTTCGTGGAAACCTTATGAAATACTCTCAGAATAAATTAGTAATAATAGAAAAGAACCCAATTAATGGTACATGTGAAAATATTGCATGTACCAACGTCAGGTTTTCTTATCATCAGCACCAATATTTTGAAAAGTGCATATCTTGCGATGGAGCAAGAAAATTTTAGGGTTTGTTGTACAGAGGTAAGTGACCATAAGTGATTTAAGTAAGTGGGCACTAAACCATGAAACAGTAACAGCGGGCCTTGTCCCTTCCCCCACTCTGGGCACTGCAGGCCGGGGACCTTCGATGATTTAGCACCCACATCCCTCTCTATGGATACCAAATGATGGGTGGCCTTGTGAAGACATTGTGAGATCAGATGAGTTGACCAAAGTCATACCCACTAATAAGCTACCCCGCAGAGATTGGAACCCCTGTCTGGCTGACTCTAGTCTTTGCTTTTGTCTGCTCCAAAGCCAGAGTGGATTATAGAATCCATCAACTGAAATGATGAGGAGAAAACAAGAGCCATTCCTGGGAAGAAGCAGTGAAGAACTGCAGCCAGTTATGTGGAATTTGCACTAGTGGGGATGGGGGAGGGAAAACCGCACTCTTAGTCACTTTGGGGACCTCTGCCTTAGCCCAGATGGGAGTGGAAGTCTAATTCATGAACACTATATTTTAAAGTCAGTACCTTGAGCAATAACTCCTGAATGAATGAGGGCTTTGCTGCCTTTTTTTTTAATCAGCCCGAACACAAGTAGTTGTCCATCCGATGTAGTTCAGTGAAGGGCCAGAAAGAGGAGCAGAGACACCACAGAACCAGATGAGGGGAAAGGAGAGAGTCATGCAAGGATGGGACAGAGACGGAGTCACTCAGGTTTTCCCAACATTTAGAGGAGAGCTGATTCGTGCTCAGTACCAGAACCAGACTGTTCTCACGATCACATAGGGGTGCTGAGTTTTATGCGCACATTACAGCCAATGTTTCCTGCTTATTAAACTCTGTACACATTTTCCATAGTGTGGTTTTGGTCTTTCTCAGCCATTTCCTTGGATGTCTCCATGAGACACTGTTGAAAGATCGTTTCCAAGAAGACTAAGGAAGTTGCAGAACAGGACACCCCGGCTACCATGTGCAGATTCTGGGCCCCAGAATATGTAGGTCAGGGAACTCTCCCCTACTGGCGCATTTGAAGGGAGCCTACCCTTGGTTGGATCTGCCAAAGGTCGTACATTTGTCCATAAAATGAAATGAAAGGATTGGAGGTATCCATCAATCATGGATCTCTTCAAATACATCAAAGTTTGCCCGATAAAAAAGGATTCAAGGAAATGCCTGAGTAATCTAAGCTTCTAAAACTAATTTGGGCTGCTGCTCCTTTCAATCAATCAAGAAATATTTTTAAATACCTACTAAATTTTTAACATTTTGTAGTCAATTAAAAGGAGAATATAAGTCTTAGATGATGTGATTCTCACCTTCAAATATTTTACCATCTGATTCAAGAAACAAAACCAATACAGTTGACAGACAATATAGGACAAAACAGATTAAACTTAGTGCCAAATTGAGTATCCAGGAAGAAGGACAATAAAGTCAGCCTAATCATGGGAGGCTTCAAGGAGGTGGTTATCTCTGTCTTAGAAGGAGAAAAGATGGAGAGTGCAAAGAAAGGGTGTATGAAAGGAAATAATTAGACGAGAGAGGAATGGGATACATGGAATGTTTTCTCATCATTTTTTTTAACAGAGACATGTTCATATTTTATTAGTTTTATATAGGTGGTGGAAGCAACGAAAATCAAAACAATGGTACAGCAAATTATTCAAAAGGAATATTCATCAAGCAACATTACTGAAACGAAGTGAACATGATTTAATTTTTTCAAATTAGTTTCAGTATCTGAGACATGCAACTATTAGCAGAAGAACTTTTGTTCCAGGATTTCATCTCCTGTATGGTTCATATTTCCCCTAAATTTGGCAATAATGTCTTACACATGGTGGACTCTTAGTGAAAACTGATGTGTAAGAGGCTATGGTTTAAGTTCTTAGGCTAAAGCGAGCTGCTTTCCCAGAAAAATACTCCAGGAAAAATACATTTGTGTCTAAGGTCATCTAATTATCAATTGATGTTGTGAAGCCTCAAAATTAGCAGTCTTTTAAATTTTAATTCTAGCAAGTATCTAACTGAACCTTAGCAAGCTCACTGATTTTATAACTTTCATTAGCAGCAAACTCCACGTATCAACTAGACTCATAAACACACACGCATTTCTTTTTCCCCTTCTAAAATCATCTACCTGTTATCTTTATCAAATTCTCTAAACTTTTATTATTTGGGTAAGAAATATTACATGGGGAAATAATCTTTCTATGTGTTTTCTCATCTTTAAAATGAAGGCATCATCCTTATTAGTCTTATGCAATTTCTGTGGGAAGGAAATTTATACAGAGCGCGTTTCTATTCAAGAGTGATGATGAAGGTAAAAAATATGGGGTTCACATGAGGGTGACTCTCTGCAACCAGTCAGGAGGTTCACCTGAAATCCTCCCTCTGTCTCCCGAGGAGCCTGCGGGCTTCACCACACCAACTCTGCCCTCAGGTCCCCGCTGGCTTTCTTCAGGGTCAAGAGAGGAGTCCATGGGCTCTTCCATGAACACAGCTTCTGTACCACCTCCTCTCACTCTCCCCAGCCCACGTAGGGCAGCACTCCTCCTCCCTGAAGACCATGAGGGGGTCTTCAAGACAGGGCACCTGGGGCAACCTAAACCCCCGCCGTTGAACGTGGCAAGAATCCAGCAGTTCCCTGTGTGAGGGGACTGATGGGGGGGGGTGTGACCTGCTCTGTGGGGAGAAGAAACTTGAACGAAAGTTGACAGGGTAATTGCAAAGGAACAACACGGAATCTTGGGGACCAGAGGGAGACTGTTTGAAGAATCAAAGGGACTGAGAAAGAACAGATTCTGGCCAGGAGCTGACTCAGGGGGCTGCTCCTTGGAGGAAGGGAGAGCTCATCCTAGCAGAGTTGGGAAGGGCAGAGATTGGGAAAAAAAAATCAAACTTCAGGTTCCTGTTCATCGTCCTAATGAGCTGACACTTCAGAAGAAGCCAAGTCCACCAGCATCTCTGAGTAGATTTATATGTTCAAACTCCCAAAAGTTAGAATTTTCAACTTGTACATCAACCTGTGTTTCGAGCTTAGTCAACCCCTTTACAGGTGTTTCTTATCAAGGAATAAGAATGAATATGTAGCAAATCATTAGCTTGATAGTAGGGGCACAAGACACATAATTCATGAAGCTATTTTCTTTTTTCCCTTGCTGTGGCCCTAAGAAGTTCTAAGGTGACAATGAAAGCCATTTTCTCTCCTTCACTGCAACCTCCACTTCAGTTGAGTGAAAAGTCTCCCACAATGGTTGTTTTGGCAAACACTACTTTTACTTAACAAAGACACCTGAAATGTATATGCAAAAAGCCATATTTACATAAAGAACTATCCTTTAAACTCGACTACTCGCTACAAAGCAGGTTTCAGGACCTACCATTTCAGTTAATTTGATTCTGGGAGAATTACTTAAATGGGGGCATCGTTATAGCCCAAGTATTCAGAAAGTCTCAGTTACCTATTTTTTAAAAGTTCACATAAAATTGTTAGGATCTTTAGATTTATTTTTCACTTATATTTTATACTTTATGCCTAAAGCTGCAATTTATTCAATAATGCCCTGGCACCCTAAAAACATTAATAAGCATGTTCAAAGCCTCCTGTGAGTGCCATTCATGTTAGACCCCAATAAATTGCTCCAAGCGTCCTGCTATTTCGTTTTGGCCAACAGCAAAGGGGACCCTTTCTTGTGTGAGCTTCTTTCTCATGATCTCCGCTTCACAGTGAGAGAAGCAAAGTAAAAGGAGTCGAATTGCTTTGCTCAAGGTCATGAAGCAAGTGAATCCAAAGGTGGAATGAACATTCTCTTGGTCTTCTTGCCAAAGTCCACACAGATGGCTTCCTAACATGGTGGAGAGCATGACGGCTCATCACCTTTATTCCTCCAATGTCAAGTGCATGGAGAAGCCACACAGACAGGGCCTCTTCTTCTTGAGCTGTGTCTCTGGACAATAGGCAATCACTTCGTAAAAGTGAATCGACTGCCCAAGGTTTTCAGTTTTTTCTTTATGAAACTTGCCAACTCCCAGTGTGAGCTAAAGAACATCGATAACAAAACATCAGCGCTTTTTTGCTTTATGGTTTAATTTCAGAGTTGATGCTGCCCATACTCCCTCATCACACACAGAAACACAGGGAAATCTTTTACAAGCCTGCCGTGAAACACAGCTGCGGGTCTGAGCAGGTCTGGCGTGGAGGAAACCGGTCTTTCCACTTCTGATGGCGACTCTCTGGAGATCAACCAGCTTGGTAGCTGTCTTTTGGGCCTCTAACCTCATCCCTACAAACCAAAACCCATTCTAAATTTTATTTCTTTATTCTTATCCACAAAGACACATGACCACTGCAAACCCAACCTCAAAATCCCAAGCTCAGAAAATTTTCAGTTTTTTTAGAGGACTTTACATTCTGGTAATAAACCTTCTAAAAGCCAAGGAGACAAGTGAGTACCTGCGAGGATGATGGAGTGTCCTGAGTTGATTAGTGTCCTCCAAAAGGATGTGTTGAAGTCCCAACCCTTGAACACCTGAACATGTGACCTTACTTGGAAATAGGGTCTTTGCAGATGTCATCGAGTTAAGGTGCAGTCCCAATGAATTAGAGTAGACCCTAAATTTAATGACTGGTATCCTTATAAGGAAAGTAACATTTGAACACATAGACACATGGGAAGAGCACCGTGTAATGATAGAGGCAAAGATTGTAGAAACATAGCCACAAACAAAAGAATGTCAAAGATCAACAACCACCACCAGCAGCTGGGAAGAGGCAAGAAATGTCTTACCCAGAATCTCAGAGGGAACATCACCTTCCCAAACCTTAATGTCAGGCTTCTAGCCTCCAGAACTGTGAGTGAATAAGTATCTGTTGTTTAAACCACCCAGTTTGTGACAGCAGTCCTAGGAAACTAATACAAGGTTGCATAGGGTCTAGGTTATTGTTTGTTGGTTGGTTGAAGTTTGCTCATTAAAAAATCCATGTTTCAGAGGCTGAAAACCTCACTGGCATCTCCATTCTTCCTTGCTGAAGCTCATAAAGGAGGATAAATGTGATCTCAGGAGCCCCTCCCAACAGACCCATATTTTGTCTTCTTCAGCTCAAGGCTGCAGAGGGTCTCATCTAGAAAGAGAAGGGGCATCTGGACCCACTGAACCCACTGCACATCTGGGTCCTGGCCACAGGGCATCCCTGGCATCTGCTTGGTCAACAGAAGAACCACCTGAAAAGGTCAAGGTTTTGAAAACCCAATATGTGCTTCAGGGCAGCAATGGATAATGAAAAAAGCACATCAAGCAAAACTCCTTGAAGCTTTTGCAGGAGACACGCATCAGAGCACAGACACTAAAATTGCAATGAAAGATGTCTCCAAATTTGGTCAACCCAGATAGAGTATGGCTAGAAGTTGGAACACAGGGCCAAGAGTCAGAAATATTGGCGTCCCTATTTCTGTCTCCTTGCTTCTTCACAGAGCATCTATCCGTGAGTCATCCTAGCCTATGTGGACTCCAGTAATCACAGTATAACTACATTTAACTCCACATTAACCTGAAGTGTTTATGGAAAGCAAAGAGTCACACTGGACTAAAGTGATTTGAGTTCCTCGGAATTGGGGGAGAAGAAAGGCATATTCTGAATATTTGGTTCTTTAAAAATCTGACGTTTGTATTTCAAGTGAGAAGATGCTGAGAGTAATAATGATGCTGAATATGACATTAATTCTGAGCAGTCACCCTGAGATAATTGTTACTAATAGTCATGCTTGATCTCCAGCCCTGTAACATCCTTCACGTGGGCTGGATTCCAGCCGGCTACATAGCTCGGAGCATCCTAAAACCTCAACTCTAAAGCCAAGCACTTGTAGCAATCTGGCTAGACAAGAAAAAAATAAACCAATTAAAGCAAAACCACTCTGAGACAACCTGAAAACTGGAAGTACAGCTTGCCTGTAAAAATCTGGGAAGAAGGGCTGATTTCATTTAGGGCTCCAAATTGCCAGGGACCAAAGGAGGTCAGAGCACAGATGCTAATGTAAATCTTCCACGTTGGAGAAGGAAGAGCTAGTGGAAAGACAGGCTCCTCTGGGCCTAATTCATAGCAGCCTGAGATGATTGCAGAAACCAAAATAATGGCCAAGTGCCGTTATGGGTTGAATTGTGGGCTCCCCAAGAAAGACATGTTGGATCCCCAACTCCCAGGACCCCAGAATGAGCTTTATTTGGAGATAGAGTCTTTACAGAGGTAATCAAGGTAAAATGAGGTCATCAAGGTGGCTCAAATCCAATATGACGGATGTCCTTATAAGAAGGGGAAATTTGGACACAGATAGGCACATAGGAAGATAGTGAAGACCCAGGGAGAAGACGAGCATCTGCAAACCAAGGAGAGAGGCCTGGGACAGATCCTTCCCTCACAGCCTAAAAAGAATCAACCCTGCCCACACCTTGATCTCAGACTTCCCACCTCCAGAACTGAGAGACAATAAATTTCTATTGTCTAAGCCGCCAAATCTGGTACTTTTTTACCACGATTTTGCTTTGTTATTGAACTAATACAAATGTCATCTCCAAAACTCTCAATTACTTCCATTAACCAGAATGATTTTTCTGTCTTATGTTTTTAGGAGGAAAAAGAAATCATATGAAAACAAGTCAATATCATTGATTGAGTCTTCTGTATTATTATACTTAGTGCTTATTCTACCAGGCACGTTCTGAGCACTATATAAATATGAAGTCATGAATTCCACAGGGTACCTCTATGAGTCAGGGATGCTTATCATCATCTCTAGTCTGTGGATGAGGAAATTGAAGCCTAGAAGGGCCAAGGGACTTGCTCAAGGTCACAGAGATGGGATGCACACCCAGCAGCAGCCCAGCATCAATGGCCTTGACCACCGGGCTGTCCTGCCTGTCTTAAACTCCCATCCTTCTGGCCGGTAACTTTGCTGTGGTCTGACAGCTCCAGTCCTGCCCCACACAGTTCTCAACATTCAGCTTGGGGATTTGAGGAAACTACAAGACCCCACCCCGTGTCACTCAAACAAAAGTCCCCTAGGGGAAGAGCATTTAATTCAATCAAACAGTTCTGTCAAATTGACAGTGTCTGGGTTTCAAAGTGAACATAGCACCAACAGCACCCGATGTTGAGCAGATCTTGTCTTTGCCCCTTTTCCCCAGCATCATGGGAGGGCAACATCACAGCCAGTCAGGAAGTTGAGACCCCAGGTCTGCTCCCTGCCTACTCATAAATTCCAGGGTGGACAGAGAAGTAGGAACAGCTTCTGTTAGGAGGCAGAACAGGGCTGCGCTCCCCCACATGTCCACTCCTCTTGTCCTGAACCCTGACCCATACCTGGCCAGGTGGTCTGGGGGTTTTCCAGCCCCTGCAACTAGTGAGGCAGCTGAGTGAGGCTGGGGAGCTGCTCATCGATGTCAAAACACAAGGTGCACATCTAATTTGCTTGCAGTCATGCCCACATCAACGACCATCCTCCTCTCCAGATAAATGACTGAAGGAATGGTTCAGCATCCCTGGGAGTCAAATGTGCAGAACCCGGGATTTCTGGATGAACCGCAAAACGTGAACTAACTCACCGTAAACATTCCTCCTTGGCCTTTCTCTGGGAGCTCATAGCACAAGGCACTAAGGGGTTTCCATTCATTAAAATTAATTTCTCAGCCAAAATTAAAATGGGGTTGCTGATGGAAAGTAGAAATGCTTGTTACGTAGGCAGGCATTCAGAATATTATGGAAGCGTGAGCCAGGTGAGAAGTGATGCCATAGGGCAGAAAGAAGCTGGCCCAGGGGCCCAGATGCCCCTTCACGGGAGCTGTCTGTGGCCACTGGACAAAGCAGGGTCTTCTCCACCCAAGGTGAATTCCAGTCCAGTGGAAAATCTGATTTCTCTCAACCAGCTCTTGGCGGAGGGTTTGTAAACCTGGCAGTTTGACTCAGTGCTTCTCAGACTTGAGTGCATCAGTATCACCTGGGGGATTTCTGGTCCCCACCCCACAGTGTCTGGTTCAGCATTTGCTAAGAAGAGCCCGGGCGATGCTGATGCGCTGGGCCAAGTACCCGACTTTGATAACCACTGGTTTGGGTAGAAGTGGCAGAAGAGAGAGGTGGTGGGCACACTATCACCTCAGCAGCAGGTTGGGGACACCTGAGAGGGCATGTGAGGCAAGGTGTGCATTGCTTGGAGGCAGATGGCCATTCTGTCTTATTAGTTGGCGGCCCCTCCTCCCACATGGTGAGCCCCATCTTTACACCTCCTCATGTAGCTGTTCAACTGATGCCCAGCACGTTTACTGGCTGCACACCTTGGGTACAGGTCCTGACCACTCTGAGCCTCTGTTTTTACATCTAACGTCAACGAAATAACACCTGTGAAATATTCAGCCCGGTGCCTGGCACATAGAAAACCCTAATACATTTTAGAGTCATTATTATTATTATCAGTTATTAAGTATTAATGAACAATGACAACATGTACCAATTGCTGCAGCCACAGGTGCACTCAGCCATCTTTTGACCCCAAACCACCATCTACTTTATCTGAAAAGCAGACACACTTCCAGAGACCAGTGGATGAACATGATAGCACATCTCCACCTGCTTCAGAGAGCTCTGCCCTTCAATGAAGTTTCCAGAGACATGTTTCATTATAAAAGCAGGAAACCCTGTTTTGACCCAGGGATCATCAGGCTACCGCCAAAAATCTCTACTCTCTGACATTGCCTATACCCACGGCCACCTGGAATTCTAAGACTTATTTACTTGAGCAGGAGGTAGAGAAAAATATATGAAATTATAAGGACAGTATTTACAATCCCATTCCCCCCTCACTACTTGCTATGCGTTGAATTGTATTCCTATATTGAAGTCCTAGCTTCCAGTACCTCACCATGTGCCCTTATTTGGAAATAGGGTCTTGCAGATGTAACTAGTTAAGATGAGGTCATATTAGAGTAGGGTGGCCCCTCTTCCAATATGACTGGTGTCCTTATAAAAAAGGGAAATTTGGACACAGACATGTACACAGGAAAGATGAAGGTGGGATCAGAGCTATAGATCACTGCCTTAAACTAAAACACTAGCCAAAGGAATGGAAGTTCTACAACAATATTTAAGAGTCAGAATAGGAGGAATTGGGTGATTGAGCACTTGAGAGGTGAAGAAGAGAGAAAAATTAGGTTTATTGAAAGAATGATGGCTCCATAAACTGATATATCAATAGGAGGAGTAGGAGGATTTTTGGCAAGGGAACGTTTGTGTCTGGCCATATTTGTTTGAGGTGTCCAGATGCTTCTAGGTCCAGGAGGTAACTGTGCCTCAGAGTTTGAAGGTAAAGAGAGAAGTCCAGGCTGGAGATGGCATCTGAGCATCAAAAACAAATAGACTGCATTTGAAGACCTACGAATGGATAGGATCTTCCAGGAGAAGTACATAAAGTGAAAATAGAAGAGGGATTACTGTCATAGGGTGACTGGAAAAGAAGGATCAGAGAGCAAAAGAGAGAAGGACAGTAAATGAGATACTAGGGGAACCAGGAGAGTTGAGCATCCCAATAGCCAAGGAAGAGAGTTTCCAAAAGAAGGAGCAAGAAGAGGGTGAAAGCCAACAAATAGGCTGAGAAGAGAATTGGAGGGACACAGCCACCTGTGGACTACCAGAAAGCCTGCCTTCAGACAAGGGGAGATTCAGAGCCAGAGGGCGTGGGTTGAGACCCATGTATGGAGTCACTACAATATTTGGAGGAGTCCAAGTATTATGGGAATGCTAGGTTTTTATTTCCCGTCTAAATGAAAAATGGGTCATTTTTAAAGATAACATCAGCTTGGATCCCGATTCATGTTTCAAAATCTCCATAAACGATTTGAGGAGCTTGTTATTGTTCTAGCAAGTTTCCAACTGTGACTCGTCCGTTTGTGGGGGGATGAGGCACCGACCACCCCCAGTCCTTTTTTCTCTATGGCTTTTCTTATGGTTAAGGGGAAGGTCAATGTTACAGTGAGGTCAAGAAACACATTTTGCTGGAAATTTTAATGGGGGGGTGGGTAGAAATTGGATACAGAGGGATGGGCAGCAAGGAAGCATGTTTTTTAAGGTGCAGGAGTCATGATCTTGCAAACAAACCCCTGGAACTCAGAAATGGGGGAAAAATTGAAGGTGAACTGGGCTGGGAGAGACAGCAGTAAATGTCCATACGTTACTGAGTCCAAGCTCACTCTGCCCACCACACAACAGGCCAATAAATTGGGAGACGAGGTGTCGAGGCAAGGAATAGCGACTTTATTCGGAAAGCTGGGCATCTGAGAAGTTGGCGGACTAGTGGCCTAGAGTACCATCTTATTGGGGTCTGGAAGCTAGTTTCTTCTATAGAACAGAGAAGGGGAGGAGGTGAGGAAGTAAAGTAAAAAGGTCGTAAGTCTTGTAAAACATCTCCTGGTTTGGCCAGCATCGGGGAGGGGATGTGTTAATTTCTTCTTTCTTGCAGTCATTCACAGGTGGGCAGGGTCAGAACATTTCCCTGTGAGCTGAACAAAGGCACTTGAGTTTAACTTTTAGACAGAGGGGCAGTCTTCCCTGAGGGAGGCCATTATGTATGCTTACAGCTATAGACAGCATCTTTTAGTGATTATAGTAACAAAAAGCAACGGAGAGCAAAGGTTAAAGTAAAAGAAACAGATCCAACATGGAGTCAGATTTTGTTCTTCCCTGTTACACATAGAATAGGCTGTACCGTGACTCTCAACACATGCTAGGAATATCAGTCTTTTGTTTGATGGCTGCTGGACCACGGTGGGTCAATCTGAAATATCTAGATAAATTAACAAATCACTGAATGCAAAGGATGCTGTGTGTGTCCCCCAGTCCCTCTTCAAGACCAAAGCCATGGCTCACAGCTGAGACACTCTCCAGGACCGGCCCTAGTTGGGGAGGGAACGGCCCCACCCATGATGATGCTCCCTTCCTGTGTCAGCTGGCCTCTAAGGACTGGTCACTGCTCACCCTTAGCTTTGACTTGGGAGGGACTCTTAGGGCACCCCAGTTTCAGAGCCCCCCCCCCAGCTGAAACCTCTCTTGCAATTTCATCTCAGCTCAACATCTCCCTCTGCCCCAGTCTGCCCCTTCCTCCCTTATAGGAACCGTTCCCCAGAACACGCCCTAGAGAGCCTCCTGCCCTGCATGTCCTCATCAGACCTGCTGGCTGGGGAATTTCTCAGACGCTAAATTATAACATTCTCAATGGGAAGACAGCAGATTGGTGAATTGGAATAGAGTGACATCATGACATTCATTTTAGAGCATTTTTAAAATTCAGATATAGAAAAGAATGGAGAAGATGATGCTAATTTCTGAGGGAACTTTTGAAGAAGGAAAGCCTGTGTTAGCAGCTTGGATGAGCAAGTTATCGGTTATGAAATGCTTATCAGCTCAGAAAGCCTTTGGTGTGCCAGCTCTGTGCTAGGTGCTGGGGGGGGGGGGGGAGGGGGACGTGTACCATGACTGGTTCAGGGGCCTTGTCCTCCAGGAGTTCACATTAGGCATCACTGTCGGAGAAGTTTGGAGGTCAGTTCAAAATTCTAATGCCTTCTGCTTATCCTGCAGACATTTCCAGCCTGTCTTGATGCTTCCAGGGAGGGATGCTCTGTAGTCATCCTGTGATTTCCTCTGCAGAGACTTGGCAATGAACTTACAAGTTGGCCACCCACGGTTTTGTTATCAACCCAGGTTCTCAGACTTTTTAATCAACAGAAATTGATAAGAGGCCAGATAAGAAATTCAAGCAAGGCTTTACTGGGACTCCTGCTGTAGCACAAGGGAGTGAAAACAAGTAAGATTTCCTTTGCTCACTCCCTGAAGGGGGAGCGAGCTGGTCCCTTAAATGGGGTAGGGGTAGGGGCGGATCAGTGGGTTGGGCTGGAGGGGTGGCTTAGGTGGTCTGCCCACCCCCTTGGTGGTGTGTGTGCAGGGATCATGCACAGGACCCTGTTTCTTTTCCCGACACCTCAGAAGTGGCAGTTGGGTTTCTGGTCTTCTGTATCTTATTGTTCATAATTTGCCCCAACTGTGCATGCACACTGGTATTTTTAGTCCCTTATAGTTTCTTTGTATCTGTTGCTCAAGGAGACATTTGTCCAGGTGCAAGCACTGCAGCAAAGGGCCCCAGGTCCCAGGTCCCAGCCTGTCTCAGTTTCTCAACACGGGAAGACCCTACATCCACCAGAAGCAACACAAGTGTCCACTCTGTGGTGGGGGGGCAGTGGGTGTTTATTGTACACGTGGAAAAGGTGATGGACCAGGAAGCAGGGGAGTTTCATTCTCATCCTGGCTCAGCCACTGAGGAGCTGTGTCACCCCTGGCTGGAATAGACATTTAACCGACTTTGGACCTCGTTTTTCTGGCTTGTCACGTGAGGTTTTTGGACTAGCAAATCTCTACTTTCCTAACCAGTTCTACAAGATTCATATATTTGGAGTTTCAACTGTAAAGGTATGGTAGGTGCCCCAGTGGGCCCCCCAGAGCCCCCAGCTGCTGGGAGTGTTGGTGGTTGAAGAGTCTCAGAGGCGTCCAGCTGATGTATGCCCTCTCCCCAGCAGTCTCACCCCTCCCTGGGGCAGCACGTACCTAGTGACAGGTCAATACAGGGCAGTGTGAGCACGATCCCCTCCCCAGGGCTCTCTGAGATCAAGGAGTCTCACACTTCCCCTCTGCCTACCCATAGAAAATGCCTCTCAAAAGCAAACTGCAGGGCTTCCCTGGTGGCCCAGTGGTTGAGAATCTGCCTGCCAATGCAGGGGACACGGGTTTGAGCCCTGGTCCGGGAATATCCCACATGCCGCGGAGCAACTGGGCCCGTGAGCCACAACTACTGAGCCTGCGCGTCTGGAGCCTGTGCTCTGCAACAAGAGAGGCCGCGATAGTGAGAGGCCCGCGCACTGCAATAAAGAGTGGCCCCTGCTTGCCGCAACTAGAGAAAGCCCTCGCACAGAAACCAAGAACCAACACAGCCAGAAATAAAAATAAATAAATAAATAAATAATAATTAAAAAAAAAAAAAGCAAACTGCAGTGCTGCAGTGACTAGAGTTCAAGGGGTGCACTGAGCCAGTCACTGCCTGAACTTGGGAGTAAGGAAGACGGGCCGCCACATTCCGCAGGGGCGTGGTCTGTCCACAGGGTGCCCAGCTCCTCCGCACCCCTTTCTGCTCCTTCTTCTCCTTCCTAGGCAATCTTTTCCTCCCTCAGTGGGTTCCAGGATCCAAGGCTCAGAGACTTGGAGAGTTTCAGCTCTCAGATAGGAGTTCCCCGACTTTCCATGGGTGCAAACATCGCTGAGTATTTCTTTCCCACCCCCACCCACCCACCCACCCAACCATGTGGTCACCCCTTGAAAGATGTGGCAGCTGAAAAAAGTGATCACATTCCAAGCAGAGATGCCAGCAAACATCCTGGGTCAGACACCTGAGGGTTCAGGGGAGACAGCCTTGGAGATCTCAGGGACCAGTACCTCTCCCATCACAGGCACTGGAGGAAAAGCTGGGTGGGACCCGATTTGTGTGTTGGAGGAGACCGAGTTTTCCACCCCTAATTACAATGCGAGAGACCAGGCACCAGCTGTGAGGCTCTGGGGACAGATGGGAGGAGAGCGTTCTGAGTGGGGTGATTCAGGAGGCTTCCTCTGGGGGGAATGGGATTGAGTCAACAGAGATTCCAGAAAGAGGAACTAGATGGGCAACTCAGATGAGGAACCAGTGGGGACAAGGCTCGGAGGGGAAAAGTGCAGTGTGTGTGTCTGGGTGGTGTGTGTGTGTGTGTGTGTCTGTCTGGGTGGTGTGTGTGTGTGTGTATCTGGGTGGTGTGTGTGGGTGGTGTGTGTGTGTCTGTAGGTAGTATATGGGGTGTGTGTGTGTGTGTGTGTGTGTGTAGAAGCCAGTCAGAGCTTTGGCTGGAAAGGTCAGAGTGACCTTGATCATGGAGTAACAGGGCTTCTCGCTAAAAGGCGGGATTGTATCTTACAGGGCCACAGAAGTGTCTGAGCAGAGGAATGTGATCCAATCAATTGGATCCACGCTCCTGAGAGACCAAAGGGCAGCCGGTGGTAGATGGATGGGAGGTGGTGGGGCGGGAGGCCAGTGTGATGATAATCTGATCTGAGGTGGGGAGAGCCTAACTCAGACATGGTATTTGGGGGTCGATTGGAGGAGAGGTTATGAGAGACAATGGGGAGACAGGGTACCCAAAAATCAAAAGGAACACAATCCATGACTGGGTAAAGGAGGGACAGAGAGGGGTCTGGAGGACCGGCTGGGTTTGCGTGATATGATACCATTGCCAGGTGGAGAACATGGGATTAGAGTGGGGATCTTAACTTTAGGGAGTGAAGGAGGCAGAAGAGCCCTGGGATTAAAAGCCTGCATTTTGGCGACTGGAGCTGCACCTGACCTCTACATCCATTAGCTATAACCTTGGCTACTTCCAGTCTCACTGTTCTTCCAGCTCTTCATATGCAAAAACGGGAGACACTCAAGGATGTACCTGAAAGACCACTGCCATCATCATGCAGCATCATTCAAGGTCAAGCCTTTGAACAATGCCTGACCCAGGTATGCGCTCACCAAGTGCAGGCTCTTCTCTGAGGGAAGGGGCCCCAGGGACCACTTTACAAATCTGGTGAAATCTATGTATCCTCTCCCCAGAAAATGCACATGGACCTCCAGTAGCCATCCCTGGACTCTAAAAGTGCCCATGGATCTGGGCTAAAAAGGCCCAGGCTCCATGGCGGTGTCCTATAGGCATTTGGAAATAGGGGTCTGGAACTCCAGAGACTAGTCAGGGCCAGAGAAGAGCATCTGGGAGTCAGCAGCGTATTTTTGTACACACTTGTGAGCATCAGAGACAACGTCAGGGAACAGGAAATATTCTGAGCTGGGCAGGAACTCAGAAGGAGGAATTCCCTCCACTGGCAGGGAAAGGGGCCAGGGAGCGGTCAGCAAAGTGAAGAAGACGAAGCCCCCAAAAGCAGGGAACTGCACACAGCCCTGGACCACCCAAATTTTAGTCATCGCTAGGTCATGTCAGGAATGCAAACCAATACAATGAAAGCTCATAAAGCAACCATTTCAAATTTCACTGAACTATGCTATACCATCAAATTCTTCTGTCTTACTTAGACTCCAAATTTTTTTTTTCTAGCTTATTTCTCCAGCTGTTCAATTTAAATTTGTCCCTTTGTGTCCTCTCTAAAAATTGTATTTCCCAAACTATGGTACACATTTAGAAATAAGATTATTTTTATGTTTTACAAATTTATTTATGAGAAGTTTTACAAGCATACTAAAATAGCATTTAGTTATGTGCTTTTAGCAAATTGACTTTATTGAAAAGAACAAAATGACATGAAACCATGGGGATCCTGGAAAATCCCATGCATGAAAAGTCTCTCCCATCTGATCCTCAGATTTGGAAGATTCCAGTGGCTGCAGTTGATGGGCAGAGACCAATAACCCAATACATTAGGTTTTCTGCCCCCTTTTTGGCCTCAGTTTTAGAGAACAAAGTGGAAAGAAGGAGGAAAGGACAGAGGGAGAGAGGAAGGAAGGAAGGAAGGAAGGGCGAAAAGAAGGAAGGAAGGGAGGAAGGAAGGGAGGGAGCGAGGGGAGAAGGAAGGAAGGAGGGAAGAAGGAAAGGAAGGAAGGAAGAGAAACATGGTGAGGACAGGAAGAGAAGATGGTGCAGAAGGGGTAGGATGAAGGCATCTGTTGGCATGAGCTTTTGACTCACTTAGATATTGGGATCTGTGGGGTTACCTTGCCACCAAATTTCACGTTGGTGCCCACGAGTTTTTAGTTTTCTTCTTCTAGTTGCTCCGTGTGATCTTAAGCGAATTTAGGGAGTTTCCAAAACCATGCTGTCCCCCTCCTTCTTTTTCTTTAATGTCTTATTCAACAAACTTGTTCAGTATCATTTGGTGATGGAAGTTAAGTACCACTGTTAATTAGACATCTTCCCTTGACCCATTCTGGTAAGCCCCTCGTTAAAACCTGCAGAAAATCTACGGACCACTGCTGATCACTCTCTGCAGGTCTGTTGCATCACCAATGGCACAGGAGGGGATGCGGTGTTGAAAATCAAAGACACTGATCAGTGAGTACAGAATGATTTAGGCCCTGAATCTCAATCTAAAGTTTAGGATAAACGCCCACAGTACAGCCTGTACCTTTGTGTCTTGACACTTTAAACAAGGGTGAGGAATGAGTGTCCTCCCGCCACCTTGAGAACAGGAACCCTATCTTAATCATACTTTCATCCCCCGCATGCAACATAGTCCCTCACACAAAGACAATTTTTTAATCTAGTAATTAAGTGAAAGAGTGATGCTTAAGTTCTATGCCTCATCAACTGAGTCCTATGAAATGCTTTTCTTTGCAGCACAAAATCCAAGCAGCCTACATTACTAGGTCTGGAAGCTGAGTTCCATCACCAGTGGCCAATAATTTAATCAATCATGACTGTGTAACAAAACCTCCATAAAAAGCAGTATACAATGGGGTTCAGAGAACTTCTGGGTTG